>NC_140505.1:113719488-114084488 GCF_964339955.1 Pipistrellus hanaki
GGACAAGATTTATGCCAAATAGAAATATATCTTATTGAGAGATGTGTTCAAAACAATATAAATACTAAATATTGAAAATGATAATTGACTGATTGCTTCCCTGGGAGTAGTAATAGATTTTGTTTTCAGTTTTAATCAATTAATATAGATGAGGTGCTATCAAGTACCATTCACAATATAGCAGCCAGAGTAATTTTTTAAAAACGGTACAATTCAAATCAGTTCTACAATGGCTGCTAACTGCAACTAGAAACAAAACTCAATCATGCATGGCTTATAAAGCCTAGATAACCTTCACGATTTGACCTCTCTCCCTCTCTCTCCCTCATTGGACTCCAGTACTGCCTGACTTTCTTTGTGTTTCTCAAACACACCAACATCTGTTTCTACCATAAGTTTTTGCATTGGTTATCCCTTTCCCCAAAGGCTCTTGTCTTGTTCTCCTCTTGGCTGGTTTTGTTTTTGTCTTTCAGGTTGCGGCTAAACATCCTCAATGAGAATTTATCTCATAAACAGTCTAAATTAACCTCTCCTCATACTCTCCTGCCCCTAGTTTAATCTTATTTATCAGCTTCTTTCATTTTCTTCATATAGTGCATCATCACCTGAAAATAGCCTACTTATTTTCTTAGTTGCTTATATTCTCTTCTTTTTAGAAAGTAGAGATCTATCTCTTTTGTAGAACATTGCCTTTCACACAATAGGCAATGAAAATAATTCTTGATGAACTTTCAAATGTGATATTTGCAAAATATGTTGGTATTTTAATAGAGAGTTTAATTGCCTAGATCAGAAAATTTTACATCAGAGAATAATTTGTTAGAGTGAGAATAATTTGTTAGAATAATTAGAATGGATATGGCGATTCTGGACTAATTGTCTAACTTAAAATAAAGACCATTCCTCAAACAGTATTCAACCTAGAATATATATATATTCTAGAGGCCTGAATATCATGTACGGGGGGGTGGGGGGGGAGTGGGGAGAGGTCCCCTCAGCCCAACCTGCACCCTCTCCAATCTGGGACCCCTTGGGAATATCCAACTGCCAGTTTAGACCCGATCCTCTCAATCCAGGGCCTCTGGCTTCTAACTGCTCACCTGCCTGCCTGATTGCCCCTAACTGCCTACCCTGCTGGCCTGGTTGCTCCCAACTGCCCCCCTGCCAGCCTGGTCACCCCTAATAGCCCTCCCCAGCTGGCCTGGTCACCCCAACTGACCCCTCTGCTGGTCTGGTTGCCCCTAACTGCCTCCCCCACCAGTCTGGTCACTCCTTACTGCCTGCCCTCCTGCTGTCCTGGTCACCCCTAACTGCTCTCCTGCCAGCCTGGTTGCCCCTTGCTGCCCCCCTACCCAACCTGGTCACCCCCAACTGTCCCCCCCTGCTGGCCTGGTCACTCCACACAGCCTGCTGTTCAGTTGTTTGGTTGTCCCTCACTAACCCCCTTGCAGACCTTGTTGCCCCATGCAGCCTGCTATTTGGTCATTACTGTGAGAGTGTCCTTACCAATTTGCATATTATCCTTTTATATGTAGATAGATATATATTAGAAAACATATGTATATGCTATATAGAAGATATATAGTCATATTTATATGGAGAGTGAGATTATTCATATTCTCTGAAAAAGAAATTTTGAAGTGATTCTTACATTGAAAATATCATCTGAATAGCATTTGTGCTCTGTCAAGTACTTGGTGGTATATTTCTGATTAGTTTTAAATGACAACCTTCTACTCAAACAGACAAAATGTATCTCCTAATTCTCTTTCTAACACTGCACACACACACATGAGCACACTCTAAAGATTGGGATGATTCTCAGGGGAAAAAATACTGGTACTAAGTCTGTAATGAAATCTCCAGTTACCATGGCTACATTTAATCAAAGTCTATATGTATAGGCATTTCTAAATATAGCTAAAAATGTGTAAAGTTGCTAATTAGGCATAGTATTTAGATTAATAATTAAGTCCAGTTGTAATTTCATTATTATTACAATAAAAATTTACCACTATAAGTCAAGTGAAGACTTAGTCTTCACTCGTGTTAGGCAGAATTCTAAAATGGCCTCTAAGATTCCTACCTCTTGATGTATATACTCTATAATCCCCATGTTGCCTGTGAGACTGTGAAATGATGGAGTGATACAGCAAAAATGAAAGAATTTTGCAAGTGGAGTGAAGGTTCCACATTAATTGACTTTTATGGAAAAAAAGAGATTATCCTGGGTGGGTAGAATCTAATCTGTGGGCGGTTCTGAATGCAGGTGCCCGTGACATGAACATGGCCCAGTTCCATGCCAAATGCTGCAGGAACAAGGTATTACATCACACGAATCAGTTTAATTTCATGGTACCAGTGAGAGAAATCCTTCTGGCAAAGTGAAGAATTCCTTATAATTTAATAACTCCTTCCTAATTTTGCTTTTTGAAATTCATATTTTTAAATGTAATATGACCTGCAAAAGAGTTCTCTTGTCCTCCAGTGCCCTTCACTCAATGAAGCCTCAATAAACCATATGTGATAAGAAAAAGATGGCATGGCTCCAGAGACCTGGGGCCAGCAACATAGGCCAAAATTGATTAGATAATTATAAAGATAATTATGAATTTCTTTTGGAAAGGCAAATGTTTCTATGGCAAGTTCTTGAAACGGTTCAGCTGATATATTCACATTTTTGTATAAGAGACAGCAGGAGGTGGATATAATGCTAACCATTAAGCTGTGTTATGCTTAAAAGGAACATTAATTCTATTGTTTCTGGTTAAAAAAGCAAACTATATGCAATCCAATGTCCTGTAATGCCTGAATTCATGAAGTACTTTGTTGCCTTCTAGTCATCCCTTCCAAACCACTCCTCTGCTCTCCCCCGCCTCTCCCTTCCCCCATCCTCCCTTTCCTCCCCTCCCCCCTCCGCAATCTGCCTCAGTTGGTCATCTTTAAGAAGGGGCTCATTTCCTTTCATTTTGTGTGTGTTTCTTTTCTGGTTCCTAATTATTTTACTGCATTAGTCAAAGCTGTTAGCAAAGTAGCTCCAAGAAAAGATTTAATGAGAGTGACAGATTTTGACTTTTCATATAAAATTATAAACCTGTGTCCATGGAAACAGAGGGGAGAGCAAAACCTGAGATTTCCTTCTTTCTATCTTGCTGTGTGGCACTGTGAAAAATAACCACAGTGAAAATAGCTGAGAACAATTGCATGTTGCAGCAAATCCAATATCCCAGGTGTCAGGAAGGCACAGTTCCACTTCCTATGGATTTTTGTCTATTACTAAGGTAGTATACTCAAACATGGTTCAGCCACTATACATTTCCATGTAATTCTAATCCTATATAATAATGCAAACCCTATATAATAATTCTAATCCTATATATGCAAATCGACCCAAAGGTGGAAGGACCAGTTGCTATGACGCGCAATGACCACCAGGAGAGCAGGCAATCAATGGTGGAGCTGCTCCCTGGTGGTCAGTGTGTTCCCACAGGGGGAGGGCCGCTCAGCCAGAAGCCTGCAGGGAGCAGGCCTAAGCCGACTGTCAGACATCCCCTAAGGGCTCCTGGACACAGATCCATATATAGACACCTAGATAACGTCCCATCAATTCTAAGCACACATTTCCCCTATATTTCCTTTTCTTTTTATTACTTTTAAAATCTTTATTGTTGAAAGTATTACAGATGTACCCCTTTTCTCCCCATTGATCCCTTCTAGCTTGCATCTGCTTCTCTATCCCAGGCCTTCACCACACTATTATCTGTGTCCATGAGTTATGCATATATGCATATACGTTCTTCGGTTGATCTCTTCCCAGTTACCCTCACCCCCTATATTTTAATATATCCAACATCAGGACACATCCTAAAATTAAATGTGTCATAGCTTGATTAACACCCCTTTTTTCCTTGTGATATGTAACATAGAGGTGTCTCTACTAATTGCTGGCATCCTAAGTTTGATGAGATATTGGCTATATACATATGGTAGGTGCTCTGAACAAAACATGGTCTGAGAGACTAACTGGGAACTTACTTTGGATCAGTTGGTATGGGAAGACCTCGGGACAAGGTGATATTTACACTTGAGGAAAGAGCAAGACCTAGTTGGGTGAGCAGAGGGCACAGGAGGATCTTAGAAAGGAAGAACAGACTTGATGAATGCCTGGGTGGGAGAGAACTGGGCCTATTTGAGGAGCAGATGGGAGGCCAGTGTTGCTGGAGCATGGCAAGTAATGTTTTTCTTTTTTTTCAAAAAGCCTGATTCTTCCAGCTCCTTGCAAATATTTATTCTGGAAGACCCTTTTCAGACTATTTCCTGTGTGTTTCAGTCATTGTATGAGGAGCAAGGCTTCCATAGGCTCTGCCACTGCCTGGGAAAATCAGTCCACATTTGACTTTTAAATTTGTCCAGTTGGTAACCTAAGTGTTGGGAACATGTACAATTGTAATTGAATTGAATAATAGTCAAATTTGGCTTTTTCTTTTTTGAATTGTGTAACAAGGTAATGTTTCTCCTATTTTGGCTTTATTCTTCTTTCATACATATCTCATCATTTTAAACCAAGTACAATATACCTTTTTAAAGAAAATACCTGAGAGTGAAGGTGTATTGAGGTTATATGATTTTAATAGAAATATAATTTTGCTTAAAATTGGACATATGTGAGATAAAATGTTGCAACGTCAACTGTAATGAGCAATACTCTTCTGTATAACAGCAAAAAATAAAAAGTAACAAATAAAATTAAAGTAAATGTAAATATAAAAAATACTCCAAAGTCTAGAACACAGTGTGTTTGCTGTTTTAAGTAGGGAAATATATTCCTCTGCAACCTGATTTGTACTTAAATTTGTTAGCAAGTGTTAATTGTTAACATCACTAGGATAAATGGCTATATGTAGTCAAAGAAGAAAATCCATTTTTACGTAGCTTCATTGTAAAGCATTAAAAAAATCATTCTCCAATATAAATGACATATCTTCTTTCTCTATGTGTAATCTAACAATAATTAGTTTATGGCAAGCAAATTTAAATAGATGTCTACTAGTAAAACCAAAAGAAAACTGCTTTCAATCATCAGATTTAAGGAATACTTTCCCAAAAGAATCACCAAGTATTGCGTTACATTACTGTATTTTAAAAACGGATTCTGATTTTTTTTACATCACTACCACCACCATCAAGACCTCCACTAAAATAACTGCAAAATATCTTTTCACCATTTGACTCATCATTTTTTTTTCATGACTGTCTTCCAGGCACCTGTTTGTGTTCAATTTTATTTTGTTAGAAGCAATTTTATATGGGCTTTTCTGAGCAAAGCATCCACGTTAAAATCCAGGTGCATATTTGTATAAAAGCACTTACAGAAAATAAAGACGATCTTATGACAAGTAGGAAGACTGAGATCTTTAATGAAAACAGTGTAGTATCCAGTTCCTTTTTGCTATTCTCATTAGGCACCCCTTTTTTTTTTTTTTTTACATTTTTGGTTTCACCAGGTCTACTACCATTTTATAAATAGCACCTAATGAAAATCCTCATCTGAGGATGTTTCCCATTGATTTTTGAAGAGAGAGTAGAAAAAAAGAAGAGGGAAAGAGAAAGAAACATTGATGGGAGAGAGACACATTGATTATTGATTGATTGCCTCTCACATGCGCTCTGAGCAGGACCTGGGATCCAACTTGCAACTGAGGTATGTGCTCTTGACCAGGAATTGAACTTGTGACCTTTTGGTTTATGGGTTTACCCACTAACCACTGAGCAAACTGGCCAGGGCAGCAGTGCAGTTTCTTAAAAGAGTAATTTGCTGCCAAGTTAGATAGAGGTGTGCTATGTCTAACCCAACCTGTTCTGTGCTGTGGCTATTGAGAAGAAATTGTCTCCATCAGGATCCAAGAATATTTAGAAGGCAGGCGTGGACCCAGTGTTCCTCAGGAAGTGCGGTCCTTTTGGAAACCTCCTCCATGCTGCTGGGATTTAATGGACCACACATGGCGGAGAACGTGAGGGGAGCACTCAGCGGCATACGTTCAGTTCCTTTAAGTGAAAACTCAACCAACTTAGACCAGAAGGAACAACATTTGAATGCTTAAAGGGTGTAACAAAATCATCCTAATTTCCAAGGTGCAAAGACTCAGGTGGTTTTGTGTTTTCTTGAAGTTTTCATATAGAAGTGGAAAAAAACAGCAAAGCAAAGCTAAAAAGACTGCATTTGAAGTAAAACAGGGAAAACTTTAAAAACAGAGCTGTGACACTGGAAGGGGGAAAATGATTCCTGAAATTTTATACTTCACTAGAGGCCCATTGCACAAAGTTTCGTGCAATAGGCCTTCCTTTCCCTGGCTGCTGGCACTACTTTTCCTCTGGCACCTGGGACCCAGGCCTCCACTCTGGCCAGAGTGGAGGAGCCAAGCCTCTTCAGTCTTCAGTCCTTGTTCCACAACTGTGTATGCAAATTAACCCACCATATTTGTTGGGTTAATTTGCATACTTACTTCTGGTTGGCTGGTGGGCATCATGGAAGTACGGCCGGTTTTCATATCTCTCTTTTATTAGATAATCCATGCTTAATTCAAATAGCAATGGTGAGTGTATTTGCTTAGTGTGCAGTAACCACCTAAAACACTCATGTGACCTCATAGGCATCAATTCTGGCTGTGCTCTTGGATTTAGAAACAAATTGCTTATTTAAGTAATAATGAGTGATTTTCATTGGGTGCTATTAGCATTGCAAAATGGCGTTAATAGACCTGATGAAACCAAAAATGTTAAAAAAAAAAGAAAAGTGATTAATGAGAACAGCAAAAACCGAGTACCATGTTGGCAAGAAAACTACCTGTACAGAAGTAAGTTGCTGCTAGGGTGAAGTTTTACAGATTTAAGGACCCCTATTTGCTCATCTACATAACATTTTCCCCTTTGGTAGGTGGAAGATGAAGTACAGTACCAACATAGGAGTAATATAATTGGTTTTTAGTCTTGTATAAGCCTAGTTTGTGGGCTTGGGCAAACTACTTTAACTTTCTGAACCTTTGTTCCTTCATTTAAAAAATGGAGAGGAATCATAATACTTTCCCCTCACCCACAACACACACTTCCTATGAGAGTCAGATGAAAATAATGCCTATCAGCACATGGTAAATGCATCAGCAATAACCAATATCAATTAAGGAATAATTTATCACTATTATTATCAATATTGTGCTAGAAATTTACAGTGCTAGGCAGACATGAGTTACAAAGCTAGCCGCTATTGCTAAAACAATTGTTTGTTTCTTTCCAGGCCTCAGGGCACTACTGTTCATGTTGGTTTTTCCAAAAGGTAATGACCAAATTATTTAAGTTAACCAAACGTTAGCTTTGAGAATTGATTTTAGCTTATTGTACTCAACATATTGAAGTCTGTCAACAGTTTTTTTTTTTCTTTCAAATGTTTAATAATAATGTTAGGAGTTTAAAAAGAGATTTTCCTTAGAGTCTTTCCTTCTTTATCCTCTTGAGAAATATCGCTTTGCCCAAGTGCTTTAATGCTGAAGTTGGCAGAGCTTGCAGGTTGGGAGCAAACAAAGAAAAGTCCCTCCGGAGACAAACAGTATGGAGTGAATGCCCTGGGGAACTGTCCTCCCTCCCCATCTCAAAGGCCAGATGGCCTCCAGACACACCCTGAGAGTGCAGGCAGCCTGGGGCAGCAGGGATCAGCTGCGGGTCTAGGAAATTCCCTCTGAAAGACACGTGGGAGACTTGTTGGGTATCCAGAGCAGTGCCAAAATGGTCAGAAATGGGACAAATGTGATGGACTTTGGCCAGATCTGCACAAATAGACTCACTCTGCTTCCTAAGGTGTCATACCCCAAGTTGTAGAATTCAGGGCACAGGAAAGGCTACTGGTTTCCCTAACTTTCATTTCACACCTTCAGTGTATGAAAAAGCTCTTTTCTGGACAAGTTAATTTTACTGGAGGAGTATTGTCAGGTAACTGAGCATGATGGGAAATGCAAAATAATTTTTGTTTACTGTAAAGCCAAAGATGCAAGCTAAGGAGGATGTGGTAAAAGATTCTACCTCCTGCCCTGACCAGTGTGGCTTAGTTGTTTGGGCATCATTGGTAATCCGAAAGGTTACCGAGGTTGAGTTCCCAGTGGGGACACATGCCCAGGTTGGGGGCTCTATTCCCCTGGTGGGGGGCATGCAGGAAGCAGTGGATGGATATTTCTCTCTCACTTCGATGCTTTTTCTCTCTTTCCCTCTTCCTTCCTCTTTAAAAACCAACAAACTATTAAAAACCATTCTACTTCCTGTCTACTCTCCTGTCTATTCAAAGAGCTTGAATAGAGCATTTTATATAACAGAAAATTTGGAAGGTTCCCATGTGGCAAATTAGTCTTGTTTACAAATAACAAAATGCAAATTAGAAGAAGTTATGGCATATTTGAAAACCTATTAAAAATCACAGAAATAAACAACAACGAAAAAACCCTAAAATCCAATTCTCTCTGGTGAGCAATGTGTCTAGGCTGCATGCTTTGTTTCCTTTTCAGAAGCAAGTAGGATACGATTTAGAATATACTAAATGTGTTTAGCAGTTTCACATCCAGTCATTGAGAGTAAACTGCTAAACTATTTCAAAACAATATGAGGGAATGAGCTATTATTAAAAATTACAATTTTGTGAACTTTTATTAATACAGTCACATTAATTTCAGTTTCAACCATGTTTCCCTCATTTTGTTGGCGATTTTTACCTATGTTAACATTATTTAATCAGTTAAATGCAATCTGGTTTCCAAAAATGCAATCTTGAGTGGTAGATATTATTTTTCCTGTTTTAAACATGGGAACAAACAGAAGGGTGCCCAAGTTTATTTAGTTGGCTGATATTTACATAAAAATATAAATTTAATTTAAAAAAAGCTGAACATAAGATAGTGTCTGTGCACTTTAAATAATATTACATGTGAATGTATAGGATGACTTTAATAAAGAAGGGAAGACAATTTGAGGAAATAGAAATGATTTATACTTAAATACACCATTTTTAATCATAATCTATTTTTAAAATTCTAAGACAAAAAGATACCCTCAAGGGAAATATAATTGGTATGATTAAAAAAATATATTAAACACTCTACCCCAAGACAAAATTAGTGTAAAAAGAATTTAAATTCTGAAAAATATTAGTATAATTTAATAAAAAAAAAGCCAATCTTGCCACAAAAACAGAGACACTGACTTAAACCGACACTTAGGGGGCAAGGGGAATTCCAATTAGAACCTCGCTGAAAACTGTAAGGAAAGTGGCACTTACCATCCTCTAACAAAGACAGGAACACAATCCTGGAGCATTTTCCTGTGTCAATTAACAGTGAACATGTTATTTGCTCGGTGACATGAAGATGTGGTTCCTAACGCCTTTTACAAAGACATTGGTTTTGATGAGTGACAGACAGCAAGCCCGGGCAGGCTGGTGAGAGGAAATTCAATTACATGGCTTCTGAATTGTGCATCCTCTGGGTCGAACTCAGAGATTCAAAGACCACAGAATAACACTCAACCCTAGATTTTCTTTAGGGAATGCGGAGGGATTTCACAATGTTGTCTGTGCTAGAGAGGAACACACTTCAGGGCAATCAGGTGGCAGCACCCCAGGAGAGAGAAGGCCCTTGAATAAGGAGCTTGAGGGCTAGTGTTTGTTGTTTGAGAGGCGTTTTGGAGAATGGCAGGTCACTCTGGGCCTGGATAATTCTACACATAATAGAACAAGGGCAGAGCGGGCTTTTGTCTGAGAAGTGATTCAAAACACAGCTGTTCTCTTTGTTTACTCAAGAGACTGGCCTCCATAGTGGGGGTTTATGCATCCCAGAAATTGGCGAAAGACATTATTTGGGACTTAGGGGGAAAAAATACGAGGACTATTATTTATTTTGCCTAAAAATATAAGAAAGAGATTCAGCTTACTAGCATGCATGGAACGGTTGCTGCTGGCACCCTTCCCTGTCTGTATGTTGAACACCCTTGTATCTTGAACAGTGTGGACATTTTCCTGAGCGGGGCATCGAGTTCCACAGAGCGGACCCAGAGGAGGGGCCGTTATTCTTACTCCTTTGTCTGCTTTCAGAATATTTCAAAGTATAGTCTAGTAAGTAGCTTTTCAGATTATGTTATCCTGCTTTAACTAAATGAATGTCCACTACATAGATAAGTAGCTTGACAATGCCCCATGCAGAGAGATTGCAGATTAAAAAGTTCTACTGATGAAAGTACATGTGAATAATAGCATTGTAGAGGTGGCTCTTTGCCTACTCCTAACATAAGCCATATCACAAAGGAAAGGAAATAAATCAGAGCTATTAAAATTAAGGTAATTTTTTCCTATTTATCAAAAATATTATTAAAATGTGTATTCACACTATTTTCAGCTTTATTGAGATGCAAGAGACAAACAAAATTGCAAGATATTTAAAATATACAGTGTGGTTATTTGATATCTGTACAGTGGGAAAGGACTCCCTCCATCAAATTAACTAACATATCTATCACACATTTACTTTGTAATTTTTTTTTTTTTTTTTTTTGCTTAGAACATTTAAGTTCTACTCTATTAGCAAATTTCAGTTATACAATACAGTGTTATCAGCTAGATTCACCATGTTATACATTTGATCCTCAGACCTTCTTTATCTTCTAAATCAGGGTTTCCCAAACTTTTGACATATATGTACCCTTCTATAATTTTCGTAACGCTGAGTACCCCTCATACTCACGAGAACGTAGAATCAGGCGCAGCTAAGCACGGTGCAGTGCATATCCCCACCAAACTCCGGTGCAATGCGTACCCCCACCAAACTTCCCGTACCCCTGTGGGTACGCATACCACACTTTGGGAAACACTGTTCTAAATGAAAGTTTGTAACCTTTTAGCAGCCTTTCTCCATTTCTTCCACCCCTCAGTCCCTGGAAACCAGCAACCACTTTTCTGCTCTCTGTTATATGAGTTCAATCTGACAAAAAATTCCTATACAAGTGTTACCGTGCTGCATTTGTCTTTTCCTCTCTGGCTTGTTTTACTTAACCAAATCTATGTTGTCACAATGACAGGATCCCCTGCTGCCTTCTTTTTAAAGGCTGAATAATATTCCATTGTATACATACATATGACTGCTCAAAATGTACATACACAATGGAATATTTATTCCTTCATTAAACCATTTATTGACAGATATTTAGGTTGTTCCCAGCTATGGTAAATAATGCTGCTATGACCATGTGTACAAATATTTCTTTGAAACAATTTCCTTCCATTTGGATGTATACCCTGAAGTGGGATTGTAACACAGTGAAATGCTTGGTCTCTCTGACTCCTATTGTTCAAGCTTCCTTTGTTCGCATGGCCTGCAGGCGCATAGCTTTTGCTTAGTCTTGCATATGGACACTCTAACCATTAGAGGAATTCTGTTTCCAGTCCGAGGTTTACAAAAACAGCCCTTTAATGGAAGGGGCCTCTCCCAAAGAGATAATGATTGAATGATTGTTTATCAAAGATTTGCAGGAGCTTTGTGCAAAATCTTCTTCAGACCTTGCAGGCTCCCAGATGTCTGTAATTGTCAATCACTTCTTGCCCTGCCCATTCCCCCCCTCTCTTGACATAAAAGAAGCTTGGATTCTCTGTTTTCTTAAAAATGGATTTGAGGATTAGGTCTTCCATCTTCTTGGTTGGCTCCTTCTTAATCAATAAACCTTTTCTTACTTCAAACTCAGATGTTTTGAATTTTAGCCTTTTGAAGTGACTGACCCATGGATTTTGGATTAGTAATAGGATCCTATTCTATTTTTAATTTCTTGAGGCACTTCCATACTGTTTCCCATACTGGCCACACAAAATATACATTCCCATCACCCTCACGAGCATTTGTTACCTCTTGTCTTTTGTTAAGGATGGCCCTCACCTCAAGTTTATGTTATATATATATTGAGTGTGTTGGGCCTTTGCAGAGTGCCTTTTCAGCTATGAGTGCTATTTTAGTGTTCTGTGACTGCCATTCCAAAGTACCATAGTTGAGGTGGCCTAAATGACAGATATTTATTTTCTCATAGTTCTGGAGGCTAGACATTCAAGATCAAGGTGTCTGTAGGGTTAATTCTGCTGAGGCATCTCTCCTTGGCTTGCAGATGGATGTTTCCTTTCTCTGTCTTCACATGGTCCTTTCCTATATGTATGCATGTCTTTGCTCAAATTTCCTTCCCTTGTAAGAACACCAGTCAGATTAGGTTCCATCCTAAAGACCTCCTGTTAATTTAATCACCTCTTTAATGACCTTATCACCAAATACCCTTCATTCTGTTATGGGCTAACTTATGTCCCCCCAAACATCATATGTATTAAAATAGACAACTTATAAACTGATTTTCAAATCACTGATCTCAGTTTTAAACCAAGGTGGTAAAAAGCATACTTTTCAAATTATTATTATTTTTTAAAACTAATAATAAGTACAAATTGTTTAAAAATAGGCTGTATTCCAACTTGACCTCAGCTTTCAGAAACTTTTGGTTTGGATCTATATTTTATGATGTTATAATTTACTGCCATGAATTCATGAATTTTACAAATACTAAGAAGTGCCTGTCGTCATGTGCAGGTACTCTGTTCTACAGGCACTTGGGACACGCCAGAGACAAAACCAGATCCTTGTCCTAATGGAGCCTACATTCTAGTGGGCAAGACTCTGGCATTGAATCAAGAGCATCGCTATTAAGACTGAAGAATTATCTCCAGCTGCTGGGAGTGCTGCCAGCTGTCAGGCCTCTTTGGGACTTGCCCTTGGCTGAAGAGAGCTACCTCACCCAAGGTCATGGACTCTTCCCAGTGCAGCCTGCATCTGAAGTCTATGGAAATAAAAAGGCTCAGATGCTTAGACTCAAGGCCATCCCAGCTAGAGAGCTCCCTGGGGGGTTGGCTGAGGAGTTCATTCAGCCTGAGTCACATGGTCCAACTTCTCCCTTTGTCCAGTCCTGCTTCTTTCACTTCTCCTCACAGTCTCAGAGTCTGTTTCCTGAGGAGCCCAACATGAAATGATATTACATTACAACATATCATGTTATGTTATGCTGTAGTGTGTAAATTACACTACCTTACTTTGTAATGCTACGTTGTATTGCTTACCATTTGTTTCCCTCATTGGAATGCAATCTCTCTGAGAGCAAGTACTTTGTCTCTTTTGCTCACCGCTCTAGCCACAGCTCCCAGAACAATGCCTGGAAGTTATTAGTCCCCCAATAAATAGGTATTAAATCAGCCAATAAATTTGCAAAGTGGGAATAAAAAAATATCCTGACTTTACAAGATAAAATTGTGACAAGCTATATTCAGTCTTTATATAGAGCCTGACATATAAGAAGTGCTCAATAAAAATTGGTCATTATTATGATATTCATTTCAAGGATGATTTATCACTTTCATTTTTTTTTAAGCCAGTAATTCAACTCTATTCTTATGTTAGTGAATCAAACATTTATTGCCAAGTATGGCATGAGGAACTGGGACTACAAAGAAGTTAAAAATATTCTCTGCTCTTAAAGAGAACCCAATTCACTGACATGGTCACTGGTCACACTTTACTAGTTATTTAATATTTATTCACTTATAACCTAGTGGTTTTTTTTTTTATTTTTATTTTTTTATTTTTTTATTTTTATTTTTTATATTCTTTCCCTTTTCAAGTACCCTAAGATATGAGCTTTGTTTTCTTTTTCAATTACTTGGACAATACTTTATATATATATACACACTTTTATTGATTTTGGAGAGGAAGGGAGAGGGAGAGAGAGAGATAGAAACATTAATGATGAGATAAATCACTGATAGGCTGCCACCTGCATGCCTGCTACTGGGGATCAAACCTATAACCCGGAATGAGCCCTGATTGGGAATCGAACCATGACCTCCTGGTTCATAGGTCAACACTTAGTCATTGAGCCACACAGGCTAGGCTTAGGGAATACTTAAAAATATATATATATATATATAAATTTTTTATTGATTTTAGAGACGAAGAGAGAGATAGAAACATCAATGATGAAAGAGAATCATTGATTGGCTGTCTCCTGCATATTGGACTGAGACCACAACCAGGCACATGCCCTTGACTGGAATCAAACTCAGGACCCTTTGGTTCATAGGCCAAAGCTCTATCCACTGAGCCAAACTGGCTAGGGCTGGGCAATACTTTTTAATGGAAACCTATTCATATAAATCATTGGGCAAAAACTAGCTACAAATTAGACAAAAAAAAGATTGTTTTGTTTTAACTGATATGATACAATGCTTTTAATATGATGGCTTATTATTATACTAGAGGCCCAGTGCATGAAATTTGTGCATGGGTGGGGTGTTCTTCAGCCTGGCCTGCACCCTCTCCAATCTAGGACCCCTCAAAGGATGTCCTACTGCCAGATTACAGGGATTGGGCCTAAACTGGCATTCGGACATCCCTCTCACAATCCAGGACTACTGGCTCCAGCCGCACACCTGCCTGCCTGCCTGCCTGCCTGCCTGCCTGCCTGATTGTCCCTAACCACTCTGCCTGTCAGCCTGCTTGCCCCCAACAACCCCCACGGCCAGCTTGCTTGTCCTCAAATGTCCCCAACCAGCCTGCTTTCCCCCACCTTGGCCTGCTCACCCCCAACTGCCCCCCTGCTGGCCTGCTCACTCCAAACTGCCCCCCTCCCTGCTGTCCTGATCACCTCCAACTGACTCCCACTGATGGGGTGAGGGGCTGAGGGCTGTTTGCAGGCTGGCCAAGCCCCCCAGCGGGGATCCTCACCCCATGGGAGTGTGGCCAGTCTGGGTGAGGAGCTGAGGGCTGTTTTTAAACTGGCCACACACCCCCGCAATCCAGGCTCCGGGCCCCTCTTCCTTTTTTTTCAGTGCCTCCTTAAGTAGAGGCCAGGGCTGGCTGGAAGCAGGTATCTGGGATTTATTTATCTTTTATAATTGAAACTTTGTAGCTTTGAGCAGAGGCCAGGGCCAGCCAGGGTGGGTGGGAAGCTTGGCTTCTTCCATCGCTGGGGCAACCCAAGCCTCCTGCTCACTCCAGCTCCCTGGTCACCACCATCTTAGTTGGGCTAATTTGCATACTTGCTCTGATTGGCTGTGGGTGTAGGGGAGTGATGGTCAATTTGCATGTTTCTCTTTTATTAGTGTAGATTATTAATTTTAAAATATGTTAGAACATTTGGAAACTTTTTCATTTGCTAATATTGTGTGTACTTTTTTTTTTGGGGGTGTCTATAATATTACAAAGATTCCATCAGAACTTTGTCATCTATTCATCCTTGAAGACTTAGTTCAGGTATTCCCTCCTGCAGAAAAGCTTCCCAGGCAAAGCTTCCCACCTCCATCATACCCAGTCATAGATCAAGCCATTGTCACACTGGTCACATTTTATTGGAATTAATCCTTTGAATCTCTTCTTCACGAGCCCAGAACTCCTCCAGGGTCAGTAAGAATCCTTGCTTTTTATGTCATTGTGTCTTTTATGCCTGGAAATTAATCACAATTATAATAGGTAACTCCTGCTATATAGGCAGGCACTGTTACAAGTGAACAACTCCTTATACTGGTTCTCTGAAGTAGGTGCTATGTTCAGCTCCATTTTATAGACCAGGAGAGGCTTAGAGATCTTAAGTAGCTTGCCAAGATCTCTCAAGCCTTAGTGGTCCAGATGGAATCTAAACACAGAAAATGTAGTTGTGGAGCCTACATGCTTACCCTGTGCCCTACCAGTGAATGCATTTGGAAATGAACTATGCATGCAAACTATTTTATATAAGGGAAGAAACTTTAATCACAATTTAAGCTTAATCCCTTCTTAACTTCAGAAACTTCCATAAGTAGATATCAGTTCTCAGTAGAGCTTTTTCACATTTTCTCCCTGGTATACTGAAGTCCTTACTTCTGTAATGCTATAATAATCTGAGAAAGGGTAATTATGATTAGCTTTCGGTCTGCCCCATATCCTGAGACAAAATCTATTCACAGAAATAATAATAATGTGAACAAACATTTAGTGAACATTCACTTGTAAATTGGTCAAAGGCACACAACTTTTCTATGGTGAGATAGGATTTTGAAAATACACCTCTTACTCTCTGAGCCATCGAACTTGCTTCAGACAGGATCTTGCTTGTTTTCCTTGGCCTTAGATTTGTATAGCTCAGTAGCTAGGATCCTGGATGTGCTCCCTCATATTGTGGCTGTCCTTCTTTCTCTGTTTCCCCATTTTTTCTTTGACTGGGGTCCCACATCTTGCCCTGTGGTTGAGTATCTAATACATTTCCTTGCTGATCAGTGTTTTCTAGGATGCTTAATAACTGCAAGTTACAAGGTTGTTTTAGATCTGGGAGGAACCTGAAAGTCATGACTACAGCCATTTGCTGATATTTAATGGACATCTTTTGCAACATTCCTGCAAAGTGATTATGTGGATCTTCTTGCTGACTTTCTACTGAGATATTGTTTCAAGTTGCCTTGCTCTGAGCATACAAGAATGGGAAGAGAAAAATCCTCTGGGGTCAGACTTAACCTGGCTTGGAATCTGCCTCCACTACTTGTTGGCTGTGTGTGTTTCAGTTTTGGTTTCTTCCTTTGTAAAATGTTGTTAATAACATAGTATTAAGGGGGGGTCTGTAGAGACTAAAATAAAGAGGTAAAATGGAACAATTGACACAGAGCAGACACTCAAATCAATGGCTCTTGCTGTTGTTTTTATCAGGAGGGTTTGAAGAGCTAAAACTGATACTGAGATATGGTCTGATCATCCCCGAGCAAAGGCAAACTCTCATCCTCAGAGGGTGATGGTAAGGATGATACCGGTGGCTTTCATTTATTCTTTTCTCTGAGCCTGGCTTTGTGCTTAGCGCATGGTATTTATTATCTTTTGAACTCTTCTCAAACATCCTGTGAGGCTGGTATTATTTCCAATTTATAGATGAGGGTACAGCACAGAGAGAGAGATGACCTGCCCCAGGTCACAGGACTAGAAAGGGGCAGGGTTGGAACAAACCATTGTGTCTAACACCAGAAATCTTGCTGCCTCAAATACTAGACCCCTACTAATGCATTCTGTTATACTTTTTTTTTCTTTGTTTCACAGTCAAATACACAATGGACTTACATAGAGTTTATTTACCATTAATGGAAGCCTCTCTCTCCTCTGCTGCCACATATTGCTAAGCAAGGTAGCTATTGGATACTCAATAGGAACATTTTTGGTTTGTTGCCCAAATGTGGGTACCGGGTGGCTTCAACAACAGAAATTTACTTTCTCAAGTTCAAGATCAAGGTGTCAACAGTCCACACCCCCTCCCCCCCTTGAGGTCTTTCTACTTGGCTTGCAGATGGCCCCTTATAACTGTCCATACATGGTCACCCCTCAGTCTGTGGCTTGTCTGTGTTCTAATCTCATAAATACACCAGACAGACTGGATCAGAGCCCATCTTCATGGCCCCGTTTAAATGCAATCACCTGTATTTCTAAGTATAGTCACATTCTGAGGTGCTGGGGTTAGGGTTTCAACATATGAATTTTGGGGGCAACACAATTCAGCATATAATAGCAGCATTTCATATTTATCTCATTGAAAGTCTGTTTTTGTTAGATTTGACTTATTGTCCGTTGATAATTTTTTGAATGCTGACTTTGTTCACCAGCATTTTCACCATTCCTTTTGAATATATGCCATCTGTATATATACTCCATATGCATTCTGCCTATATGTCTTCCCACTTATTCATAAAATTGCTCAAGAAAACAGAAGTATCACAGAGCTGGTGGAATGGAACCAGACAACTTCATTCAATTTGCTGCCCTCTTGCTTCTTGTCTGACCCTTGTTTCCCTGGTCTCCATTGCCTGGCTGTCTATGGTTTGGTCCATGTGACCATTCTCTGTGCTGCTTTAAAAAAAACAAAAAACAATTTAAAATCCTCATGGAAAGGAAGATACTAGTTTGAATATCCCCAGCTCCACACATTTAATAGTTGAAATGCAGATACTGTGTTCAGGCCTATTCTAATGAGAACTCCATGTAATTTGGTGGTTTCAGTAATGGAGAAAAATTCAGACAAGAAGTCAAAGGACTTGAATTCTAGTCCTGGTTTGATAATTATCTGTGTCATGTAAACTCTTGAATTCTCAAGTTTCTCACCTGGAAAAATGGGATAATACCTGCCCTACTTCAGCCTTTACAGGGTTGGTATCAAATTCCAGCGACATGTCTATGTGGATTCTCTATAGAGGCAAATGGTAGTTATCTGTTGCCTATTCCCAAGCCAGTTGGTCCCAGTGCCAGCCAGAAGATGCTTAAAGCATCCACCATCTTGAGGATGACCACTCCCTCATCGTTCCTTTGTTTCAGGGCTCTTTGGAGGAGCAATACAGTATAAATATACTTTTGAAAAGTGAAAGCGAATTAAAACAAAGTTACTGAAAAACTTTAAAGCTGATCTAGAATTATATACCATTGACCTAGACCCTAGGGAAGGGGTCCTCAAACTTTTTAAAGTGGGGGCCAGATCACGGTCCCTCAGAGAGCTGGAGGGCCGGACTATATGAACTACTAATTCCTACTGTAATACCTCGGCTGCGCTCACTGCCCAAAAAACCTGGCGGGCAGGATCAGACTCCTCTGCGGGCCGCATGTGGCCCGTGGGCCGTAGTTTGAAGACCCCTGCCCTAGGGTATGTAAATTGAGTTTAATATTTTGAGCCCAACATAATTAGGAGGGTAAGTCCACTTTAAGGTCACCCTGTGATGATTTTCTAAGCTAAATAGAAGAAATGTTATAGGGTCTACCTTTCCATTAGCTGGATAATCAGTATAAGAATAGAAGCATGTATTCTTAAAACTTCCTGTAAAACAAATTTCTGAATATTTAATCTTATTTTACTACTGATTTCTACTATAATACTTGATATATGTTCTTATGGAAACTACATGTTACAGTATGTGAATACAAGTAAGGTAGCTGAGCCATTTATTCATTTAGGATGGCATCGAGGCTTCGAAAACTAGATGCCATCCTAAGTGAAACTAGGCTTCAAATGAATCTTGGCATCTAGGCTTCATGGTCTCATGAGTAGACTCCAGAGAGCCTTAAAGGGAGTTAAGGTGGAGGAAAAAGAGGAGACTCACATTGATTAAATGTCTACACATCAAATTATATGCTGTTTAAACTCCCATTTAATCTTGAAAACAATTCTAAGATAACAAATACAGCAGCTGGGAAGAAAGTATATATAAGATTTGGAAATGTCAATATACTCAAAGTCGGCTTCCAAAATTGTAAGTCATTTCTGTTGATTCTATTTGCAGAATATAGCATTGAAAAAAATTTAAATTAAGGTTAAAATGAAAAAGAATAATCCTGCTCTATTCTCAGGCAGAGGACCGCCTTCCACTGGGTAGTATGCCAAGTTAACCACCTGGTAATTGAGGTTGCTTTCTGTACGGTTGTCATCGTCCCAGCTTTTTGGATGAAGAAACTGAAACTTAGAAAAAAAGTTAAATAGTTGTCCCACGTCACACAACTAGTATGTATTGGAGCTGGGGTTCAAAGCCACATTTGCCTCCCATGTGTGGCTTTTGTACCATGTCCTTAACATGCCAGACTAGCAGACTGGGATTCTCCTCCCTATTTTCAGATACTGACATGTGACCTCATTGGTCATTTAACTTCCCTAGATTTCACGTTCCTTTACCACAGTGTGGGGGAATCCTAGCACGGATCAGATATAGAATCTTTTTCACTCTTTGGAAAATCATGAAGTATAATGCCAGTGTAAAGTAGTATTTTCCCAAAAATTCTGCAATGAGATTATACCTTAGATGCCTTGCCTAATTTAGAATGTTTAGAGTCCAGCAGTGCTGGCCAATAGAACCTTCTGCAATAATGGAGGGTCTGTATCTGTGTTGTTCCATACAATAGCCACTCATGTGGCTATCAAGCAGTTGATATGTAGCTACTGTGACTGAAAAATGGAATTTTATGTTTTATTGACTTTTAATTCATTTAAAATTATATTGCTACATATTGTTAATGGTTGCTCATTAATGCATAACACACATATGGATTCTGAACTAGTTTATTTTTTATATATTCTATGCATAATGAATAACCCTTGATGTTGCAGCTGGCCCAAGGAAATAGGTGTTCTATGCTACCTCAGTCCTCTTATCATTGTCATGCGTATTAGTCTTGTCACTTTAGTTTCAAGCAAACTCCGAATATTCTTAATTCTCCTGACTTCAGATGGACTTAATAAACAATTGATTAATATTTATTGAATGCATGTACTTGATGTAGATAGTATGTGTTGGTTCCCTTTTCCCTATCTGGGCCTTATAGTGGAGAGAATCGTATATCATAGGCATACATTGAGGTTTAAAGAGGTCCTATATGTGCACACCTCTGGCACAGCTCATAGTAAGGCCTAAAGAAGTGTCCCTTTCCCTTCCCTTACCCCTGAGAGAAATTTCTCCTCATAAAGGAAAGAATGCAGTATTAATTCTTTAATAACTAGCCCTCTTGGCTAAGTGTTCATCACAGCTGTGTCTCCTTGAAGAACAATTCTTTTTTTTGGTTCACAGTTTGTGAGTTTAGCCCATCCATTGGGATAATCTTTAAATATTTAATTGGGTGATTTAGCATGCATTTATTTTGTGATTAAAAAACACACACAAAAACCCCACCCTAACCATTTTCGCTCAGTGGATAGAGCATCGACCTACAGACTGAAAGGTCAAAGGCATGTACCTTGGTTGCGGGCATATCCCCACTGGGAGGTGTGCAGGAGGCAGCTGATTGATGTTTTTCCTCTCATCAGTATTTCTGACTGTCTATCCTTCTCCCCTCCTCTCTGCAAAAAAATCAATAAAATATTTTAAAACACACACACACACACACACACACACACACACACACACACGCACTGCAGAGGGAGCAGTCTCTTTTTTCCACAATGATATCTTCCCCCACCTAAAAATGACTCATTATACCATATATTTAAGTGGGAGAACCTTAATTTCTGTAAATATGAATAGACTGTATGTTTTTTTATTTTTATTTTGTGTGTGTGCTATAGTTAACTGAAGAAGGAGGACACTCTTTTCTCTTCGGCCCTTCTGTGTGGGAAGTTATGAATCAGCACATTAAAATCGCCAGAAAAAAACTGATGTTAGGGCAGTGACTACAAATGTTCTTAGCTTTGTGACTCAGTAGGACATTTTTTTCTTTAGTTCTTAATCATTATTTCTGGAAATTAAAAAAAAAAAAAAAAGAACACTGTATTAACAGAAGTTCTAAGAAACTTAAAAAGGACTTCTTTGACTTTCTATTCAAACAGACTGTCCTTAATAAATTTATGGAAATTCCTGTTGTCTTGATATATAGAATGTAATGCTTTGATTGTATCTGGCTGTATTTTGAAAGATGAGATTTTGGAGAAGGGAATAATTTCCTCAAAGGTCCTGAATCCCTTAAGGGCAATTTCGCATTTGATCTTAACTCTCTGATTTTCCTTTTTAACTCAAAGTTAATCTTAAATTCAGGTCCTTTGCTTCTCTTAGAAAGACTCCATAATCTTTTTCAAAGAGTATAAAAAATATTTTAAAAGGTGATTATTATGAGATCAACTTTAAAACATTATAAAAAAGTAATAATATTTTCCACATATTTCTCTTCCACCCAGACAAAAAGACTTTTATTTTAGTTCAGACATTACTAACACAGATGGGCAGTAATAAATTTGTCACTTTAGATTTTCAGTGAAGAGAAAAAAAAAGAGTTATAGCCATAAGCCACAATAGTGCTTTTCAAATAGAAGAGAATCTTCAGAAATGATTAGGTTAGATTATAAGACAATTAGGGATTTAAATTTTGCCATTATTTAAATTCATTTTAACATACAAACCTGTTAGAAGTTGTCAGGAGAATGGGTTTTCTCTGAGTTCTGCTAGTAACTAGTTGTGTGATCTTGAGTAAATACTTTAGTCTTCCTGGATCTTTTTCCTCACCTGTGAAATAATGCATTAGAGCTTTTGTGTAATTCAGTAGACCTATGTTTCAGGCTTTTGTATATAGAAATTAAAGTGTGTGTATGTGGGGTGGGGAGCTTGTCACTCTCTTGGGTTGTGTGGTAATATCAGGAATGGGCTTATTCGCATCCATCTACATGTCATCCTTGGTGGTTCTCCTTGGAGCCAAGGGCAGATATTTCTTTTTCCTGCTTGTGATGAGGCATCCTGTCTGTGAGCATGTTACCTTTGGTCTCCCTGACCTTAGACTTGAACCGATTGAATGAATGATGTAGCAAGTGCAGTTGTCACAGAGTTCATGGCCCATGATGGCCCAAAGGCTTACACATGCCTACTCTTGACCCAGTAATAGGCAGTTATAAAAATCCACCCAGCAATTGAAATCTGTCAAAAGTCATTTCTCAATGAGTCATTTGTCACTGTCACCAAGAATGAGTTAGGGACAAGTGGAAAATGTTTGTTGTTTTTAAGGCAATTAAATTTCAACCGATGAGCAAAAAGTTGTCATTCAGCATTTGTGAGTAGTAGTTGGGTTATTTTTAAGCCAACAATCCTTGCTTCCTTTAGGACTGCTTATGCATGCCTATCATTCAAACATTTTTCTAGTTATCAGTTTCCCAAAGGATGAGTGGAAAAACACTCTCTTTGCAGCTAGGAACTGGGGTATATAGGGGGAGAGCCAGATAGAATCAAGCTGGAGAACTCTGACCTGGATTTTTTTCTTTCCACAAGTTCTTTTTTTTCATCTGTAAAGTGAAGCTGTTTTTAGATAATCCCTCAAGATCATGTCTGCTCTAAATATTTATGATTTATGAACTTACGGCTTTAAGTAAGTAGTAAAATCTCAGAATCTTCCTGTTGATCTTGAAGTCAGGGGAAAGGGCATTTGTTTATAATATACTTTAAATCAACAAATTATATCTCTAAATTATATAATTATGAAATACTATTCTAGGTTTTGTGATATGTGAATAATTAACTTCTGATTACAGCATATTAAATCATTCTTAATTAGCAATTTAATTTAAACACTTATTAGATAATTACTCAGTTTCATATCCTTATCTATGGAAGGATTATTGACCTGTTTCCTGTTGGAAATAAGTCATATATGTAAGTTTCCCATAATTGTGAGATACGGGGTCTATAAGCATATAAACATTCTAAAGGAGCTACAACACACACACACACACACACACACACACACACAAGCAACCCAACAAACTCCACTTTTCCCATATGAATAAAGATATTTCTCAGCTTAATATTCTAGAAATCATGTGTTGTTTTCTTTAAAAGATGCTGTATTGAAGATTCTGAGGGAGACACTGGCTATAAGCCATGGTGCTATAGCAGTTATTTGGAACATACAGTTTCCTGGTGAATGGATGGACAATAACTCCATTATATTTAAGAAGGTAGCTTATTTTCCAGGTATTTTTGTGTGTGTTTGTATAATTGTGAAGGAGTTTTCAGCATTCAGATAATGAGTCCAACAGTTGAAATTATTATAGATAGCCTCGTCATATCTAGGGTTGCATATAAGTAAAGATCCCTGGGGGAGGGTGAAACACGCACTGCCACGTAGGCTGACGCTCTGTGCTTTCTCCAAGATAACTGGTTATGCAGAAAGAATGCAACTGCTGTTATCAACAGAAAGATAAGCTGTGGCGAGGGAATTATCAGGTCAATAAACAAGGGATTAAGATACAGGCCCAGAGAGTAAAGGTTAAGAGGTAGGACTTACATCACAACTTTATGCGGTGATCACTCACAGGTCTGTTACAGAAAACCATTCTGAGCAATACCTAAGATCACAGTTATATTGAGCAAGGGCTGTGCACCGGACAATACATTTTATTGATTAGCATTTTTATTTTTTATTTTGAATAAGCAAATCATGTGTGTGAACAATTGTAAACCATAAGTCATCATTGGCAAATGAAATTGTGATTTTCATGAATATTTCATTAGTTCTTCCTCCTAGAATCCTAAGCCTTCCTCAGTCAATAAGTTCACATGCTATCTTGCTTTCTATGTGGAGACGGCCACAAGCCATCCTAAATATTTAGGGACTTTCTCAAACAACTAGCTGAAATCTGTTCTACTTTAGTAGAAATCCTTTTTTCCCTTTCTTCAAAGCTTAAAGATTTATAACATCATCTTTTTGGTGGGGGAAACCTTTTTTTTTTTTTTTTTTTTTTTAAATGAGTGTATTTTTAAAGACCAAGGACATTTTAAATTACTGATTTCTGAGAGGAAGGGAAAGGGAGAAAGAGCTAGAAACAGCAATGATGAGAATCACTGATGGCTACCTCCTGCACACCCCCTACTGGGAGTTAACCCACAACTTGGGCATGTGCTCTTGACTGGGATTGAACCCAGGACTGGTCAGTCTGAAGGCTGACGCTCTATCTATTGAGCTAAACCGGCTAGGGATATTTCTTTCTTTCTTTCTTTCTTTCTTTCTTTCTTTCTTTCTTTCTTTCTTTCTTTCTTTCTTTCTTTCTTTCTTTCTTTCTTTTCTTTCTTTCTTTCCTTCCTTCCTCCTTCCTTCCTTCCTTCCTTCCTTCCTTCCTTCCTTCCTTCCTTCCTTCCTTCCTTCCTTTCTTTTCTTTCTTTTTAAAAAATATTTTTATTGAGGAAGGGAGAGGGAGGGAAAGAGAGACAGAAACATGAATGATGAAAGAGAACCATTGACTGACTCCTGCACCCTCCACACTGAGGATCAAGCTGCAATCCCAGGCATGTCACCCTAATCTAGAATCAAACTGTGACCTCCTGGTTAATAGGTAGATGCTCAACCACTGCAGCCATGAATCTGTTTTTTTTCTTTTTAATTAAAGGGCTATAACTTTTGAAATAATATTTTTGTTTCTAAATACTCAAGCAGATACTTTTCATTTAGATTTTTTTTTTTCCTAAATGAAAACTGGAAATCAGTTGTTCTGGCTTGGAGTTGGCTACCTCTTTTCTTAATCTTCATGGGCACACACAGTATTACTTAAGCAAATGAACACCTAACCTTTGTAACTGCAAACATGAGCACAATTCATGAATCTGCTAATTGCTCTTTTTTTTTTTTTTTTTGCCATGACACCTAGCTGGGCCACAGATCACAACAGCCTAGTTTCACATAGTAAACTTCTAGCTAATAATAATAAAAAAAATCAAACCCAAACCTATATGGATTTATAAAAACCACCTATACTCCAGAACTGCAACAATCTAACTTTTGCAAAAAGCTAGGTATAATAGTTTATGAGGTTAATCTGTCTAATCCAGAATTGTTCAGAGTTTCCTCGATGGCCAAGTGCTTCAAGAGCATCTGTTCTCTCTGTGTGGTCTGGAGGAGGCAGGTGGTATCCCAGAAGTAAATATGATGAGTCAGATAAAAATATGGGTGTTAAAACTCACCAAATATGAATGCACTCCTTTCCTTCTCCCAATCTCCCTGGCAGCGAGGTTGGAGCTGTGTGAATAGTTTTGACCAATGGAACATGAGCAGAAGGGTCATGTGTGTCATGTTTGTGCTAAGACACCCAAGGGCTTATTTGCCTCCTCCATCCCTCCCTCCCATGCCCCCACCCAAGAGTTTCAGATGGTACAGCTATAAAGTAGAGAAGAGTGCTATAAGACAGAAATAACTTTAATGGGGTAAGCCACTGAGATTTGGGGTTTGCTAACATTACTTACCCTGCTTAATATAGTAGGTGTTATCTACTAATGTTAGAAAATTATTGGAAAAGCTGGGGCAATTATTACAGAATATAGACCAAGAAATCACAAATATGACTTTGAATTAGAATAAACTTGGGGAGCATTAAAAATTCACATTCCTGGGACACGTATAAGATTTACTAAATAATAATTTAGGGAAGGGCATGTGAATCAATATTTTTATCAAGCTCCCCAAATGATTCTAGATTATTCCCTTCAATCTGAACTCTTGCTCCACAACATTAAAGTCTCTTTGATCGTTTTATGGGGTAATGAGATGGAAGTTTAAAAATTACTGGAAAGAATCAGAGATTTTTAGGGCTAAGACAGAAATCAGCTATATATTACCCCAAGGGCCAATTTGACCTGCCATGTTTTTGTAAATAAAACTTTATTGGATAGTTTACATATTGTTTATGGCTGCTTTTGCTAAGAAGGAAGAGCTGAGTACTTATAATAGTGACCTTATGGTCTGCAAAGCCTAATATATTTACTCTCTGGCCCTCACATAAAATGTTTGTGGATTGCTGATTTAAATGATTATCTCTGTGCTTGAAAAAGGCATGAAGTCTTGATTTGGCCCTGCCCATAGTTGGAAGATCCAAATTCTCAGCACTCTTGATAAGTATAAGAAGGGACAGTCATGGAAAGTTACTCAACTTTTGGATCAGCTGAACATTATGTATTTTCATGCTCCATGAAACAATTTAAAGTCATACAATTCCTGTACTGTCTTGTAATCTGTCTAGCCACCAGAAACACAACCATAGGAAGACAATTGTTTCAATGCATTCTGTAAAGATTTGTATATTTTAAGGTAAAAATGAGACTTTACAAATGCACCTGGCTTCTTGTAGTTTTTTTTTATACTACAAATAAAAATATGAAACAGGATTAATATTTAACAAAAATTGAGTCTTACTCCAGTACACATTTTTTTTAAAGTCTATCATTCATTCATGCTCAATTTATATCAAGTGCTTAGTATAACCCCAAAATTTAAAAATAACTTATATTTAAATATGTGTGTACATTTAAATAAACACACACATATCACATATTGAAATATAAATATTAAAGCTGTCAGGTCAAGGAAATTCAAATTTAAAGTGCAATTCTGGTGGTTGGCTATTTTAAACAGCTTCAAATTCAGAATTTAGCTAAATATCTTTTTAGCTCCATCATTGTAGCTTCTCTTTCTTTCTCTTTCCATTTCCCAATAAAATACCACTAATTAGGAACCTAGTGAATCACAATGGAGAAACTGAATTTTGCTTTTTAGTGAACAAGAGAGAAAATTTTGTCTCTTGGCTAAATGATCTCTGTTATTGGTCAAAAAAGAAAGAGGAATTAGCCTTATGTTTGAATCAAAGAGAGCATCACCTGATTATTTTTGAGGACCTCAGATGAAATTCTAATCAGCAATACTACAGAGCAAATTTTGAGGTCAGACTGGAATAGAGCTGGAAGAACTGCAGGAGCTTTGAGGCACATGGTTCCTTTACACTGAGAAGGAAAAAAGTTAGGTTTAATTTATGTAACTTGGAGCTAGAGAAGAAAGAAAAATCAAAGCAAAACATACAATTTCATTACAACCCCTAATGGAAATAATTGGTAACATGTGTACTCAATATTGTTTATTCACTCTTCTATCCTTTGCCTCTGGTTAATTGAGAGTGGCAGTCCCAATTAAACAGCCCCTAGTAGCCTGTAATGACTAATTGTGAGCAGGTTAGAAGCCTTTTTTGTCTTTGGAAAGGTCTCTTAACTCTTCAGGGCATGTCTGTTCTGGATTGAAGTCATAACTTGGTATCAAATGACTTAAATTCAAGAAAGTCCTTTAATATTCAGGTTCAAATAAATGAATTTACGTCCCATGTTATATGTTTAGCAGGTGACTGAGACGATGTGCTCTTTACCCCACTTAGCAAAGAATTAGAATGTGTATGGGATTTAAATTAGGCTTGCTAGGGGCAAAAAATAATGTGGTTAATGTATCCGGCTAGACTAAGAAGTCATTGCAATGACTTCTGATTGAATTCAGGTAATTTCTTCTAAAAAGAACTCACGCTTCTCTTCCCTTTACCTGTAACTCCAAAACTTTATGCCCAAACTCTCACTGATTTATATAGTTACCATTACCAAATTGCTGGCCTTAAACAATATGTCTCCCAAAATGTTTTGGCTAATGGGTTTATGTAATGATTATGAAAGTCTATTATGGATGAGGGCACATGCTATTCTCTGTAACTATTGCTGTTGAATCCCCTGGACGGTTTCTAAGCCTTGTGCAGGCTAGCGGGATCACTAAAAGATGGAATATGATGACTGGAGCTTTAGCAGCACAATTCTCATTAATAGAAATGGGATTTGTGTGGGCAAGAACCATAGCTCTCTTGGGTGAGCGTGTGTACACCAAGGAGCACTTTTCAAACAAGATGCCATTTCCCTTTCCTATACCTCAGAATCAAATGAAAATTTTTGAAAGTCATCCTTTCACTTGAAAAGCACTTGTGGATAAAGATGGACCTTGATATTTGGGAAAATTAACATAGCCCATTTCAGGATGCATGCATGAATTTCTTTTCCATCTTTTTCAAGCTCTTTCCTTTTGACTCACTATGAAGACAACATTCAGAGAGGTGAGTCACACTGGTCTGCTTCTGAACCATTCACCAGCCTCTGTACAATCCTTCATTTTTGATTCAACTTCCTATTATGTCTCTTTTGCTTTTCTCACACTCATTTGCTGAACACATAGGCAGACTATGAGTGACACATTTCCTTAAGGGATCAGGAGAATTAGAAATGAGAATCATATGATAGTGTTCTGCCTTTATTCTTACTCATTTTCCCCCCCAGGTCTACGGATAAAAGGAAACACATAAAGTCAGTCTGTCAGTTGGGCTTTAGGTTCTGTTGTGAATAATAGGGATCCAAAAATATCATTGACAAAAAAGATAAAAAAGTGTTGTTTTTTTTTTTTCTGATATAAAATACAGAGGCTGAAATGATGACTTCTCAGTCCTCTGGGACACAGGTTGCTTCTAACTGTCCATCTCACCAAGGTTGATGAACTGGGTACGTGACTCTCATCACATGGATGGGCACTAGCCCTTACATTCAAGTTCCATGCAAGAGGGCAAGTTCCATGCAAGTAAGGCTATGTTCCTTACTTTTAAGGACACATCTCAGATGGTACACACACCATGCCTACTTATGTCTCATGGATCAGAACTTAATCACAGCCATACTTCATTGAAACAGATGTTGAGAAATATCTTTCATTTGGGCAGCCAGGGACCCAGCTAAAATTTTGGACTTCTAATAGTAAAGCAGAAGTGGAAAACACATTTGGAGACATCCAACAATCTCTAACATGGTCTGTCCAGGTAAAAACCAAAATAGATATATGTACCTTCTTTTCACACTTAGAACACACTCACCCTCTCTCCCGAAGGATTCAAGTCATAATCCTATCCTGTTATTGCAATAAGCTTAAATTTCAGGATTGTTGGGTGACGTTGAGTCCATCTCATTTATGAGGTCAGAATGGAGTTCCTTTTAGATCCATAATTTTTAATCCCGTTTCAATGGAGTAGTAATATAATAATGGTTGTGAAAACTCCTGTTTGGGAAAGGGGAGAATAACAATATGTCAGCCATGAGACTGTAGCACAACATTAAGTCCTGTTGGACCAGAACAGGGAAGGGAAAAGGAGGAAGTCTCTTGCTCAGTGCACCTGGCAGCTCTTAATTCTGATACTCTGGGAGGACATCTCTTCTGCATTATCCTCCCCGATCACATCTAAAGCAGATCTTGGGCAGAAGCTCCTCCTCAGCCTCCTTCCTGCTGGTTTTAAGGGGTTGCTTTGCCAGGCAAGACTTGTGGTTTCTTTGGCAATATAATTTCCTCGCAAAATTAGTAAGAGTCTGCTCTATTTGTTTCTGGTTAGTACCCTCTTGAGTAAGCAGAGCCAAAGGACTCATTTACACATGGTTTTTAAAACGATTGACCCCTGTGTTCTGCTTACCCCTCTATCTGCCTATGTCAGTTGGCCAGCACTGTAACAGTACCACAGATGGAGTGGCTCGAACAACAGAAATGTATTTCCTCACAATTCTGGAGGCTAGAAGTCCAAGTACAAGGTGTCAGCCTGGTTACTTTCTTCTGAGGCCTCTCCTTTTGGCTTGCAGATGGCCCTCTTCTCCCTGTGCTTTCCCTCTGTGTTGTCTGTATCCTAGTCTCCTCTTAAAGAGATACCTGTCATCTTGGATTAAGGTCTAATGCTACTAGGCTGGCTCTCATTGTCTGGCAGAAAACTCTCATGTGATGGAAGCTAAAAAAAAAAAAAAAAAAAAAAAAAAAAAAAAAAAAAAAAGGACTTAGCTCCTGCTAAGTCTACAATTTCCTTTAAAATGGGTTCAATTTGGGCACAGTAGCAGTTAGCTTTTTCCACTGCTAAAATCCTCCAAATGTATTGATAATAGGTTTTTCAAATAACTTCAATTGGAAACTATAGGCAGACTATACCCACTCCATTTTACAACTGGTTAGTTCTAGCTAGAGCTAGTCTTGTTCATACTTCTTTACTAAAAGGCACAGCACTTTGAATTTTTCAGCCACGAGGCCCAGGGCTGGGTATTAGAGGCAGTTTTATCAAATATTGAGCCATATTATAATGTGGGATGCTTGCTCTTTGGTATCACATTTTAAAACCAATCCTAAACATAAATCAATTTGGCTATGACTAACAGAGATTCAAAATAACAGTGACTTAAATGACATAGAAGCTTTTCATCTCTCTTTAAAATCAAGAGCCCAAGTTGCTTCCCACTTCCCACATCACCGTCTTTTGGGTGTCATCTTTACTGATATGGTCTTAACATCTATATTCCCAGTAGCTGAGTGAATAAAAGGGAAGAAGAGGCAGAACCTCTTCCTCTAAAGACACATCTCAAAAGTTGTATCTACTTTTATATTCTGTTGACCAGAACTTTGTCACATGGCTCCTGTTACCTGGGAGGAAGTCTGGGAAATATGACTATGTTGGGGGTTGCTAAATTTTGGGAATTTTTATTTTTGGAAAAGAAGAGAAAATAGATATTGGAAGACAACGAGTCTCTCCTATAGCTAGAAAACTTTGCTTCCTCTGAATTCTGCTGCCCGAAACTTTTGCGTGCTTTTCTCAACTATGTACTTTTCACCATTTGGTCTTCACCAGGACTGTGAAAATGGGTCTCACTGGCATTATTTTACACATAAAGAAACTAAATCTTCGAGGGATTAAGTAACTTGCTCAAAGTCACGGGCTTTGAAGAGTTGGAGCTGGTATTTGCTACTTGTATGACTAGCTCTAAAGCCTGATACCTCTACCACCTGAGTGTATTAGGGGCAGTGTGTCTTAACTGCAGGCAGTTTTGCTCCCCTGGGACATTTGAGCATGTCTAGGGTCATTTCGGTTATTATAACTGATTGTCACTCAAATATAATGGGTAGAGGTCAGGGATACTTCTAAACAGCTCACATTGCACAGAATGAACCCCCAAAGAAAAAATTATCTGGCCCAAAGTGTCATTGGTGTCATGCTTGAGAAATCCAGAATCAAGACTCACTATCACATACTTGGTGTATGCTTTGGTTCTTACTAAATGATAGCAGATGATCTACTAATCTCTGGAAATAGGGAACTTCCATTCCTGTGTAAAGAACTACATTTTTCTTAGTCAACTGGGATCAATTCTTCACTTAAAAATGTGTCTGATTTACATTTTTGGGAAGTTAGGGTTAGGGAGGAAATTGAATTTTTGAAGGTGTGGCAGCAGAAACATTAACAGAGAATAAAAAAACAATTGAAAATTATTTTATACATTGTACTTCCAAAATTTTTAATAGAAAATGAAACTTACATCCTAATTCAGAAAGAAATGATGTAAATTACTAACCCATTATCTGTAAAATATAATAGATATATTTGGAACATGAGCCAACATTTGATGCTACTTGGAAACTGTTTGGTTCTATGAATTTTAAATGCCATAACTGCTCTAACACTAACAAGACAAACTTTCCTTTAAACAGGCATTTGCTAAGTATTTTGAGTGAACAGGTAATCTAGGTAGAGAGGACTATAACATTTTTACCCGTAAAGAGATTATGGTTTATTGAGGAGAAATAGCAAACATACTAATATTCCTAATAGGATGGGATTACCGAATAAAGTGGGGATTCAATGACAACAGAATGGCATATAGCAGAGATAGGCGAAGAGTGCTATGGGCTCACAAAGGAGACAACTTCCATCACTGTGAAGGAGGTGAAAACAGTGAAGGCTTCCCCGAGAAGGTGAGATTTTAGCAGGTGACCTCCCCCATTAATGTTAGTTTCAAAGGATTAAAGCTAATCATGACAGTTCTTAAAGATGACCAAGATTTGTAAGGTAGGCAATAGGAGAAGGGGAGGGAAAAGACCTGGCTACCTGGTACAACTGTGTAGTTTTGAAATCTAGCATATATTCTGAGTCAGCTCTGCCTCCACCCTGAATAGGTGGCACCTTTTTCTTTGCACAGAATTCCTGGAATCTAGCCTCTGGTACTACATCTGCCTAGAGGGGAGGGTTTTGTTTTTGTTTTTGTCTTTCTTTTAAGAACTGGCACTGATATTTTCTTATAGCCACAAAGACGCCCTAAGATTGACACTGTAGGTATTGGATGCAGCACGTGCAAAGCCATGGAAGAATGAAAGATCATGGCAAAGCTTGAATAGCTGACAACGGAGTTTGTGGAGTTGCCTAAACACTATCACTTGTGCTTCAGGTGACTATGTGTAAGGTGGATCGACTGATGCTGGAAGAGGCGAGGCTGGAGTCAGGGGTTCACTCTGATGGTATTCCGGGCAAACTCAAGTTAGCATAAGTGCAATCAAGTCCAATGTCTTGATTAGCTTTAATCCTTTGAAAATAACATTAATGGGGGAGATCACCTGCTATAAACATTTTACCGGCAGCAGGATATGAATTATAAGTAATCTAAGTTTAGAAGAAATAGACCTTATCCAAATTCCCTTCGGCACAAAGAATCAATGAAATGACACACACTTCTCTGAAGGCTGGGAGAGCTTTTTAGAATATAGTGCAGGTCTTCCTTTCCAGATTTCAGCTAAATAAGATGTCTTCTGAATATGGATTCCCCCTAACTGTTGGGGGAAATTTAACATTCACTGCATTTGTGTGTGAAGTAGAAAAAAATTAATATGATTCTGTGACATTTGTGATGTTGGAATTTTTAAAAAATTCACTAACTAGCACTTTCATAAACTTGTGAACTCTGAAAGTTAGAAAAGATCTTAGAAAATATCTTTTGATTTCCTGATTTTACAAATGAGAAATTTGAAGTTCAAAGACATATGGGATTTGCCTGAGTCCACAGTTAGCTACTGGGACTCAAATTGGATCTGGGACCCAAATTGAATTTTCTGACTTTTTAGTCCAGAATTTTCTCCATCATAAAATAAATTTTTTTTAAAAATCTAAGAATGTTCAAAATTATTTGATTGTTTACTTTAATTTCATAGCAAATTTCCTCAATTTCTTTGCAAAGCAGCTTGAGGGATATGCTTCTTCTTAGTTATATTGATTTCAAACAACTGATTGGAACTGATCTCTGGTTTGCTTTTGCTTTGGTGTTTTAATTCTTGAAAGGTCTAAAAATTCCCATGTATTCTATTGTTCTATTATCAATAGAAAAAAATGGGGAAAAAGTCTCTGCTTTGCAAAGTGTAGAGGTTCTTCCCAGATGAATAGTCAGAAAAAAGAGCCAATTGTTAATAAAAACACTTATGAGATTAGGACAAGCTTTTTTAAGTTAATGTATGAGCACTTAATAATAAATCATTCTGGATTTCCTGCCAAAGTAAAATAAATGTGAAGCTCAGACAATGAAATAAAGTAGCATTTTATAGTCTCTCAAATAGGTTGGAAAAGAATTCCATCAGACTTTGCAAATAGCATCTGGTAAACCCATTTGTGACTACAAATAGGAATTACTATTCTCTGGCAGAAGAGATAGTTTTCCAGCGTCAAATGGGGCATTGTCACTTCATCTGACCTGGTGTTTCATAAACCACAAATTCTGAGTCAGAGTGGGCTCTTTCTTCTTTTGGAGTTCTCTTGGCTAGCCCAGGCTTGTTCAAGGGGCCCTCCCCATAACATTTGAATTTTTAGAAGATCGAGGCCAAGTGTTGTCATTGTTCCAATGCAGCACTACTCCAGCTCTTTTCTGGGTCAGCATATTCAGATTTTCCCAGATGTAGTTTGGCCTCGGTAAGACTCTATGACTCAAGTTTCTGTTATATAAACAGGAAGGTTTGTACTTATTGCCCCAGTTTATGTTGCTAGGGTCTCTATTTATTACATTTTACCCATAATTACCAAGTCAAGTTTCAGGTTAAAAGGTACATTGTCTGTACTTTCCAAAATCTAGATGGTCTTCTGATAAAGTGTTAAACCACCCAGACAGCTTTCCCCCCTTAATTTTACAAAGTGCACATCACTAGTGGTCCTGCCCTCACACTCAGGACCTCTCTCTTCCTGAGCTTTTCCTAGGCACATGGCTTCCTAATATGAGGCTCCCACTCTCCTTTGTAGCTGGTATGACCATGTGAGTAAATTTTGGCCAACGAGTTGTGATCTGAAGTATGTGTGGTGTCTAGGTTGCACACCTACAAAGGTACATGGTATGCTCCCTGACCTGCCCTTCTCACTGCATGGAAGTTACCTAAAACCCAGGGATGGGAGCCATGTGTGGAGGGTGGCCAAGATGTCTCACGAGCCCTGTACCACTTCCCACTGAATTGTTACAAGCAAAAGAAGTAATTTCTGACTTAAGTTACTGTATTTCGGGTACTTTTGTTGTTAGCTAAGCCTTGCCCTAGTTAATATGCCTTGCTAGAGTATTAAACACCATTCCAAATCATTTATATCTGGGTAAAAAAAAGACTGTGGAGGCATTAGTTGCAAAACTATAGGAAGTCCAGTGACCAAGAATGAGGTGCCCTTCAAGAGTAGGTCTAAATAGCAGAACCATTCTCAGCATTACTACTGAGCGAGAAACTTCCTAACAACTCCACACACTCAGCAGAAGTATGTTCACCTCTGTCCAGTTCTGTCTTTGAGGAATATGTTACCTAAAACTAAAACAGGTCACATGTAGCTTTGTTATGTAATGAGGGGTGAGTCTTCTCCAACTGTGGTGACTTTAGCTTCTGAAAATTGAAGCACTTGCAGAAGCATAATTTCAGGGAGAGGAGAATCAATTTGAAGTATTCATAGGGTACTAGATACACAGTCACCTCACAAACTTTCCACGGAATCCCTGCTACAGTGATGTTTTTATGTACTCTTTGCACATGATGAAACACCATCTGAGGGTTTAAGAAGCTTGTTACAGAAAGCTGGAAATTGAACTCAGGTCATTGAAGTTCCAAGATTTATGCTTCTTTCTTTTCTTTTTTTTTTTTATTACCTTTACTAGAGGTCTGGTGCACAAAATTCATGCACATGGGTGTATGTCCCTCAGCTCAGCCTGCACCCTCTCCAATCTGGGACTTCTCAAGGGATGCCTGGTAGGATTGGGCCTAAACTGGCAGTCGAATACCCCTCTCACAATCCAGGACTGCTGGCTCCCAACTGCTCGCCTGCCTGCCTTCCTGATTGCCCCTAACTGCTTCTACCTGCCAGCCTGATCACCCCCTAACCACTCTCCTGCCAGCCTGATTGATGCTTACCTGCTCCAATGCCAGCCTGATTATCCCTAACTCCCCTCTCCTACAGGCCTGGTCCCCCCCAAGTACCCTCCCTTGGAGTCCTGGTCCCTTAACTGTCCTCTCCTGCAGGCCTGGTCCCTCCCAAATGCCCTCCCCTGCTGGCCATCTTGTGGTGGCCATCTTGTGTCCAGATGAGGGCAGCCATCTTTTACCACATGGGGCAGCCATCTTGTGTGTTGGAGTGATGGTCAATTTGCATATTACTCTTTTATTAGATAGGATATTCCTAAAAATTTATATAATTTCAGTTGGTAAGAAATGTTTTCAACCTTCTCCTGGGAAAACAGAGCAATTCCTAATATTTAAGAACATATGGTAACTAATCCAAGTTCATGTAACTAAAAGTGGGATTTGTGCCTAGATCTGATGCATGGACTCATAGAGATCACATGATATAATGAATTTCTAGAATCCTGGTTCTGAGAACCATTGTCCATGTTTATGTTGCTTTATTCTCTTTCTTTTTTTCTTTTTTCTTTTATTTAATTCTTTCTTAAATGTATTTTAGAAAGGTTATGTTGATTACATGCAAGGCTCTAAGGAATTCACCATAAGTTATATAAGTGTTTACAAGATACAGTAGAATAAGGGTACTAGTATGTGCTCAGTAATGAATGTTAAGATAATTATGCCCCCCACCCCTCTTTTTTTGTCCTTCTGTTCAGTAGCTCAATTTTATATTTAAAGGGGGAAATGGTTTTCTATAGCTTTTTTTTGGATCCTCATTCTGCAGAGAGGAAGATGGCTCTGCACCAGGGGTTTCCATTTCCAGAAATATTTCTGACTTCTGATGATGTAAACTTTACACAAAGTGTCTTAGATCATATAATCTCTCTACTCTGTCTGTTCATTTGGAGAACAGGAAAACATGTTTTACACTAATTTCTTCTCCTCTCTGAGTATTGCTCCTTCCCCCATTGCACACAAGCTGGGAAGACGTTTGGAATGATGCTTAGGCAGTCTTCCTCTTGCCTGAGGATGAGTAATTATACATGATCGAAAACACATGAAAGTACCTTGTAAGGCTGTTAGCTTCCTCTTTTCCCATCCACATATTCCTACCATCCACTCCCACATCTTTTGTTGAAAGCTAAAAGCAACTGATATAAATTATGGGCTACAACTTCTTGGTCTAATGCACCAAATACTTTATTTCATTTATTGCCACAGGCTACTGAGGCCTGCCTTTATTCCTTTCTTTAGGAAACTGACTTTTTTCTTCCCTCTGGTTGAACTCTACATGAAGAAAGCCAATTTATTAAGCCAGTGGCAGTTACTTGGATGTTCAGACATATGGTCCACAAACTGCTTCATTCTGTTTTAAATCAGTTCCTCCTGATGGGCTCCATTCTGTCTGTCATTTATGCCACAGGTGGAGTAATGAAGATGCTTATATGGCTTCCTGTTAATATTCTAAGGCCCCAGGCTCCCAAGAGCAGGATGTCTGTTCTCCAGCTGTTTCTCCAACAGGAAGAAGAAATAAAATAAACAAAGCATACACAGTAGTCCATAGAAACCACAGGTAATCCACAGCTGCAGTAAAAACAATTCAGGGTTGCCAAACTCATCCACTATTCTCATCAGCAAGAGCAGTTTCAAAATACTTTTAGGGTAGTTGATATTTTCTTTTAAGTCCTTCATACTCAGAGGGCAGCTAACCTGCTAATCCAGATTTGGACCAATGTGTCCTAACTCTCCTTCCTTGTTAGTATTTTTTAAGTGGAATTCTGTGGGATGAAAAGGGGGAAGCCATGGTATAATCACGCACCCATTATATATTAGTTTGATCTTAAATTTGAATTTAAAATGTATCTGAATTGATAAGCCCTTCAAAAGAGGCCTCTGTAAAACTCTTACCAATATTTTACTGCTTACTGTGTTTCCCCGAAAATAAAACATCCTCCAAAAATAAGACCTACTTACAGGTTTCCTTCTGAGTGAAATATAAGGCATCCCCCCAAATAAGGCCCCCCTAGGCTCTGTCTCAGAATGAAAATTAATTTACCATAAACTGGTCGCTAGGGCCGTCCCGACTGGCGGCTAGCAACCAGTGACATTACATGGAGTCCTGATGTCACTGCTGTGTGGAGGCGGAGCAGAGGCCAGAGTGAGCGGTGAGCGCGGGGTGGGAGAGGAGGAGACATTCGCAGATGCGTGTAGAAGAACAGGAGGATTAGAGAGGACAGGACACTGCGAAGGTGCTGAGTGCTGATCTGTCTCTGGTGACACTACCTGATGCTCTCGGCCGCCCTCATGATGACTGAAGATTCTCAGTCAGTGGCAGACCCTGCTCCAGCCCAGATCCAGGTCCCAGCAAGCCCAGTGACAGTTCCCAGGCAGGCCCCAGGGGGTAAATGTCTGATAAAGGGGTAGGGGGGCTGTCTGATGAGGGTGTTCAGTGGCACAGAGGTGGGGGAAGGTGATCACTTAAAATGACACAGGAGGATCAGAGGGGGCAATCAAAATGACACAGGAGGATCAAAAGGGGTTACTAAAATGGTAATCCCCCCTCTGATTCTCCTGTGCCATTTTGATTCCCCCCTCTGATCTCCCCTGTGTCATTTTAAGTGATCTCCCTACCCCCCCTTGATACCCCAATTTCTTTTTTTTACCCCTAGAAATGAGTGCAAAAGAAAAAAAAACTACTCCGTGGTGTACAAGAAAGGAATCGTGGAAGACTCTTGGGGCCAAAATCTTACTGCTTTCTGCAAAGAGAAGATGTTGAGTAGCCGATTGGTCCAAAAATGGCAAGCAGAGTATGGTAACCTCATTGAACAAGTGGACAAGGGAAATGCTAAAAAGCACAAGTGTGGATCAGGTCGGCAACCATTATTTTCTGAGCTGGAAGACCTGATCTGTGAATGGGTTGTTGACAGGAGAGCAAAGGCTTTGGTTGTGAATAGGGCTCAGATTCAAGAATTTGCCCTTGCAATGGCACCACAGTTTGACATAGCCCCCGAAGACTTCAAAGCATCACAACACTAGCTGGTTAATTTCCTTCAGCGAAGTGAACTGTCTTTAAGAAGATCTACAACATTGTTTAGGTGGGAAGATATCAAGTTATTAAGCGAGCACTTGCATTCAAGTCCTTTATTGATGATGCTGACTTCTCTAAATACAATCTTTCCAACATGATTGGTATGGATGTAACTGCAGTGTTTATGGGCCAATCATCTCAAACAACAATTGAACAGCGGGGTGCCTCCTTAGTGTACATCCCCCCCACTGTTTACAAAAGTGCACCGGTTTCCTATATTTTGGCAATTCATCTGGATGGCACTAAAATCCCACCTTTAATCATTTCTAAGGGCAAGAAGGAAAAGATGGAACGTGTTTTGGTCGTTTTTATTCTTGAAACTGAAAAAGCCGGGACCACACAAGCAGTTATAAGGAAGTGGATCGATTTAATGCTGCTGCTTGTTATGCGAGGGAGCCAAAGAGCTCTGCTAGTCTGGGATGCAGTCAGCACTCACCATGCTAAAGACATGAAGACATTTCTTTATGAAAGAAAAATAGATCAGATAATGATTCCCTCAGGAATGACGGCCTATCTCCACACTCTTGATATTTCAATAAGCAAGCCATTCAAAGACAATTTGCACATGGAAATTAATGACTACATTGAAAATAGAATGGAGAGAAATCAGCATGGAAACTTTGTGAAACCTAAACTGCAAGAAGTTGTGACTTGGGTGAAGAATTCATGGGAGAAAATCACTGACAGTTGCATTGCAAATGCACCATGGGCAGGCTACCTTGACAAGAAGTACTCATTTAAAGACAGTGCTATTGCTAAACATGAGAGATTTGGTCCACTGATTCTGAAAGAAATGGAATCATAATAAATTCACCAGGAAATTCAGGAATTGGATTGTTATGATGATGTTCCAGAAGATGATGACATGATTGTCATTGAATAAATGAGTAAATTCTTGATACTGTAGGATTCACAGTTTGTCTGGTTTGTGTTGACAACTACCGTACTACCGTACCGTATACAGGTAATAAATTTCCTTTATTTTCATTTAAGAATAAATGTGTACCATATTCTTCTTCATGGAAAAATAAGACATCCCCTGAAAATAAGACCTAGCGCATCTTTGGGAGCAAAAATTAATACAGGGAAAACAGGGTAATATAAGCAAACATTATTTTTCCAGACACCTAATGTAATCCAGCTAATCTTGTTAAATAAAAAGAGTAATATGCAAATTAAACATCATCTGCTACACCCACAAGCCACGCCCACCGGCCAATCAGCAGCGAGTATACAAATTAACTCAACCAAGATGGCTGCAGCCACTGAGCTAGCAGGAGGCTTGGGTTTCCCGGGCAATGGAGGAAGCCAAGCTTTCTGCACACCCTGGCAGGCCCAGGCCTCTACTCAAGGCTACAAAGTTTAAAACATAGAAGATAAATAAATCCTAACAAAAAATGGCTGCAGCCACAGAGCAAGCAGGAGGCTTGGCTCTGTTCAAGGCTACAAAGTTTCAATTATAGAAGGTAAATAAATCCCAGATACCAGGGCCTCCACTTGGGTCACCGAGCGGCATGGCCAGCCTTCACACCACCACAGGCCCCTTGCTCAGGCCACCCTGTGCCCCAAGGGAATCCCCACCCTGATCTGGGACACTCTTCAGGGCAAACCAGCCTGCCCCCACCCATGTACCAGGCCTCTATTCTATCTAATAAAAGAGTAATATGCAGATTGACCATCACTCCAACACACAAGATGGCCACCACAAGATGGTCAGCAGGGGAGGGCATTTGGGAGAGACCAGGTCTACAAGGGAGTGCAGTTGGGGGCAATCAAGCCTGCAGGGGAGGGCAGTTAGGGGTGACCAGGCCAGCAGAGGAGGGAAATTGGGGACAACTAGGCCTGCAGGGAAGAGCAGTTGTTGGGGGATCCAGGCCTGCAGAGGAGAGCAGTTGGAAGGGACCAGGCCTGCAGGGGAGGGTAGTTAGGAGTGACCATGCCTGCTGGGGAGGGCAGTTAGGGACAAACAGGCTGGCAGGGGTGCAGTTATGTGTCAATCAGGCTGTTAGGGGAGTGGTTAGGGGGTGATCAGACTGGCAGGCAGAAGTGGTTAGGGGCAATCAGAAAGGCAGGCAGGTGAGTAGTTGGGAGCCAGCAGTCCTGGATTGTGAGAGGGGTATTCGACTGTCAGTTTAGGCCCAATCCTACTGGGATCAGGCCTAAATGGGCAGTTGGACATCCCTCAAATTTCATACACTGGGCCTCTAGTTGAATATAAAAGACTCTTGTTATAAAACTTGTATGTTTTAGTGATATAGAAAATGTGGATAATATGCACGCTTCGTGTGAAATATTTATTGAAAAGGAACCCAATGCCTGATTCCTATATAGATAATGTAAGTTTGAAGTCCAAAGCTATTTCTTTCTTCAAAATAACCTTGCTGGCTTACTACCTAAGACAATAGGTAACACATAAGGTCAAAATGCATTGTTAATTAATCGCCAATCATCTGACTATTATTCTCAATGTCAGTGACAATGCATCTCCAAGGAGAGATCAACTTACGTCTTAATCATCTGTAATATCTAAAATCCTGAACTTTTGAAATCCTTCCAATGAATCCCAAAGACTCTTTTCCCTTTTGAACAAGGTGTGCATTTTATTCATCTCAGTGAGAGCAATACTCAGTACAGGGCCAAGTATGATTCAGAATGAAATTGAAATTAGATTAAACAAGCCATGCAAAGTCACAGACTTAAAGGGCCATAGTTACACTCAATGAACACTGGTGGTACAAAGCCAGTCTTTTTAACAAGTACAGACTCCCTCGTGGGGAGGGGGAAGAGTCCCCCAGAACGGACTCCCAGGTAGGGATAGGGAAAGGGTCCCAAGCCAGTCACTTTTAATTGCTTCATGGTGACCATGGAAACTCATGCACTATTTTATTATAGTTATTTATCAAGTTTAAAATTCCAACTTTGTGGTATTGTTTTTTTATTATTTTATTTTTCACTGTTGCCATTAACTAAAGGAAAAATCTAAGTCTGTGGGTTTCATTATCTGAGAAGTTTTACGGATGCCACAATTTAACTCAAAGATAAATGGATGCTTAAAAAATACATTTGCATGCCGAAGCCGGTTTGGCTCAGTGGTAGAGCGTCGATCCGTGGACTGAAAGGTCCCAGGTTCGATTCCGGTCAAGGGCATGTACATTGGTTGCAGGCACATCCCCGGTAGGGGGTGTGCAAGAGGCAGCTGGTCGGTGTTTCTCTCTCATCGACGTTTCTAGCTCTCTATCTCTCTCCCTTCCTCTCTGTAAAAAATCAATAAAATATATTTTAAAAAAAAATACATTTGCACACCAGGGGCTTCAATTCTGTGAATATTCGGAGACTTTTCTTTTTTTGCTAGCCATAACCAAGACGTACCAGAGCAATCTTAATTTATCAACAAAACCAACAACATGCTTCTTGGTTTAAGAAACTGATGACTGGGTTAAAGCTGACAACATAATTCCTGCAAATATTATGATACAGGAGAAAAATCACCGAACTTGGCCTTGGCAGGCATAGGGATGAGAACTGTCTTGGTCTTCATGCATCATAAACAAATATTGATCAGGAGTCTGGTCTGTAAGAGGTCACTGATCACTGACTCTGTACCCAACAGTGTATGAAATAGGGATGAAAGTTACAATTGCTGCCCTCTGAAGCATACAGATTTGCTAAGAACACAAACAAGAAAACTAAGGATTGCACCACAACGAGATGAGTGAGAGCGAGAGTGAGAGCTGTCTAGCATGCATTTCTTCTTCCATTGCATTCCAATTTCTTTTGGGAAGAATTAACTTTCCTCTGTTTTATAAGTGTTAAGTGGGAGGATATTTTTCCTGACAAATTCTCACCTTGGGAAACTGGAAGGGAATGAGCCCCCTCTCCCACCTCAGTGCAGCCGCTGGCTGGTCAGGCCAGTCATGGCACCCAAGGTTCATTGATTAGACCCTCTTCCTCGACTTTGACACTAAGATGGAGAGAATAGTTTCTCTGATTCTTTTGGCTATGAGACAAATGTGCCCTCTGCTTTCTTCTTACCTTTAATTCTCTTGGATCTTGGGCATTTTTAAGCCTGTTTCTTTCAAGTATATTAAGCCTCTATTATACTTCCAGTAAAGTTTTTTTTTTTTTTTTTTTTTTTTTTTTTTTTTTTTTTTTTTGTGTGTGTGTGTGTGTGTGTGTTTCATTGATTTTTAGAGAGCGTGGAAGGGAGGGGTAAAGACAAAAGGAACATCAATGTGAGAGATACATTAACTAGTTAGCTCTCGCACATGCCTCAACTGCCACTCATCTCCCAGGGATGACGAATGTATATGGAGAAAAGCAAACTACTGAAAATCTTTGTAGCTAACAATGAGCCTGCAACTGAGGGGAAATCAAACCCAAGACCTTTCAATCCATGGGCCAACACTCTAACCCCTGAGCCAAACTGACTAGGGCAATTTTGTTTGTTTGTTTGTTTATTATTTTTATTGGAGTAACTTTGAGTCAGTTTCCAATGCTTGCAATTTGGAGTCATGAAACAGTGCCAAATCCAGAGTGAGGGCAAAAGGAGCAGTAGCTTTGATCAAATGGCAGCTTGGAGGAGGTCATGCCTTCAAGCTATGTCTTCAAGGATGAGAAAGGGTTTCCTAAGGAAGGAAGCAGCATTACAGGCAGTGGACAAAGCATATGCAAAGGCTTGCAGAACAGAGCAGCTGGGGCAGGTGCTACTCAGAGGAAATGCAAGTAGCTTTGGTGGCTGCTCTGTAGTGAGTATGCTGCACATGTGTGCATGAGACAGACCAAATGTTGAGAACTGAGGCTTGACACTCTTGTCAGGGAGGTTTGATAGTCAGCTCTTTCCTCTAGTACAGTGTTTCCCAAACTTTTGACATATGTGTACCCTTTCTATAATTTTTGTAACGCTGAGTACCCCTCGTCAAAAAAAAAAATGATATATTAAGCGCAGCTAAGCACGGTGCAGTGCATATCCCCACCAAACTCCGGCGCAACGTGTATCCCCACCAAACTCTTCCCGTACCCCTGGGGTTACGCATACCACACTTAGGGAAACACTGCTCTAGTAGAATGAATTATGCCTTAGTCATTGTACTAGTACCTAATAAAGGCATTGGCCTAGAGAAGGGGATTGTAATTGTTTAGTGAAGAAAAGTGACAATTGAATTTAGTTCCTCTCACATACTTTCTCCAAGATTTTAGAGTCAGAAGGACTTAGTCAGGTCATGTGTGCCCTGGGTGCCCCAAATCTAAGTGCCATTTGGAGATTGTCCCTTAAAACTGTACAATTCCATCCTTGCGTTAGGAGTTGTTGCACATGGAGCATTCCAGACAATGTTGCTGTGCCTCAGAAGGGAAGACTAAGGAAGCTTTTCTCTTGGGTCCTTCCGTGTTTAGCAGTGTTTTCTGCCAGGAAAATCCTCTCTATTTAATACGTCTTCTCTGTTGTAGCTCACTTCATTTCCTGCTGCTCTCCCCTTAGAGGATGTAGACACGACGGGCTCATCGCCCTCCTTGCTAATAACAACCCTTCACATTCTTGACTTCCATTACTCGATTGCCTTTAGCTTTTCCTTTCAGTTCTCTGAGTCTGTTTTCCAGCCTTTAAGCACCTCTGTGGGTCTTTTCTCAACCCTGACCAAGTGCACAAAGTGCCTCTTAAGGCACTTTTCAGTTTCAAAACAAACATCAAAGTTTCCAGGCTTATTCAAACAGGCAAAATGAGGTGACTTTCTAAGAAAATATATAAAAGAAAAGATATTTCAGGTGTTCCTGGAATATAAAATGATACTCCAAGGAATTAGTGTAGGAAGAACTCTTTCAATATTTATCTTTTCAACCCAATGTAATTTTAGGACAGATTCTTGTTAAAAGATTTTTATTTTAAGAATTGGGAAAGGTCAATGTAATAAGTGTTTATACACCATCTACTATGTGCCAGCCATTTAGGGTGATGCTAAGCAGCCAAAGGTAAAAGAGACATGATTCCTGTTATAAAAAAGCTCATAGACTAGTAGTTGAGGCAGAGACAAACAAATAAAGGCCCATTCAGTGTGACAGATATCATAGCACAAATAAAGAGATTGAGGAGCAGTGGGGCACAAGGAAGGAAGGTGGCATTTCTAGCTGGTGAGGTCAGGTATGAGCAGATTCTTGAAAGAGGACTTGGAGCGTTCCGTGTGTGGAAGGTAAGTGAGAAAGAATTTTTCACTTCCAGGCAGAGAGGACTGCATGATAAGAGGAATAAAGACACAAAGCAGCATGATGTGCTTGATAGCAAAGAACACAGTGAGCCTGTGGCAAAAGGTGAGTTTGGTGAGGGCGGTATCACAGAGGGCTTCATGTGCTACTGTTAGGAGTTTGGATTGTATGTGGCAAGCGGAGCCATTAAGTGCTTGTGAGTAATGCAGTGAGTTAGGAGGGGCTGCTGTCTAGAAGAATCATTCTGCTAGGAACAGTGGATGGGAATGGGGCTGAATTGAGGTTGGTCTGTAAGCAGATACAATAATTAAGAGATAGTTGCAATAAATAAGCGAGAAATGATGGGCCTTGGTGAGTCCTGGCTACGAGGAAAAGCAATGACTAAATGCCACCAGGCAATTTTGAGGAATCCATGGTAGTTGGAAATGAGCAAATAAAATAGATGCTATAGGACAGTGGTTCTCAACCTTTTTAATGCCATGATCTTTTAATACAGTTCCTCATGTTGTGGTGACCCCCAACCATAAAACTATTTTTGTTGCTACTTCATAACTGTAATTTTGCTAATGTCAATGAATCATAATGTAAATATCTGTGTTTTCCGATGGTCTTAGGCTCTACAGCAGTGGTTCTTAACATGTGTGTTACGACCCTGCTAGTGTTCTCAACCTGTGTGTTATGACCTCGCTAGTGGTCTCAACCTGTGTGTTACGACCCACAGGTTGAGAACTACTGCTGTAGAGCCTAAGACCATCGGAAAACACAGATATTTACATTACAAGTCATTAACAGTAGCAAAATTACAGTTATGAAATAGCAACAAAAATAGTTTTATGGTTGGGGTCACCACAACATGAGGAACTGTATTAAAGGGTCACGACATTAGAAAGGTTGAGAACCACTGCTCTAGGACATATTGGATAAAATAGTTGTCAAACAACTATTCCATTTCAGTTTTACGTTCCAGAGGCCAGTTCACTGAACTTCAGTCACAGAGTTGAAACTCCAAGATGTTGTCTTCTAGAGCCAATGAGGAGAATGTTCCAGAATTAGTGTCAGTTTGGGTATAGTAGAATTAGATAAGGAGCTCTAAAGAAAATCAGAAAATTCAGCAAATGACTAGTAAGTTCATCATCCAGGATGGCCCACGAAGGGAAAATGCCACATTTAGTCATCTGTGATTTATGTACTTAGGAATTTTATGAGACATAGGATACAAGATAAACTTTAGAAAGCATGTATTTCAGATATAATCAGCCTGGGGACTTTACTTATCTAATGAGTGAGAACAATGGTAACTCTGTAGTTGCTGTGATTGCCAAGTTTGTTGGCACTTTGTCAGGTGTGGCTGCTACGAAAAAAGTCCCTTTTTCTACTTTTTCTCTCCCTGGGGTCAGATAGGCATGGGAATGAGGATTAGAGTGGGTATGAGTAAGTGCTGAGAACAGGTCAGGATGACTGAAGTATGGAGTATAGGTGTGTGCATGTGTGTGTGTGTGTGTGTGTGTGTGTGTGTGTGTGTGTGTATGTGTACATGAGTGGTTGGAAGGTAGTGGTGAATGTACATGGAGAAAAGCAAACTGCTGAAAGTCCTTGTAAATGACAGTGACCTGGAGCAAAGGGACTTCAAGGACACTGTTGAATCTTGAGGTTCAGGGGATGAAGGAAAATGAGGGCAAGCCAGTGAACTTTCTTTAGGGGTAAGTTCCAAAACTTCATTTGAAAGTTTTCACTGTTAGTTGGGTTTTAGAGTACTTAGTGTTGACACTTGATTATTTTTCTTAGAAACCTGTTATGTTTCAAAAGGACAAAATGAGCCATAGTCTAGAGAATTAGTAAAGATGAAATCTTAGGAACGCTGGCTTAATCTCTGTTGTTACTTGCTTTGATCTGTAATCTAATGATAGTAATAACACCAACATTAGCTAGGAGCCTGTGCTTTACATATATCATCATTCAATCTTCTAACAATGCTGTAAGGTAGGTATTATTCTAGAGATAAGGAATCTGCAGCCTGGGAGGCAATAACATGCCCACAGCTTCACTGCCAGTCAGTGGTGGAGCCAACACTCAGGACCGGGTCTGTGTGACCTGAAAGAATTTGCTCTTCCCACTCCGTCTTTCCTCCCAGCCCCTCACAGCAGGAAGTGACAGCTTACAGCTTTATCAGAGATAGCAAAATGGTGTCTGTGGCCTCCGTGGGGATCCTGGCCAGCAACTCAGCAGTATTTTTCTGACTTGGCTGGGCTGGCAAGTGATTCCTCTCAGGGTTCTGACTGAAGCAGGGAGAGGCAACAGTAAGTGCCTGAATCATACTGCTGGCTGGCCTTGACTTCTGAGGCCAGCATTCCTGTGATTGTTCTCCCGGGTTTTAATTTATGCTCCTGCCAAACTGCAGACCTGGTGTCTGTGTAAGATAGAAAGGTGAATATTAGACAATTGGAGGCTATCAGGCAGCTGCAGTCGAGCCCGTTTGGTGAAGGGCATCTGAGGGCATGTGGACTGAACGCTTTCTTTGCGTGCTCTTCCTGGGTGGGCACCTGGTGCCCCCTTTCCTTCCAATTATGTACCACATGATGTTCCTGATAGGAGAACATGAGACTGTGCAGAGCGTAGGTATTCCTAATTGGCATAGCTTTTTAAAAAATATATATTTTATTGATTTTTCACAGAGAAGAAGAGAGAGGGATAGAGAGTTAGAAACATTGATAAGAGAGAATCATCGATCAGCTGCCTCTTGCACACCCCCTACTGGGGATGTGCCCACAACCAAGGTACATGCCCTTGACCGGAATCGAACCTGGGACCTTTCAGTCCGCAGGCTGATGCTCAATCCACTGAGCCAAACCGGTTTTGGCTGGCATAGCTTTTAAAAAATGGATTATATGGGCTTTTTTTTTCCCCTTGACTCAAAAAAAGATAATCTTATATTGCAAAGTCATTCAGTAGATAGTTTTTGACACTCACTATAGTTATGCATAATTTTACATACTCTGGATATATCATTGATTAAAATAGACAAAAATGATCACCCTCAATAAATTTGTATTCTAAATGATAGATTCTAACAGATTACTCTTCTAAGGACATGTCCTTAAATTCAATTCAGCTCATTTCCTGAGTATTGAATAAGTGAAAAGCACTATGTTTTAGAAGTGAATAGGAAGTTAGATGGTTCACAGTCCTATAATTAGAACATGACAAGGATGCTTATGATCAGAATATGATAAACTCCATTAAATAAATATTAAGAAAGTGTAGTAGAATTGAAATGCAGAACACATATTTGAGTATCAAAATTAGACCTCATGGAAGAAATGGCATTTGATTGTTTTTTAAAGGATAGATAGAATTTTGACTGGCAGGCATTAATGGAAAAGTAATATCAAGTGGGAAGACTAGCATGGTAAAAACCTGGGTGTGTTTGGGAAAGAGTGAGAGGGTAGTTTGAGAGATGAAAGCTAGGAAAGTAGCTTGGGTGGTATTGTGGAGGGCAAGTAAGTAGCTGGGTCTTTTTTATTTTGTAAGTAAAGGTACATTATTATAAGTTTATGAGTACAAAAAAATACATGATCAGAACAGTTTATTTGGGGAAAAGTCATCAATCTTTTGAGCAGTATATGCTAGACACTTTAACATTATTTTATATACTCCTGAAATACACCATCATTTTATGGAGCAAATTGAGGATTAGAAGGTTTTGGAAAATTGCTCAAGATCACACAGCTAGAAAGGGATGAAACTAGGACTTGAATACAAATCTATCTGGTTGTGAAATGTTCTTTTCCCAGTAATGGTAGTTGCAATAGTCCAGCTGAGAAGAAACAAGGGTGGAGGTTGTGAGAATAAAAGAAAGAGTTGATTGTTAAAAAGAGTGAATGATATTCTGGAAATGAGTCTTAGAGAAACTCTCAATGGAATTTAAGAATGGGTGCGAGGGAGGGATAAAAGAGAGGAAGGAGTCAAGGATGATTGAGGTGTTTATCTAATAGAACAGTGGCACCATTAATAGAAGCTGAGAAATTGGATGGAAGAACTGGTTTTGTAGAGAAAGAGGATGAATTTGGTTTTGAAGATTACAGTGTAGGTCTGAGTTCTTGGTCAAAGACTTGGGAGCAATCCATGTGGAAATGATTGTTCAATTGGATAATATCATTGGGGGATGAAATATTTGGACACGAATAAAGAGCCAAACCAAGATTAGAAACTAAGTTTCAGAGTAAAAAGAGCCAACAAATAATTTTTTTCAATTCCTAATTTTGAAAAAATGACCTCAGAAAGGGGAATAAGTAAAGAGAAAACAAATGTTTGATTAACACCTGATGTTTAAGAGTCTTTAAGATGTGGATTCTTAAATGCTCCACACGGATTGCCAGGTTCCCTTATATGTTTGTTTGGATAACTTTTGTTAGTTGCATAAGTGACCTTAAATGGCTTCTGGGCATCACAGTGGTAGTGTTGTGTTTTGATGCCACAGTTCTTTCTATCTATGAGGTTTGGGGTGTTCCTGAATGTGCACCAATGACTCAAACATAGGAATTCTGTTTGGGAACATTTGAGCAATATCTTTTAAAGCCCTGCTTTTAGTGGTTGTTGGCCTGTAGGGGAATGTCCATATGCATGTTTCCCAACCTCTATTACTATCTAATTTCTGTAAAGGAACATAATAATGATGGAGGTCCTGAGTGGAAAGGTGCTTTGAAATAAACCATGGCCAAGACTTAAACCCACTGTACTCTGTGAGCTTGAATCTTTGTCTTTCTTTTGGTAAAGAGCTGTAAAACCAATATAATCCACTTTTGAGAGCTCATGGAAAAAAACAAATTCAAACAATTGATTCATAGATTACAAGTATCATGAAAAATAGGAGATCCAGAGCCAAGACTATAATAAATCCTTATAAATGATAAGTAAATCTTCCCCTTGCCTATGAAGAGGCATGGTATCCTTTATTAAATCCAACATTCTTGAATTTACAAGTGCTGGTTCATGTTGTTTCATTTGCCTGAAGCCTGATTTAATTTTTTCCCTCTACATTCTTATATTCTTTCATAAATTCACTTGTTCATGGGATTTGTTTTGTTCACTGCTCAATTACCAGAGCCCAGAGTAGAGCTTGGCACATAGTGGGCACTTAATATATATTTTTTTAGTTCATGATTTTATCCCATTCATTCATTCATTCATTCTCTCATCAGATATCTCCTGGACGTTCATTATGTCCCAGATCCTGTGCTAGTTCTTGGGGATAAAAAGATGAATCAGAAGTTGAAGCTTATAACCCAGTGACACCATAGTGATATAGACAGAGGTATAATTCAACTGGATATGCACAATAATAGACCATTGCACACTTGACACAGGCTGTCCTGGGGAGGATGGGAAGCTGGAGGGGCCGGAGGAAGTCAAAGGAGGCTTCTAGAAGAAGGAAGCCTCCCTTCCTGTACATCAAAGATTTCCCAGTATTGATTATTATTATTATTATTATTTTGCTCTCTCTTATCTTAAACCTCTTCCTTCTTACTGTGTCTTTCCCACTAACTTTTAAGTTTGTTTAAGTCTCTACCATCTTAAGTAAAACAACTCTCCAGGGTCCTGCATCCTCTAGTTACTTCCCTTGACTACTTTTTTCTTATTCCTTCTCTCTTGCTTTTCACTTCCAAGTCCACTGAAACCTGGCCCTTATCTTCTATAAATTGTTTTCAGTAAAAGCCACAAATGACATCTTGGTTGTTAAATCCAATGAAGGCTTTCTAAAACTTTTTTCATTCGTCTCTTTGGTTACACTGCTGACACCTCCCTCACGATCACGCTCCTCTCTTGGCTTCTCTGACTGCCCATTCTCTCTGTTTCAGACCCTTCTTCTACAGGCATCCTTTAAAGGTTGGTCAATTGTGGAATTCACCGAGGACCTTTTCTAACTCTGTATTATTTTCCTGAGAAAATTTGTCTAGTCTTATAATTCTAACACTGTTTTTATCTTGATGATTTCCACATGATTTTCTCCAGTCAGGATCAATTTTCTGAGCAACAGACCTTCCTTTCTTCACTCAGTCATCTACTCAATTAATAGTTACTGCTGCCCACTATGTGCCAAACACTGTTATATATAGAGAAAATATATAAACAGGTGAAGTCCTTGCCTTTATACTTACATTGTACTAAAAAAGACAATAAACACACACACATTCTGTCAAAAAGTGTTATGGAGAAAGATAAACTAGGGAGTTCTAGAGTGTGGATGGGAGTTTTTGTCTTTTTAATAAGGATGGCCGGGAAGTTCCCTCTAATAATATATTTAAGTAGAGACCTAAATGAAAAGAGGGTAGTGGGGAGCCATGCAAATATCTGGAAGAAGGTTTCAATTGGCAGAGTAAATAATAATTTCTAATTAGGGCTTCACTAATAACCATCATTCTCCATCATCGTTGCCTAGATTGAGTAAGAAATCCCAGTGATGAGAACCTTGTACCCCAGGACTGGAGGGAGATAACTGTGGGAACAAGTGACTGGTGCCATTTCTATATTTTCCATCCTTACCATTAACTCAACAAAATGGCTTCTTTTCTTGCTTACTTCAGCTGAATCATACAGGTGGGCTAGGAAGAAGTGAGGTAATCTCAGTAAATTACTGACTATTCCAGCAGTCATTTGGCAACAATTATCTTCCCCCACAAAACCACGCCTCCACCATGTTCTCACTGCAAGTGACAGGCACTGGCATCCACCCTGTTGCTCAAGTCAGAAGCATGGACATCACCTTCCTTCATTCCCAGTAGCTGATTCGTTATCAAGATCTTGTGGGTGGTACCTTCTCTCAAATCTGTCCATCTCCTTCCATCTCTATTGCCTCTAGATAAAACCTGTCACTGCCATTGCTGATCTAGATTACTGCCCTGGACTCCCTCCTGGTTTCCTGTCTTCTTGTCAGTCCCTCCTGTAATCTATTATCTGCAGGTCAGCTGGGGAGATGTTTCTAAACAGAAATCTAAGCCTACATTTCAATGGCTCTGTATTACCCCAGGAAAAGATCCTATACTGTCTTGAGCATTCCATACTCCAGTCAGACTAAGCTATTTTCAGTCCTTCAGTCACCACGTTCTTCCTGATGCATGTGTGTTTGTATGTTATCATGCTATTCCTTTTGTCTGGAACCTCCTACCCACCCTCCTTCCGATTTACCAGGCTAACTTCTAGTCATACTTTGAGTCTTGACTTGGATGCCACTTTCTCCAGAAAACTTCTGGCTTTGGCTAAGTGCCTCTTTGTAAGTGCACCAGCCCTCCAATCATTGCACTTAGCAATGGATTTTAGTCATTTGTTTAATTGCCTACTCCCTAACCATAGTGTATGCTCTATGAAAGCAGGGACCGTGTGAGTCTATTTTAGCACATTAATTTAGTCCCATAAAGTTGGTGCTCAATAGTTATTTATTGGATGAATGAATGAGTAAAGGAAGTGGCATGAGCAAAACTAAAGGATGAATAAGTCTTAGTACCTCAAAAAAAAGGTGGTGAAAATGCAGGCATTCCAGCTGAGCGCACAGACTGAATAAAGACACAGAATGAAGGAACATCACAGTGAATAAGCAGTTTGATGTTTGGGGGTCATAAAGTACAAACATGGAATTAGCTAGAGGCTTGAGAGGTAGTCTGAGATATCAGCCAAATCATGGAGGATTTGTAGAATACATTAAGAAGTGTTTTTATTTTATTTTATTTTATTTTATTTTATTTTATTTTACTTTTATTTCACATCAGCAGGGACAATATGGATTTTTATTTCTAGGGACATTCAGTGAGAACAGGATGAGTAGCAGAGTTGAGGATGTGATCAGCTTGCCAGTTGTCACAGGTTCTTTGTGTCCAGCTACAATTCCTTCTAGGAAATGAACACAAGATGAAAAACAACTTCTACAAAATGTTGTTCTGGAGATGGGATTATGGCTCCTTCCAGTTTTTCTCATGATGTTACAAGCAGTTAACTATTTATTTATTTATTTATTTATTCATATTCCAGAGAGGGAAGACTGAGAGAGAGAGAGAGAGAGAGAGAGAGAGAGAGAGAGAGAGAGAGAGAGAGAGAAAGAGAGATGTGAGATGGACACATCAATCAGTTTCCTCCCATACAGTTCCTGATTGGGGATGGAGCCCACAACCTATGTACCCTGACCTGGAACTACATCTGTGACCTTCCTGGGGATGCTCCACCCATCTAAACCACACTAGCCAGGGCTATTTATTTATTTTTAAATTTTATTTTTCAGTTACAGTTGGCACTCAATATTCTTTTATCTTAGTTTCAGGTGTACAGCATAGTGGTTGCACAATCATATAATTTAAAAAACGATCCCCCAGATGTTTCAAGTACCCACTCGGCATCAGGTTAAGAAGTTTATGTTATATTACTTGACAAAAGGAATTTTTGCAGATGAAATTAAGGTTAGTCTTCAGTTTACCTTAAAATAGGGAGATTGTCTGGGTTGGACTCAGTTGGTCATATGACCTCTTTGAAAGCACTCTTCCCTGTCTGGTTGCAAAAGTCGGAGAGAATTGAAGCCTTAGAGGGATTCAACATGAAGGAAATTATCTGCTTTTGACTTTAAAGATGAGGATTTTCAGGGAAGGAATTGAGAGTGACCTCTAAGAGCTAAGAGAGACCTCTTCCTGAGAGCCAGTAAGGAAACAGTTTTCAGTACAGCAACAAGGAAATGAATTTAGCCACCAGCTACTGGATATGGAAGCAGATTGTTCCTTAGAGTCTTTAGACAAGAATTCAACTGGGCCCACACCTTGATCACAGCCTTGTGATGTCTGGAGAAGAGAACTCAGCCATACCATGCTGGACTTCTGACTGTGTAACTGCGAGCTTATAAATGAGTGTTGTCTTAAGCAGCTAAGTTTGTGTTGTTTTGTTATGTAAGCAATAGAAAACCTATACAAATTTTAGCAAGATCCTATCTTTTGTTCATGGAAGAGTTTTAGCCATATCTTCCTTTGCTTTAACAACAATTTAAAAGCTGAATTGTAATAAAAGCACAATTCAGCTTTTAAATTGTTGTTAAAAGGGTCTCACAGAGTGCTAAACACCATCCTGAACACTTGATAATTGATACCTCATTTAATGCCCACAACTGCCTCATGTGAGAGAGACTATTGACTGTCCCCATTTTATAGATGAGAGAACTGAAGATCAGAGAAGTAAAGGAACCTGTCCAAAGTCACTCAACAATTGGGAGAGAAGGAACTTGACCTTAGGCTGCCTAATTCTAGCCTGTAGATAGACTTGTCAAAAGGTTTAGTGATCCCATTTCTACTCATGGTAGATCCCACTTTCTTTGAGAAGGGTTGGACAGGCGGGTCATAAATTATAGGACTGGACAATGGGAACATGTTTTAGGTTCAGTTTGTTCACTGTTTCTGTTTGAGATAAGTTAGGGAATCATCTTGGGCATGATATCAATTTACTCTCTGCTGTGTTTTTAATTAGATAAGAAGGAAGAAAATGAAAAGTAGTTGGAAGGAAATGGTTAGAACTAATAAGAAAATGGTTAGAACTAATAATAAAAGATATGGGTTTAAAGGAGGTTTTGGTCACAGATGTATCCAATTTAGCAAGTCCCTGTTTCATGTCCATTCAGGCATCGGCAGGTGTCCTTTCTTCATGTGTTACAGAAGGCTTGAGGCTGTCTTCTTTGTGCCAAGAGAGAGAGAAAAAAAGCAACTAAATATTTTAATATTTCCTGCCTATAAACTGCTGCCTGTTTTATTGCTTCAAATGCACTGGATTTAAAAGGAGGTGTGAAAGACTCCTGAGCCATCAATAAAAGGCTGCAGCTGTTCCAGGATTGTGATGCTCCATGTTTTTCAAAGCAGGGTTTTGGTCTGAGCACCTCAGTCCACAGACTGTTGATTTATGATGGTCCTGAAACTGATACAGAAGCCTGAGGCAAACCCTCCCAGTGCTTCCGGAATGCATTTGGGCCAAATACAGACAATGAGTTATTTTCCTTGGAGAAAATATAAAGGAATAAAGGGGAGAAATATGAAAGCAGCAGTTCAGTGCAAAGTAGAAGCAGCACACAAAAAAGCAAATCTTTTCCTAGAGTCAGTGACACATTTCCTGTGGCTTGTTCATGAGATTTTTGTTCTTGTTAAATAGGAGGGATTTGGTGATTTATTTGAGACTTTGAGGGCTTCAAATAAAGACATGACCTAAAGTTAAAAGGCAAAAATCAAGGTGTGGTTTTATATTTTCTTACAATCAACTAAAAGGAACCAAAATGTTCTTTCACAAAGGTCTTAAACTTTATTAAAAAAAAATGTTCATTTTGCCTTACGGGTTGGTGTGTAACAGGAGTCAAAGAGTGAGGGCTGTTGGAGCTTCAGTTCAATCCTTGACTAAAACTGAGCAACAGCAAACCTTTGAAAGAGCTACCACATGGAGGTTTCCGCTCAGTGCTGGAGAGGAGGCAGAGCCAGCCGCTGCCCTCACCTTTTGTCTTAGGTAGGCAACTTGGCCTTCCGTATGGACATGTGGAAATCCTTTGGAACGTGCCGGAAAGATGTTTCCTAAATTTCTGTTTTGGCTGTGAATAATTTACCTATCTATCTATCTATCTATCTAGCCCACAGTTTACTTAAATAAATTCAGCCTCATCTCAAGCAATAATATCTATGAAGTCACAGTTCTGATGTGCTAGTTAAACTTTTGAAATACACATTCAAATAAATAAAACTTAATAATATCTTATTTGAAACTATTAGATCCAGAAGTATTTAGAAATTTACAACATTTTTGGATTTTTACAAAGGTAATAAGATATATTAATACTACTATGGGGTTGCGGTTAACATCTTATAATGGAATAACATTTTCACAGTGAGGGACGTGAATATTTGCACTAGGTAGAACGTGGAATAAATGAAGAGCTTCCCATCAGTTCAGGTCAGTTGCAAACTTTGATTTTCATAGCTTTTTGGATTTTATAACTGCAGATAAGGAGTTGTGGTCTATAAGTACCATTAAAAAGTCTGTGGTTCTCCCCAAAACAGAGTTGCCAATAATATTCAAGGCATGGATTATATAACCATTCTTTTAACTATATAGCTGAGCTATACTTAAAAAAACCCCCCAACTTATTTTATTGAAGTATAAATACACATTAAATAAGAACTTAAAGGACACTGATCTTAAGCACACAGCTCAATGTGATACACACCAGTCCATAAAACCACCATCAAGGTTCTATAGAGAACACTTCTGAAGCTTCCTCCCATCACTTCTCAGTCAGTACTCCTTCCAGCCCCCACACCACCATAACCTCTGTTTTGAGTTCTCTGCATGAATTAATGCAAATGGATCACATAATATTATCCTTTTGTGTGTGGCTTTTTTCACATAGCAAAATATCTGTGAGATTCTTCCATGTTATTGTTTTATTAATAGTGTGCCCCTTTTTATTGTTGTATACTATTTCTGTGTTAATTTTTATATCCTCTTAGGATGTCACATGTAAAAATTTTAAGTTAACATGTTCTTGGGACTTATGTGTTATCTTTCTCATTCTCTTCAAAGACAACCACATAAAGAAAAGATTTACTGGGGAATTCAAAGGCAACTGACATTTTTATTGATCATCAAGATGGCACCTCTTTCGCTGATTGAGAAAACACAATTCATATTGCGATGCTATGTACAAATAGTCGTTAGACTCATTTCCTGTCGTGTTTTGCCATTTTATTGAGGGGATGAAAGCTGCTAGCTTCATCAACTAAAAAGCATTTTAATTTAAGTTTTGTATAGTGTAAAGCCCAGACTGTTATAAAACTAGATTATAAGACATGAAGGACTCTTTAAAATGAATTTTATACTAAATTTGAAATAGTGCTTTATGTTCAGGCCAGCTATTTGTGGACTGGAGTGAGCAGGGATGAGGAGGGAACAAACATGGACAGTTTTTTCTTTTTTTTTTGTTTTTCTTTTTTAACTTTCTCTTGAGTTCCTCCACAGTGTGGCTTCATTCAAAAAACAGTTGAGTTGTTGTGAATTACTGGAACACGAGAAGCACTTGTTCTCAAAATACAAAAACACATTCCAGAAGTGAACAGAAAGAATTGTCAGACTTGCCATTTCAGATTGATATGGGGAATTGAGAGCTGAATGATCCAAGAGAAGTTGAAAATAGCTTGTTGGGTTCTCTTAAGGTTTGTTCTGTGTTCCTGAATAAAACACTGACCACCAGCTACAGAAATGCTCACTAATTTTAAAAAGATATATCAGAGGGGCTAAAAACATTTAGAGATCTTGTATATACATTTCATCCACATTATCTCATGAGAGGCAAAACAGCAAAATAACCTGTGAATTTTGAGGTCAGAAAGACTGAGATTTAAAATCCTCACATATGTCAGAATGGCTATCATCAATAAATTAACAAACAAGTGTTGGCAAGAATGTACAGAAAAGGGAACCCTTGTGCACTGTTGGTGGCAATGCAGACTGGTGCAGCCACTGTGGAAAACAGTATGGATGATCCTCAAAAAATTAAAAATATAACTACCTTATGACCCAGTTATTCCACCTCTGGATATATATCCGAAGAAATCCAAAACACAAATTAAAAAAAAAATATACACCTCCTAGGTTCACTGCAGCATTATTTACCACTGCCAACATATGGAAACAAATGAAATGTGTCCATCAGTAGATGAGTGGATAAAAAAGCTGTGATATCTATATGATGGAATATTACTTGGCCATAAGAATGATGGTATTATACTAAGTGAAATAAGTCAGTCAGATTAAGAAAAATATCATATGATTCACTTACATATAGAATCTAAAGAACAAACAAACAAAAAGCAACAAACAAAATTGAAATGGACCCATAGATATAGAGAACAGACTGATGGCTCCCAGAGGGGAGGGGAGTTGAGGTACTGGGTGAAGGGATTAAGAAGTACAAATTGGTAGTTACAAAATAGTTGTGGGGATATGAAGTCCAGCATAGAAAATATAGTTACTAATCCTATATAATAAAAGGCTAATATGCAAATCAACCAAATGGTGGAATGACCGGTCACTATGATGTGCACTGACCAACAGGGGGCAGATGCTCAATGCAGGAGTTGCCCGCTGGTGGTTAGTGCACTCCCACAGGGGGAGCACTGCTCAGCCAGAAGCCCTGAGCTGGGCTCACAGTTGGTGAGCACAGTAGTGATGGTGGGAGCCTCTCAAGTCTCAAAAGCAGCACTAAGGATGTCTGATTGACCTAAGCCATCAGTCAGACATTCCCTGAGGGCTCCTGGACTGCGAGAGGGCACAGGCTGGGCTGAGGGACCCCCTTCCAAGTGCATGAATTTTGTGCATTGGGCCTCTAGTATTATAACTATGTATGGTGCCAGGTAGTTACTGGAAATATTGGGATAACACTTTGTAAAGTATATGACTGTCTAACCACTATGCTGTACTCCTTAAATTAATACAAAATAATATTTAATGTAAGCTGTAATTAAAAAGACTAAAATTGAAGTTTTTTTTTTTTAAATAATAAAAACAAAAATTCTATCTCTATCATTGACCAGCTGTGCAATTATAGTTAAGTACAATAAGTATATTTGCTTTTGCTGTTTTTTTTTTCTCTTTACAAGCAGTATTGTTATAAATGAACCATCACAGAAGGGACCATGTTGTTGAGTTTTAAAGTAAGAACTACAGATTATTAAAGAGCCTTTCATTTCATAATACAAGAAGGCCCAAACACTCAGGAAACTGACTGATAGAGCATGTTTCTACAACATCTTTATTTAGGGGCTAAGGTATTTTGTGAATCATTAACTTTCTCTGGATCTTTTTTTTTTTTTTTTTTTTTTTTTTTTTTTTTTTGCCTGACAGATGCCAGAGCATTTTTAATAGAGAAGGTTTATCATATTTAGTGGGGATGATTTTCCCAAGAACTCAACAAAATATCAACAGAGCTAGTCATATGATTGTGTTTCCTGATAGTTATTCTTTTGGTGGCGTATGAGGATAGTTCATAGAGAGTTAATTGTCTGAGAGGTTGAGTATGTTTTTCCCCGAAGAGAGAAAGGCATGGAGGCAAAGGAACCCACATGAGTATTCATTACATGTAATTGAAAGCTAATCATCTCTTCATAAATACCTACTCTCCAGAAACACACACACACACACACACACACACACACACACACAAAACAGAGACAAACCACTTAAAACTATCCACAAAGCTCACTGGCCATTGAGGAAAATAATGCTGAAAAATATTGCTATGCTTACTTTATTTGATCAGAACATTTTTTATAGACTGCCTGATGATTAGCATAGGTTCAAATCTAAGATTTATCTTTCCTCCAACAAATCATTGAATTGGAGACAAAATGAGCTTGAGCTTGTCCATGGCCTTTGCTGAAAATTGCTTGAGTCCATCAACACAGTCTGGAAGAGGCAGGCAAGAAAAACCAATTTGATTTTAGGGACACTGCTCGGAGTCAAGGGAAACAGGACTCCTCATAAAATTTTCTATTTGTCCTGATAACTGAGAAAAAAATCTTTCCCTCTACCCCTGCAAATGTAATTAAAATTCCAGTTTTCATGAAAAATTCTGAGAAATTTGAGATCTAACAAATTGTTTTCTGATTTGGACAGTAGTTACTCCCTTACCCCTCAAATATTTGGTGACTACTCTTTTTTTCCCCCCTGATTTTTTTTTATCTACTGGAAAACCAATTTATGATAAATTCTATAACTATTTACGGACAAATTATTCAGGTACGATGCTTGGTGCTTCATGTATGAAGTTGAATGTTGCATTTTAGTCCTTTGTGACTGAATCTTGCTTTTCTGAATTTTGCTTCCTCAATGCACTCTGTATCTGAGCCAAAAAAATTATATTCAAACAGAGATCCAGGTGAAGATATCACATCATTGTCTGATTTTAAAACTACATGGATGACATCTCCTTTGAGATGTGCAAATTGCAGCATTATTTTGTTTTTACTAAAGACATACTTTCTTTCTCTTTTAAAGACATATAACACCCTTGTTTTTGCTGGTGCAAGAATGAGTTGGGTCCTGGGGTTTTCATGACCAAGTTAAGTAACTCAGAGCCTTGGGGCTAACAATGAAAGTGTGATTCCCTTTCACGGAAGGGCTGGTCCTTTCGAAGTTGATGATTCTAGTCTGGCTGATCCAACAGGTTTTGATTTCTTAAAACTTTGAGTACAGTGAGTCAGAGGGAGAGGAAGAGAGGGAGGAGATGAGCTCACTACAGAGAGGCTGGTATTAGAGGAGAAGGGAGGGATTGTTTTTGGACCCAAACCAGAGCAAGGAGTGGTTGTTATTGCAGCACGAAAATATGATCGCTGTGGGGGAGTGGCTGAGCTGTTTGTGGAGTTGGCTTCAGGGCCTCAGGGCTAAACTTCCACAGGGAGCAGAGTCTGTGGTTACCATTCTAAAGAGAAAGCTGGCCTTGGAACCTTTTCCGCTCTTTGCCTTTTCTGCCAGGAAACGACTTGAGAGGAGGGGTTCCCCTTCTGCCATTGACTCACCTACACTGCACTTCCTTTCATCCGAATGCTCTCTAATGTGAGCTCACACTAGTGAACTCATCTGAGCTCAGGAGCCAAAGGAGAAGAGCTTTAGCAGGTGTGGGTGCCCAGGATGCCTGGCGCTGGAGGTGATGGAAGTGTGTTGACGCTTTCCCCTCCTATCTTGTACTCCCAATTTCCTTTGGTCAGTGGTTCAGAGTCTCTGAGAACTAAACTTTTTTTTTTTGCTAGAGATCTTAATCAAATACAAATATCCTGGGCTGAGGTTTTATTTCTTTATTCCATCCTTGATGAAATGATCTATATTAATTAAGACTCTCTACATACAAGTAATAGAAATAAAACCAGAACAAGGCAAAAGGAGATAGCTAGGTCTCCAGGATCCCTGGAAATAGGGACCCAGATACATTTAGATCTCTCTTCAAGCTTTTATTTCCACTGCTGTCAGCACGTTTTCCCACAGGTCCTTTCTGCAAGGTCGCCATGCTCTCAGACTTGGGCCCCAAGCCTTGACACCAGAGAGGGAATGTCCCTTTCCTTTAAATCCCAAAATGTAGAAGCAAGGGGATGGTCCAACTCAGGTCACCAACAGCCTCTTGAACCAGTGGATTGGGTCATCGTGATTGGTGACTCTCACCTGGACCATGTAAGGGAGGAGCATTTCCTCAAAGAAGGTGGAAATACGAGTGAGGGTGGGACTTTTCAAAAAGAAGAAAAGTGCTGGGAAATTAAAAAAAGTCTCCTCATTACAAGACATAAAACTCACTCTACGATATCAAAGGAAAGAGACATTTTAATTGAAGCTGGGTCTGGAAAATTCATAAATTTACATACTTAAACATTAACTAACACTATAAATGTGATACATTTATGACTATTTCTCTTTAAACATTTAGCCGGTGGGAGGGAATATAGGACACTGAATGTTCATTTCATGATGAGATGAAAAACAAAAGGAAAAGACGTGTCTCTCTCACATTCATGCCTCACACCAGAGTCCCAAAGTAAAAATAGTGTGGCTGATTTCTTTAGAAAGAAAGTGCAGGTCTTGGATGACTCAGTGCAAGCTTTGGGCTAAATCCAAAGGTATCTAATGCCCAGATAAGGAGACTCTTTCCGCTTCACGGTTCTGGATTTTATGAAAATCTCCTAGAGGTGCCAATCACTTAGGACTTTTGTAAAACGTGAACAAATTTAATCACTTCGTGGGGGCACCTAAAACTGTATCTACAAATGGGCAACACAGCATTTCACGTCACCGTTTTCTCTAAATGTTTACTATTTGCCATCACTACAGTTTCTATATATTTTAATGATTTGTTTTGCCTAAAAAAATTCCCTAATTAGCTCCATTAAGAAAAAAATGTTTTGTCATGTCCAGTTTTTTAAGTGGGAGTAGAAGGCTAGGTCAAAGGACAGAGGAAGATTATTTTAAGCATGAAAATGTCCAGGTTCAAGAGTGAAAGCAATATTGAGGCTACCTGGGCTTGGATGAAAAAGTGGAATGCGGAGCATGCTGATGTTGGAAGTGCACCTGTGCAACCACAGCCCCAGAGAGCTCTGCCGAAGCCAGGCGATGTGTGTACACATCTTGCAGGAAATAGCCTGTGTGTACCTGAACCTCTAGTTGGGCCTGCAATTGAGAAGGGCAAGTTAATCCTAATCCCATTCTGGAAACATAAGAGAAGAAGGGTCTGGTTGCCTGAGCCTTCTCAAATTTAGGACAAAGTAGTTGGCAAGCTGGGAGGTGCTCCTTTGAGTTATAGGATCTCTGGGTTTAAAGAGAACTATCTGTACAACTCATGCACATCTTAGAAGTGAATTATCTCTTTACTAGGAGCATATTTAACTGGTCCATTGAATAATGTACTTTGAATGTAGGCATCAGTTGAGTTTTTCTGGTTTAAGCACATTTAATGATCCAGTAAGGTTTTTAAGGCAAAACTATTAATAAAAAAGAATTAGTTGAAAAAAACTAAATGTGCACTAAGAGAATGAACATGAGCCATTTGTTATCAGTTAACTTGAGCATAGACACACAGAATACTAAATGCGAACAGGACTGAAGAATGGTCGGGATAATTTCCCCATTGCTCCGCCCTAGGAAAGGAGTTAAAGCACTAGTCAGCTTTGCTTAGACTCTAGTCAAAGGCCCTAGAGTAATGTCCCTTCTGTCTGAATAATACTTTTCCTTTGATGAATCTAGATATGGACTGCTCAAAGTTAAAGTAAATATGTAATATTTTGCAGTAATCTTTGTCTCAGGCTTTAAAGCACAGTATTATTCTACTTCTACTAAAAATTCAACAACTACATTTCCAATAGCATGACCTTTTCTATTCTGTTCTCAATTACTATCATACAAATTTATGCAAAAATGGGTTGAATTTGTTAGCCATTCCACTCCATTAGTCAATGGTTCTAGTCACTCTGGGTTATGTACCATCACCCTTTGGAGTTCCATATTTACATACCTGCTCTTTTTAGCTTTGTGTTTATTGTCAGCCTGGTGAGTTTCTTTATATCCAGTCTCTGTTGTTTTAGTTGTGGCTAAATTTTGTACAAACTGTAGAACATCACACTACATGCTGTTGATAAAAATGCAGTGACATTGAATTTTGGTCCAGAAAATTATTGTGCAAAAAATAAATTTATTCCTGTCTCTCTTCTCCTTCTTAGTTCTCCTCACTCTCTCTCCTTTCACCTGTACTGCTACCACCATATGTTTTTTTACTACATTGCTATAGTCTCTCCTCAGGCTAGAATGTAAGCTTCTGAGGACTGATATTTGACTGTTTATCTCTAGCACCTAACACATTATAAATGTTTATAAATAAATGAGTGAATTTGACCCTTAATGGAACGAAAGTCTCTCATGGGTTTTGCTTCCCCACCATAGCCATGTGGGAAGGATTGCAACAAGTCTTCAGGCAGTGATGGTGCATTATTTTTGGTCATCAACCTACCCTAGAACTTCTGAGTGTCCCAGTTGGTGAGGCTTCTTCCGGTCTCTGCTGCATTTACTTCACTTTCATGTACAGGAGTCCTGGGTGTGGTCAGAGCCACTTGCTGAAGGCCCAGCCTCCCTACATGTTCCCTACAACCCTGAAGTCTGGCTGTCTCCCTGGGGCACCTCCCTGAGGAACACACTGGTCCCCATTACCTCTGCAGATATCTGGTTGATATCTGCCTTTTCCAATGTAAAGCAATCAGTGTCCTCTATCTCTGCCTCAAGGACATTCCTCTCTCTCTGAAAAGTCGGCCATCTTCACTTCAGTGAATCAGTTTTTTTCTAAACAGCAAGAAGCAGCTTTAGCTTCAAGCAGCTTCTTTCTTTTTTTCTGAAGAAAACTTTGGAATGAGAGAGCAGCAGAGACTCTAACTATACTGCCTTGAAACAAGGAGGGAGGGACCTATGATCTTACCCTTCACACATAGTATTTGAATTTTGATTTTTACTGCTCTTTGCCAATCACCTTGTATTAGCACTCCGACAATCCTTGTGTGCCTGCAGGAAATCCTACTTTTTCATGGTGGATTATGCTTTTAATACATATTTGAATTTAATTTAGGAGATTTACATTCATGCTTATTAATGGTATTTGTCAGTGGTAGTAGTAGCTTGTGTGTGTGTGTGTGGTTTGTATGATTTTTAATGTCAGGATTATTCCAGCTTTGTAAAGTAAATTAAAAGGATTTGTGTTTTCAAAAATATGTCCTGAAATTATTTATATAGTGGTACTATTTCTTAGAAGAATATAATCATAAAATAAGTTAACTCTGGAGATTTTTTTGATTATTTTTGATAAATATTTCAATTTATTTCAGGTCTATTGAATCTATTTAGGCTGTTTGTAAGTTTTACATTACCATTTGATTAAAATTGTGTATTTCATTGACGTTTTAAAACTTAAAACATTGAGTGTCACATAGAATTATTTCTAGAGCATGATCTTCTTTGGAGTCTTCCAGATGATGTTGCTTGCTTCCATTTATGTACTCATTTATGGGCTTAAACTTGTTTTTTTTTTTTTCTTCTTTTTTTCTTTTTTTCATCCTGTAATCGAGAGAAGTCTCTTTTTTAAGTCAGTGTTTATGACCAGACAGGGTTTGTGGATGGTCTGTGGCTTTCCTCACTGACACTTCTGGTGCTAGATGAATTCTCTCCTCACATCTAAACTGGAGAACAATTTGATTATATTAGATAATTGACGGGCATGTCTTCTTTCCCATGTCTCACAATCAACCAGACATTCATCTAGGGCAGACGAATACACAAAAGGGATCTGGTCTGGCCCTTGCTTTCTGCTTCTCCTATCCTCCGAACAAGCTTTTCTCAATGTGCTTTCTGAAATACACTTGTTATGTAGGATATTAAAAGTCACGGGAGAACATTTTTTATCTAGATAAAAGGGTTTAGGCAACAATGGATAAAAATTTTAAGAAAATTATCTCATGCAGAATATCTCAAAATTGTTATGACTGCTGTGCATATCCAAGGAAGAATTATGCATCCTTTCCTCAAATTCTTTGTTCACAAAATTGCCTGGAAAGCCATTTCATGGTGTTACTCTTCTATGAATTTTGGGAATTCCTTTGGAATAGAAGAGAGTACTTATAAATCTACAATACCAAGAACAAACGTCTAGAATTTTTTCTGTATCCATTTATTTCTAGACTGTTCACTTGTTTTTCTCTTGGAATTAGTCTCCAAGTGGTTGTAGGATGGAAGGAGGTGAAGAGCTGATAGATTTTAGTTGCATTAAAATGTCCTGTAGTAGTGGGATTATAGTCTATGATAGCAAAAAGATCAGAGGAAGAACAAAGAGAACTCCTACTATTTTTTTTTCATTATATATTTTTTTGTGGCTAAGGTATTTTTTTTCATCAGATGAAGCAAATTGTAGGCTTTTGAATTTCTTAAAATCCAGCTTCATTGTTAGACTTTATAGAAACTTGCAATAGATTCTTGTGGTAGGCTCTCAGTTTTAGTTTTTGGGTCTATGGTAGCTTTTTTCTTTGGTCATTTTCTGTGTTATCCTGCATATTTTAGTGGGGAGTTAAGACAGACCAAAAACCCATTGAAAATCTATTTTATCCATAAATATTTATTCAAGTCCTGTGAATTAATATTTATTATCTGTGGCATTTGTATTCAGGAAGCTGAAGGCTCAGAAAGGGAGGACAAACAATGAAGAAAGAAGTAAACTTTCTACTACCTCTGACGGAATCCCTGCAGCTTTTGTACATTTTGGTAAGGATGCTTTCTAAACTGGACTTGCATTTTTTTAATTTTCCCTTCTTAAAAACTCCCTATGTAATGCTTATTTAAAAATCCGCAACTGCAGCAAACATCATGTCTGCTTTCCTGCTCATTCCGGGTTCTAAGCACTCCACTTTTAAAGCCAGCCCCTTGTTGAACTATCTTTTGCTCTCAGCACCAGACTAAATAGCACAAACTGACAATTGCCAGCAAACTATCAACACATCGTCATCAACCACCTTCTTTGGTCCTGGAGTAAACCTAAAAAACAGAGAGAAAGACTCCAAGAGTTTCAGCCCAGTGCTACTCTGAGTGTGGCTGTCAGACTTGTATTGGCCTATTTGTTATTCGTCTGCCATAACAGGTTTGGACATTGAAAGCAAGCCTTCAGAAACGTTTACCAAAATTTGACATTGCCCTGACTTCAAAGTTTGCGATGAGTGGACCTGTCTATCAAACATAAATCAGTTTGGTTGGATGTGGTTGAACTCAGGTAGTGGGTGGCATGTGACATGAGTTGTGTTCTAGCCATGTCCTGATGATCTGGTACATATAGAAGCCCAGGTTTAAAAAGCCCATCAACTTTCCCTACCTTCTAATCTCTGCTAGAGGCAATGCAACCTTTGGACTCTTTTCTGCCTGCTTTCAATTGTATTGGGGCACTCTCCCAAACTCCTCCGCCCCTTTCACAGTACCAGCCCATGATCCAAATCCAGAGTCTTCCAAAGCTCCATTAAGATGGAGAAACAGGACTTCCTTTTCCCAGTTGCTCCACTAAGACTTTTTACTAATGACAGTGACAGAATGTAACCTGTCAATGCTAGCTCACTTCTAGTTCAGGTTGTAAAAGCAACTTGAGCATGAATTAAAGCCTGTAGCTCACTGTCACAGAAATGCCATATATATGCCTGGGTTGCATTTAAATCAGGAGGCCAGGCTGCTCAGCTGCGATCCAACATGTTGTGGCATAAGCCAGGTTCCATAGATGTGATAAGTTATTTAGCACAATCTGCTAAAATTTCACACTTGTGGGACTATTAAAATGGACGTTTTCCCCCCCTGAATTTAAAGGATTTATTTTTTAAGTCCCCAGTTGTACATTTGCTAGGTGAAACCTTGTGTGTTTTGTGCCCCAGGTAGTAAGCTGAGCATCCAATGAATTCACCTTAAGAAGACATGCTGATGGAAGGAGACATCTGTAAGACTTTCAACAATAAAGATATATTTTAGAAATTAAAAAAGAAGACATGCTGTGTGTGTATGCACATGCATACTTGCCATGCATATTTGATTGTGTCAAAGAATTTGCCCTGTGGTAGCTGACTTAAATCGAAGTGCTGAATTGAAGGGCAGGCTGTAACATTCTTAAGAGACTCAGGTATTAAATACAATCTGTTTTAAGCTCTGAAAACAATTTAAAATAAATAGTCTATTTTCTTCCTACTCACATATCAAAATCTTTATTTTTGACTAAAATACTTTTCAATATTCAAAATTGTTTTCTTTCTTAGCCTGTCTCCAGCACTGCTTCTTAGTAGTTCATTTATTTGTTCATTTAAGAAACACTTATAGGGCACCTACTGTGTGTCAAGTATTATGATAGATCCAGGCTCCTATCTTTGTAGGGGAGACCATTTTTAATCAATAATGATAGCAGATTACACATTATAATAAGCTAGAGGCCCAGTGCACGTATTCATGCACTGGTGGGGTCCTTTGGCCTGGTGTCTTGCCCGATCAGGTGTCTTGCCCAGTCCTGAATGACCAGACCCCAGCATCAAGCTAATCTACTGGTGAGAGCATCTGCCCCGCTGGTGGTCAGTGTGCATCATAGCAACTGGTTGAGCAGTTGAACGAACAGTCATCCAATAGGTTGGGCACTTATGCTTTTATTATATAGGATGTGCTAACAGAAGCATAAACAGGATATATGAGAACACAGCAGAATGGGGCATTTAAATCAGAATAAATAGAATTAGAACAAACTTTTCAGTGCAGATGACATTTGGATTGAAGTTTGAGGAATAGGAAACAGCAATAATTTGTGCTCGTGTGTGTGCCATCACACATACATATAGATGATGCATGTGTGGTAGCATGTTCCATGGAGGAGTGATAGCATGTTAGACGGCACAGAAGCATGAATGAGTATGACATATTTCTAATAAGTGGAGGTTACAATATTTTTTAGGCTAAAGCTGACACTGGAATTTAATGAAATAATATAAATATCTTTTTACATCAAGATATTTTAACACTTACAAATATAATTGATGACAAATTGAATTGTTAAGTCATGGCATTAAAACTGGTTTAATTTTTATCCTAAGTAAAGTTCTTCCCTTTCATGATTAAGCCATGAGCTAGGAAATCTGGGGAAGTCCCACATACAGAACTTAAACATGTAAAGACTGGGTTCACTAACGAGAAACTAAAGACAGACTTGATTTTGAACTTGAGAAAATAGCAAAACAATAGAAAATTACTTTAGAGTTGAAGAAAATGTGAGTTTCAAAGCAATCTAATAATTTAAAAATCTTCATTAGGTTAGAAAATACTACTTTCAAAATTACATTCATTTTAAAAATGATTTCACTGGTTTGCTTTTTACTTCTCCTTGCATATATTTTTCTAGAGATAAGTACCTTTCACAGTATTACCCTTTTTCCCAAATGACTCAGCTCCTGTCTTTTGGGTGGGTTCTCTGGTCAATCTTACCTCCCCTCCCCCAGGGATTGTATGTCCATTCTATTCCTTCCAGCCCTCACCCATGTTGCTTTTAGATTGTTCTTTAGCGTTTTTCACATGGATTTGTGTTAATTCAATTAATCTCCTGCCTCCTTTATTTATTGATTTATTTTTGTATTTATTATAGTCAAGGCTCTTTGGTTGTAAGAGAAAAGCCATTCAGACTATTCTAGAAAAAAGAGTGAATCAAAAGGCATCTGGAGCAGCTTAGAAATATTTAGAGGCTGGGGAAAGAAGTACAATCTGGGCACAGAAGGTTTACAAAATCAGTGCCTGCCTCTACTCCCTGCTCCCACTGACTGACTTGCCTCCAGATTCTACCTTTTTCTGCCCTCTGCTCAGTTCTGCTTCATTATTTGCACGTTCCTTGTGGCTGTTCTGCTGCCCTTTACCTTCTGCCTGGACACAGCTTTTGCTTAAATGAATCCAGCCCTGACTTTGGTTCTATACATCTCAATATGTCTCTCCACTCCCACCTCAACCAACTGTCATCTCACTATCTCAATTGTTAAACCTAATGCTACATTCCTAAGTCAGAGAATCTGATTTGTTTAATTATGGAAGGTGTCTCCTCAGGGCAGCTGTTTACACATCAGATGAGGGGATGAGTATCATTTGGGCTTCAGTGGTCTTTACTATTTTATTCTCCTACTTAATGAATAATTTTTTCTTTCTAAATGTCTTATATTTTCAGTCTGCCTTGATAAGAGGGTGGAAACCGAATGCTATGGACTAGGTCAGTGGTCAGCAAACTCATTAGTCAACAGAGCCAAATATCAACAGTAAAACGATTGAAATTTCTTTTGAGAGCCAAATTTTTTAAACTTGAACTTCTTCTAACACCACTTCTTCAAAATAGACTCACCTAGGCCATGGTATTTTGTGGAAGAGCCACACTCAGGGGGCCAAAGAGCGAATGTGGCTCACGAGCTGCAGTTTGCCGACCACTGGACTAGATGATTGTCACCTTCAAATCCATGTTGACGCCCTACATCCAATGAGATGGCATTAGGAGGTGGGGCCTTGGGAGGTAATTAGGTTTAGATGAGGTGATGAGGATGGAGTCCCCTTGACAATGAGATCAGTGCCTTGTAAGAAAGGGCCCCAGAGGGCTGGCTCCCTTTCTCTCTCTGCTCTCACACACAGAGGAAAGGCTGTGTGAGCGCACAGCGAGTAGGTGATCAGTTGGCATCTTGATCTTGGACTTCCCAGACCCCGGAACTGTTAGCAAGTAAATTGCTGCTCAGGCCAGCATTTTTTGGTATTTAGTTCACTAAGCCACCAAGCACTGATAGTTGCTTCCATTTTATAGAAAGATCTCTGCAGTTGAATAGATTGTTCAGGTCACTTATCTGTATGTAGGGTTCAAAGCCTAGCCTCTGGCCAGCACACCACTGCCCTCCCACCAGAGTCCTCTGCTTCATGCTGCTCCACGCTTACTAGTACGTAAAAAAAGGAAACCCAACTCCAGGTACTAAAAGTAAGTTTCGAATATTTTCAACTTGTATTTAGTTCAGTTTAGAGAGACCTTAGAAAACATATTTTAAGCATATAAATTAAGCAGGGAATCTTCTCTCTTTTCTTTTTAGGCAAAGCTTCAATGTAGCGGTTTTAGCCTTTGATTTTACTATTATGAAATTAAAAAAATAAAGTGTTTTTTTTTTTTTTTTTTTTTTTTTTTAATGTTTGTCCTCAGAGTGTAATCTGGATATTTGCCACTGTCACAGGGAATAGATATAAAACAGCTTGAAAGTCTGCTTTTTTTTTTTTTTTTCAAATCTGGCCTATCTTTTTTCAAACTTTTGAGTAATGAGGGGACTTTTAGAATTTCCCTGATTATCATGCAGCTAGAAATGACAACCAGGAGGTATGGCTTACTAACTTTACAGATGCAATGGAGGGAAGGGACCCTAAGTGGGAGCCTGGAGAGCAAACATTTCAGTTTGGGCCCTGCTTCTGAATAACCACGTGACCTTGAGGAAATCCTGTCTGCTTACAGGCCTCAACTTCTAACTCACGAGAGGGCATAACCGTGCCTCAATACCACCCAAGGCTGTACTGAGGGTAAAATGAAATAATGTATGAGAAAGCGCTTTGCACACCCAAAGGTACTTTAGAAATGTCAGTGGGTATTATTATTTACTTTATGAGCCAGGAGAGATCAAGCCCTGGTTCCACTGACAGGGGGATTTTTCTCCCAGATCTATTTTCTTTTTAAAGCTTGGCTTTGCCGAGTTAATGAGTACTTTCCTAATAAGGATCCCTTTACTGCTTTGATTTTTGTGAACTTCCCTTTACTCTAATTCAAAGTCACATGGGAAGGTGCTCTTGTAAAGCCATTGTTTAATTTAGACTTCATACTGCGTGGACGTCCGGCTATTCTCTGGTTTCAGTCTCCAAGGAGCCTGCCAGGGCAGACCGTGCTTCTTCCCCTTACATATAGTTTGGCAGCAAGCGAGATGTTTTCAATAGGAATAAAAAACCTCGCAGTATGTATTCTGTCACCTCAAGGAAGAAGCACATCCTGTGCTGAAGCCCTTGCTTCCGAGCAAGCCGAGGAGCGTACCCCGGTGTTTTCGCTCATGACTCAAGCTGCAGCCTGGCATGAAGTTGCACAGAGCCTTGCTACGCGCCAGTTCAATAATAACAATGTGAGAAGCCACCATACGGTGCTCTTGATGTTAGTAACAGCCTTCTAGTCAGGACTCTCAGTTCTGCTCAGTATGCCTAAAGCTCTTATGCTACCACACAGGAATAGTGCAAAATGATGTTAAAAAGACCATTAGAGAGAAGCAGATGTCCTTTAAAAAAAAAAAATCCTCACCTGAGGATGTGTTTATTGATGTGTGTGTGTGTGTGTGTGTGTGTGTGTGAGAGAGAGAGAGAGAGAGAGAGAGAGAAAGAGAGAGAGAGAGAGAGAGAGAGAGAGAGAGAGAGAGAGAGAGACAGAGAGAAACATTGATGTGAGAGGGAAACATCTATTGGTTGCATCCTGTACAAGCCAGGGATCTGGCCCACAGCCTAGGTATATGCCCTGACTGGGAATTGAACTCATGAACTTTTGGTGCACAGGATAATGCTCCATCTATTGTAACTGAGCCACTGGCCGGGGCTAATTTAATCTTCTATGTAAAGCAAGTACGTCAAACTCGTGGCCCGTGGGCTGTATGCCTCATTTATTTGGCCCGTGTTAGCCTTTGAGTTTGACATGCTTGATGTAGAGATTCAGACAGTTGGTAGTTGCCTTGCTTTCCCTAAGGTCACTTTTTGTGGCTCAGATGGAGACAATTGTTCCAAAGTTGTTAGGTTAAACTTCACCTGTTAGTTATGACCTAATACTGTGCTTTCTAAGTTTTTGGGATCTAGGCATTGGAACCAGGGAATAAAGCAAGATGGAACTTTAAAGAAATAAGGTATGTTTTATAACCATAATTTATTCCATAGTCACTGTCTGAAGCACTATAAAAGGTGGGAGTAAAAAACAACTTCTTCACCTTTCCTTTTATCTTGTGTTTCTTTTTGTTGTTAATCCTCACCTAAGAATATTTTTTTCCATTGATTTTCCCACCCCCCTCTTTCCTTTAGAGAGAGTGGAAGGGAGGGATGGAAGTGAAGAAAGAGAAACATCAATGTGTGAGAGAGATATCAATTGGTTGTCTCCCTGGCATGAACCTGCAACCTAGGTACATGCCCTTGACTGGAAATTGAACCCAGGACCCTTCGGTCTGCCAATTGATGCTCCAACAACTGAGCCATGGTGACCAGAGCTTGTCTTGTATTTCTATCAAACTGGAATAATAGTTTTGATAGCCGAGGGCTTATTTATCTCCACCAGGGAACTCCAACAAAGTCCCACAGTGCTAGGCCAACAGACAGAACTTCCAAAGTGTCCCATCTGTTGTGATTTTATCTTCTCCCCTTTCTCCTAGCCCATAGCCTGGGATTGAATTTACTGCCAGGCCACAGATAAGATAAATTGTCTAGGGTGTAATACGATTTGGTTGTCAGCCAGTTCCTGAAAACCCACATCTGGGTGGTAGTAAAGGCAGCACTGGGATCCTACTATTATAACTCATAGTTCTATTTTCTGTCCCTCAAACAGTGACTTCTTTTATGAGTTATAGTTGAAAACAAACATTAACTGCAATTTAAAAATATTACATTTGGAACCTCAAACCAAGAAATCTTAGCATTCTAGTGTCAACAGAAGCAGGATTTTGTTTTTGTACTCTACCGTAAGTCCCAGTTTCCATTAGCACCAGATTTTTTTTTTTTTTTTTATAAGAGGCCTAGCCTGTGGGAAATATTCTGTAATGTGAATGCTACTGTTTTATAGCCAAACTTTTAATGCAGCCAACTCTTTGCAAGATTTATTGTAAGAATCTCTGGGATTCCCCAATGGTGTCTCACTTGAGTACATGAACAGGTGCAGTCAGCAACCTTATCTGTCAATTGAAAGTAGTCAGAGATCAGATGAACTAAGAACATCAGGCTTGCTGTAGACAAGGCTCCTATCTTGAGTGTCAGGTTGACCAAGTTTTCTTTAAATTCTAAAATTCTAAGATTGTTGGGAAAATTCAAGAAATATTTAGGAGATAAGTCAGTTGGTTCAGTTAGAGTGCTCACCTATGGAGAAGTTGAGACAGAGGGGAAGGCTGGATTGGTTTCTCATTATTAATTCCATGTTATCCTTAAGCAGGTTACCCCACAACCTCTGATATACCAATGCTAATTGTTACAAAACATTTGAAAATCTGAATGAAAACTTGAAATGGCACAGCAGTGGGGAAGTGGACAGTTTTGTGTGAATCCTACACCTGCCACTTGCGAGCAGAGTGACTCTGGGCAAGTTAAACATCGTTTACCTCAGTTCCTTGATCTAGAAAATGGCAATATAACCTTTACCTCAGAAGTTTGTGTGGATTAGTTAACAGAGTATGCAAATATTAAATATACTAAAGGTCCAATGCATGAAATTCCTGCAAGGGGCCCAGCCCTCGCAGCCCTGATTTTTGTTCAGAAGGTTGTTCAGCTGTCTGGTCTAATTAGCATATTACTTTTATTATTATAGACTAGAGGACCGATACACAAAATTCGTGCACAGAGGTGTGTGTCCCTCAGTCTAACCTCCACCCTCTCCAATCTGGGACCCCTTGGAGGATGTCCGACTGCTGGGCCTAAACAGGGAGTCGGACATCCCTCTCACAATCCTTAACTGCTGGCTCCCAACTGCTTGCCTGCCTGCCTGATTGCCCCTAACCACTTCTGCCTGCCAGCCTGATCACCCCCTGACCACTTTCCTGGTAGGCTGATTGATGCCTAACTGCTCCCCTGCTGCCCTGATCATCCCCAACTGCCCTCCCCTGGCAGCCCGGTCACCCTCAAATACCCTCCCCTACATATTCCCTCTTTATTAGATAGGTTTTTTTCTTTAAAATATTGGACAGCCCTAACTGGTTTCATCAGTGGATGGAGCAACGGCCTGCAGACTCAAAGGTCCCAGGTTCAATTCCAGTCAAAGCCATGTACCTTGGTTGGGGCACCTACCCAGTGGGGACTGTGCAGAAGATAGCTGATCAATATTTTTCTCTCATAGATGTTTCTAGCTCTCTACCCCTTTCCCTTTCTCTCTGTAAAACATCAATTAAAAAATATATGAAAAAGAAACATTTAAGATTCCTCCATATCTGCCTGGCTGTTGTGATTCAGTGGCTGAGAACACAGGCTGCGCCAGGAAGGGATTGCTGTGTGAGTCCAGTGTGCCGCTGCCAGCCTGAGATCCCAGGCTAGGGTGGGGTCCGATCACTGTGTGGGTCTGCAAGCCGCTGCCAGCCTGAGACCCCAGGCTGGGGTCATGGACCCAAAGCACAGCATTCGCAAGTGGCTGCAGGCTGGCCGGGGATGTCCCCACTCAGCCCCGCCCCCAGCCGCTTGGTGCCTGCACTCATAGGCTCTGAGTAGCCAGGGGGCATTCTGGGACCCCTGCTGCTCAGAGCCTAAACACAGGTTACAGACTAGGAGTGGCCTGAGTCCCAAGGATGTTTCTGGGACCCAGGCCACTCAGTGCCTGCATATGCAAATTAACCACCATCTTTGTTGGGTCAATTTGCATACTTGCTCTGATTGGTGGTGAGTGTAGCAAAGGTACAGTCAATTAGCATTTTTCTCTTTTATTAGTGTAAATAAAGCAGTTCTCACACTGCCTGGCACATGGTGAACAATACATACAACAAAAATTTTTTGTCTAGATGGTCAAAATAGACTCTTTAGCAGTCTCCTTGCTTCTGCTCCAGCTCTGCCTCATTCTGTTCTCAACATAGCAGCCAGAATGATCTTGTTACAATGTAAGTTGCATGGTGTCACTTCTCTGCTCAAAACCCTCCAATGGTTCCTCCTTTCACACAGAGTAAAAGCCACACATAATGGCTGGCAGGTTTTCAATCTCACCTCCTCCTCCTCTCCTTTGGACTTTCACTTGCTGGAGCACTGATTGTCTCCCCTGACGGAAGTTAAGCTCCAGAGGGTCAAGGATTTCTTTTCGTCAGCTTTGTTCATGACTGCATCCCTAGTGCATAGAACAGAGCCTGGCACACGGAAACCATTGACAGATATTTGTTCAGGTAGTTTTGAAAAACCGAACAAATGGGAGCCATTATTAGTGAATTAATGGGATTCCTCAGTATTAGGACATGTATCTGATTATTCATCCATTCAACAAATATTGGTTTAGCATGTAATACTAGCTAGCATTACACTAGTTGTTGAGTGTAGAGCCAGAAACAAAACGCAAGGTCCTGCTTGCTGGAGCTTATGGTCTTAGTGTTACAAGAATCGCACTGAGTAGCTAGTTTTAATTGTGGAAAGTTGAAAGAGTTACATCATAATACTTAAATACCAACTTTATTAGAAGTTTTCAGAATCTAAAGGTTTAACGATTTTTTATTTATTTACTACTGTTATTTTCAAAAAGTATTTAAGGTAGAATTAGAAAATTGTATTTAACTTTTTTTAAATCTGTGAAAGAAAAGAGAACAATACATCCTCCTGGTGATTGGACTTCAGGCCTTAAATACTTTTTCTCATCCTAATGATCAAATAAATATCACATTTAAAATCACATATAATAACTTTGAGATATATTACAATTAATAATGACTTACCAAAATGTTACTAAAGCTTCTACCTAATTTTAATTTCATGATAATTTGATGTAGGTTTTTTTTTTCACAAAGCAACATTATCTTAGAGTTTGCAATTTTATTAACCTTATGTGATTAGAAAAGATATTTCAAACTTCCAATTTTATTACTCTGAGCTTAGCTCACATTTTAAAAGTTATTATCAGATTTAATTTTAGTAATTTTTATTCTCTGATAATATAAGAGTAAGCTGTTAAAATTTATTTAATCAGGTAAGTTGGTATCATGTAGATTTTTAAAAGATTCTTGATTAATTCATCTTTTGATTTCAATTTAAAATAGTCTCCCAGTTACTTAGTAGTTTTGTTTTTAAAATCACCATTCTGACAGTCTGCTGAAGATCGCTCTCACTAAGACTCTTCATGGATTTTTTTTTTTTCCCTTTGAATACATTGCATCAGGTTGCAACGGTCACAATGAATTTGTCATATTCAGTGCAAGTAAGACAAGATTAACTCATGCAAAGGAAATAATCATAGCTTAGAATAATCAAGTAGGAGGTTTGAAATACTCCGTTTTCTACTCACAAGAGGTTAACAAAATGGTTAACTCTAAGATAAGGTTACTTTGTGAGAGCCCTGGGTTAAATTATCAAGGGTAATGCTCAAATGAATTAAAATTAGGTAGAAGGAAGTTCCAGTTGATTGTGATCTGGCCAATATCAAAGCTATAATGATCAGATGTTTCACATTTACTGGGGCTATATTTTGTCCTTGTATGTGTATAATTGAAATTAAGGTTACATTTGGGAAACATGATAATTCAATAACATCTTCTGACTATTTTCTTAATAAGTGGGTAGCCAGATGCAACAAAGAGTGGTGAATAGGAAAAGAATGCAAGGTCTAATTTGTTAAAAACAAATAATAATGATGAAAATTGATAACTTTTTGAGTGATAAGAAAAAAAATCTTACAAGTAAACTGGAAAGGTAAAAAGCTGCGTCAGAAAAATATTTATTTAGTTCCAAGACCTAGTCTGTGTTAAATTTGATTTATTCTACTTCTATCCTATATAATAAAAGCCTAATATGCTAAATGACTGTTTGGTGGGTCAGCCATTCAACCAATCTAAGTGTAATATGCTAATGATATGCTAAAGCCATTCAATGACTCACTATGATGTGCACTAACCACCAGGGGGAAGACGCTCTGACCTGTTGGTTAGCTTGCTGTTTGGGTCTAGCTGATTGGGACTGAGCGAGATGGGCAGACATGCCTTGGAGCCCTCCTCTGGTCCCTCCCCAGCTGGCCAACTTCCTGTGTCCCTCCCTGATTGTGCACCAGTGTGCCCTGTGCCCTCTTGCAATCCAGGACCTCTTGGGGGATGTCAGAGAGCTGGTTTTGGCCTGATCCCACAGAACAGGCTGAGGGACTCCCATTGGTGTTCAAATTCGTGCACTGAGCTTCTAGTAGAATTATAAAACTTAATTTTTTCCCCCAAGGAATGTTATAGAAATTGCCATTCCCAAACAGAGCTGCCACACAAAGCAATAACTTTTACTTAAAAGGTCGAAAATAAATTTGAAAAACACACAAAAAAGGAAAACTTTTCTCTGTGATGTCTTTTTTAAAAGATCCCAGATAGCCTCAAAATAAGATTCCTATACTGATTATTGATGTAATGGGAAGGAAATAAAAAAAAAAATGCTTCAAAAATCTCTTAGTAACTAGTACTTTAGTTTTAAATAATTCTCATTATAATTCCATTGTATTCAATACACATTTACTGAGAACTTAGTATGCAGCAGGTGCTGAGAAGAGAAGAATGTACTTGATCCTTTATTCAAGGAATTCACAGCTCAGTGAGAGCCAGTTACAAGGTTATACAAGAAGGAAGCTAAAATTTATTGATCACTGAATAACTTGCTAGATCTTTTGCTAGGGCAAACACTTTATTACTTTTAATCCTTATGGAAAAGTTATGAGGTAGATATTATATTGAACTAGAGGCCTGGTGCACAAAATTCATGCATGGGGGGGGGTGGGGTGGACAGAGTCCCCTTAACCCATCCTGCACCCTCTCCAATCTGGTACCCCTTTGGGGATGTCTGACTGCTGGTTTAGGCAACCAGGCTGGCAGGCAGAGACAGTTAGGGGTGATCAGGCTGGCAGGTGAGGGAGTTAGGGGCAATCAGGCTGGCTGGGAAGGGCAGTTACAGGAGATCAGGCCAGCCGGCAGAGGCAGAGGCAGTTAGGGGTGATTTGGCCAGCAGAAGGGTAAGTTGGGGGCAACCAGGCCGGCAGGGGTGGGCAGTGAGGGGTGACCATGCCAGTAGGGAGGGCAGTTGGGGATGACCAGGCAGGCAGGAGGGAAGTTGGGGGTATCCAGGCTGGTGAGAGAGGGTAGTGAAGGGCGACTAGGCCAGCAGGGAGGGAAGCAGTTGGGTGCAACCAGGCCAGTGGGGGGGAGAGGGCAATGAGGGGCAAGGGGCCAGCTTAAGGAATTCTGATTATATATAAGACTAAAGGCCTGGTGCACGAAATTCATGCACAGGGGTGTGTCCCTCAGCCCAGCCTGCATCCTTTTCAATCTAGGACCCTTGGAGGGATGTCCGGCTGCCCATTTAGACCCAATCCTACCCTAAACAGGCAGTCGAACATCCCTTTCACAATCCAGGACTGCTGGCTCCCAACTTCTTGCCTGCCTGCCTTCCTCATTGCCCCTAACCACTTCTGCCTGCCAGCCTGATCACCCCTTAAACACTCCCCTGTCAGCCTGATTGATGCCTAACTGCTTGCCTGTCAGCCTGCTTGCCCCTAACTGCCCTCCCCTGCAAGCCTGGAGCTGGAACAAGCAGGAGGCTTGGGTTGCTCCAGGCCATGGAGGAAGCCAAGTTTTCCACCCGCCCTAGCGGGCCCTGGCCTCTGCTCAAGGCTACAAAGTTTCAGTTATAGAAGGTCAATGAATACCAGATACTTGCTTCCAGCCGGCCTTGGCCTCTACTCAGAGACACTGGAAAAAAAAGAAAAAAGAAAAATGAAAAAAAGGAGGGACTGGGAGCATGGGTTGCTGGGGGTGATAAGGCCTGGATGGGACAGCAGTTGTGGGTGATTGGGTTGGTGGGGGGCAGGGCCGTTGCGGGTAAGCAGAGCAGCAGGGGGGGCAGTTGGGGGTGAGCAGGCCAGTGGGGAGAGAAGATGGAGGCTAGCAGGTCGGCATAGGGGCAGTTGGGGGTGAACAACTTGGCAGCCAGAGTGGTTAGGGGCAATCAGGCAGGCAGGCAGGCAGGCAGGTGAGCGGCTGGAGCCAGCAGTCCAGGGTTGTGAGAGGGATGTCCAACTGCTGGTTTAGGCACTATCCCTATAAACCAGCAGTAGGACATCCTTTGAGGGGGTCCCAGATTGGAGAGGGTGCAGGCCGGGCTGAGGAACACCCCCCTCCCCCCGCCCCCTCTCTCCCCTTGCACGAATTTCGTAAGAGAGTTAAATTAGTGTTTTTATATATTTTCAGGGAGAGAGGAAGAGAGAGAGAGAGAGAGAGAGAGAGAGAGAGAGAGAGAGAGAGAGAGAGAGAGAGAGAGAGAGAGAGGAAGGGAGAGAGAGACATTGATTTGAAAGAAATATTAATAAGTTATCTCCCAAGCATGTCCTGACTGGGGATTGAACCCACAACTTAGGTGCCCTGACTAGGAATCAAACCCACAGATTTCTGGTGCATGGGATGATGCTCCGACCAACTGAGCCATCTGGCCAAGGTCTGTCTTTGAATTGTTTCTGTTTAACATTATGGTATCAACTATCTTATTGGTTTATATTTATGTATCTAACTTGTTTCACCAACTAGGTTTGAAATACATAAAGGTAACGTGTTCAGTATCCTAGGATGAATTTACCAGCAAGTTGACCCCAAAGTAACTAGCATGGATGTGCCAGCAAGTTGACATACTGTCACAGGGATTAAAATGAGACTCTTAAGAGTCCACTTGTTGAGTTCATCAGCATGTGCTTTGAGATTTGTTTTTTGGCTTCACCTTCCCTATGTGAGTGACATTTGTGAGGCAATCAACTTCTCTCTGTTCCTGGTATATTTAACTCTTCTTCCTTTACTATCCTCAAGTAATGGGTCACTAACTCCTGTTTTTATACTGTTTAAACATCTCATGGGGGTAGCCATTTTCACATAACCACCCATAATTCACTGTGAGGCCCATTGTGAGTATAGAGACTTGGCCAAATGGCTTCCTCATTGCCGTGGAAGGATGGAGAGTGCTCCCATCTGCCCACCTCCAAGGTAAGTCCTTGCATATGATAAGCATTTAATAAACAGCAAAACAATGCTTGCATTTTTATGAAAAGTAAGATGCTCATTTCAAATCAAACAAACATTCATTGAACATACATGCTATGTAGAGCTCTGGACAAGAGTCTGTGGAGAGTTTGAAGAGATAAGATGCTAGATCCTTAAAATCTACAAGATGAAACTAAGTTGCTTAATAACTAGATATGCAAAAATTCAAGCAATGCCACAGGTAGTCTACCATGAATTACTGAATTTGTTATATAGGATATGAGTGCTAACAGTTCAGAGGAGAAACTGGCCATTGTGACCTGCAGCCATATGCAAAGCCTACACAGAGGAAGAGAGATGGGAGCCTAGAATTAGACTGAAAGTCAGCTTTGTGTACGTGGAAATCATCCAGTGGAAGAGAAGGAACAGAGCAGAAAGTAGGAGAGTAGAGTGCTCCTGTAGAATAGTGTTCCTCAATTGTTTGAGGTCATGAATACTTCTAAGAACTTGATAGACATTTTGAATTCCCCTCCAAAAAATGAGCATATAAAAATAAATGCAGCCCTAGCCAGGTAGCTCAGATGGTTGGAGCATCATCCTATATACCAAAAGGCTTTAGGTTTAATTCTTGGTCAGGGGACATCCCTAGGTTTCAGGTTCGATCCCTGGTTGAGGTGCCAACGGGTAGCAACTGATTTCTCTTTCTTTCTCCTCTCAAAAATCAATAAGCCATATCCTCAAGTGAAGACAAAAAAGAAAAAAATTATGTACATTTTTAGGGGCTTATGTACATGTAGCTTACCCACAGTTAGCAGATGGGTTCCAGTAGGGTCCATAAATCCCTTCATTTAAGAACCACATTTCAGAAGAGGTTAATGGGAAGAGAGAAGTGATGCATGTAGATTTTAAAGGGCTTTAGATAACAGACTAAATAGAAGTAAGGAGATAAAGTAAAATGACTCAATTTTGATTTAGGAAAATGTTTTCCATTTTGACTATTTTAATCTATAGAATAAAAAACAATAGTTATATTTTCTAGACTGTTGAGATGATTAACAGTGATAATGTTCTAGAAATACACTGTATATCATGCTTATATTTATTCCACAGAAAAGAAATAAAGCCTGAAGATTTTTGATTATTGAATAACGTGACTACAATGGGATTTTAGAGAGAAACTTGTTGGCAGTGTGCAAGTTGGAATAAATGGAAAAGAAACTATAACCACTGAGTGTGGAAAAGGGGGAAATACATACAGAATGAGATGAATAGGTAATAAACAACAATCTCTGTATGGGGAAGACTATTTTTATAGGGAAGAAAACTCACACCAGGAAGTATTAGAATTTAAAAATATTTCTTCCTTATAGGAACTTACTACCACTTAGTAATTTAGAAATGAATGATGCAATAGTCATAAATGTTCACTTACATATTCAAAAAATAATTGTGGCTGAAGTTGGTAGAATAGATGATAGATTTGTCAAAGGGATAGAAGCCTCTTTTGGAGAGTTTCACACTAGAGTACATAGAAAGACTCATTAGGAGATGTTCCCAAGGGTAACACCAGATGCTTGATTTCTGTGTGGGACAATTAACTTCCTTCTGCTCCTCTCATCTTTAACCTGTCCCTGATGGCTCATTAGAGAGAATGGTCCCAATTGGTCTACAGATGCTAAACAGTGGATGGGTCTATCTTCTTGTTTCTACTATACTTAATTCATCCTTGTATCTTTCTATGTGGTTATTCCATCAACTTCTTAAGTTCTAAGACATTTTATTTAATTATATTTTGACTAGAGGACCCACTGCATGAAATTCGTGCATGGGGCTGGTGGGGCTGGGGTGTCCCTCAGCCTAGCTTGCACACTCTCCAATGTGGGATCCCTCTCACAATCCAGGACTGCTGGCTCCCAACTGCTTGCCTGCCTGCCTTCCTCATTGCCCCTAACCACTCCTGCCTGCCAGCCTGATCATCCCCTAACCACTCCCATGCCAGTCTGATTGACATCTAACTGCTCCCCTGCCAGCCTGTTTGTCCCCAACTTCCCTTCTCTGCCAGCCTGGTCACCCCTAACTGCCCTCCCCGGCAGGGCTGATCACCTCCAACTGCCCTCCTTTGCAGACCTGGTGTCTCCCAACTTCCCTCCCCTGCTGGCCATCTTGTGGTGGCCATCTTGTGTCTACATGGGGGCAGCCATCTTTGACCACATAGAGGCAGCTATTGTGTGTTGGAGTGACGGTCAATCTGCATATTACTCTTTTATTAGATAGGATAGAGGCCTGGTGCATGGGTGGGGGCCAAGCTGGTTTTCCCTGAAGAGTGTCCTAGATCAGGGTGGGGATTCCTGGGGCAACCTGAGCAAGGGGCCTGTGGTCATTTGCAGGCCAGCCACACCCCCTGGTGACCCAAGCAGAGGCCCTGGTATCTGGCATTTATTTGCCTTCTACAATTGAAACTTTGTAGCATTGAGTGGAGGCCTAGGCTGGCAAGGGCAAGCGGAAAGCTTGGCTTCCTCCATTGCCTGGGAAACCCAAGCCTCCCTTCTGCTCTCTGTGGCTATAGCCATCTTGGTTGGGTTTATTTGCATACTCACTCTGATTGGCTGGTTTGCATGGCTGGTGGGCGTGGCTTGTGGGTGTAGTGGAGTGGTGGTTAATTTGCATATTGCTCTTTTATTAGGTAGGATAGTTTATGCTCCCTATTTTATTGATTATTTAATGTACCAATAAAAGTCTTTGTGATGTTTATGAATTCTTTTAAAAAATATATATTTTATTGATTTTTTACAGAGAGGAAGAGAGAGGGATAGAGAGTTAGAAACACCAATGAGAGAGAATCATTGATCAGCTGCCTCTTGCACACCCGCTACTGGGGATGTGCCCACAACCAAGGTACATGCCATTGACCAGAATCGAATCTGGGATCTTTCAGTCCGCAGGCTGATGCTCTATCCACTGAGCCAAACCAGTTTTGGCTGTTTATGATTTCTAAGTTCTTGGGATATAGTGTGAACATGAAGACTAAAAATCTTGTCCTTGTGAAGTATACATTCTAATGGTAGAGATAGATAAATAAAATAAAAAAACATGTTAGGTAACAATAAATGCTTAGGGGAAAAAAGAAGGCCAGGGAAGGAGTTATTATTTGGTGTGTGTGTGTGTGTGTGTGTGTGTGTGTGTGTGTGTGATTTGCAATTTTAGATATGGTCACCAGAAAAGGTTTCACTGACAGAGTGAGGCTTGAGTAAAGTTTATAGGAAGTTAGAGAGTTACCAGGTAGATCTGTAGGGAGAAAGACTTCTAGGCAAAAGAAATATCAAATTCAAAGTAAAGCTGCATTTAAGAAATAGTAAGGAATCCAGGTTTACTATAGTTAAGGAAGCAAATGGGAGAGTGGAAGGGAAGATATTAAAGGCAATCAGGGCTCAAATTATGTCAAAGCCTCATGGGTAGGAAGACGGGTTATGGGGGCGGGGGTTGAGCAGAGGAGTAGTATGATCTCACATGTCTTTAATGGGATCACTTTGGTTGGTGTGTTGAGATAGTTTGAAGCTGTACAAAGGTAGAAGCAAGGGTTCCATTTAGGAAGCTGTTGCAACAAATCAGGAGAGAGCAAATGGTGGCTGGTACTGGCATAGTGGCAGTGAAGATTGTGAGATGAGTTGAGTTCTTTATATTCTTTGAAGGTGGAGGGATCACGATTTGCTGGCAGACCAGATCTGAAGTTTTAGATAATAGGAAAGAAAGATGACTCAAGGTTTTAGCATGAACCTAAAAAAGATTGCCAGAAACTGAAAAGAAGAAAAGTATAGGAGGAAAAGGCTCTTTTTATCTCTATTGGGGGGAGGGGGGAGCTTATAATTGGGCATTGGGAATATGAGATGCCTGCTACACACCCAAGTTGAGATGTCAATTGTCTGTTTAACATTTAGGTTTGGATGTTGAGGTGAGGTATGTGGGTAGGAGATACAGATGTGGAAGCCATCAGCATGTAGGTGGTCCGTATGACCATGAGACTGGACAAGATAGCCTAGGTGCTGATTATGGATTATGAAGATATCTAAGGGGTGAGTCCAGAGGCACTGCCCTCATCTAGAGATCAGGCTGATGAGTGAGAAACAGCAGAAGAGACTGAGAGGAAGTGGACAAAAAGGTAGGAGGAAAGCAGGCCAAGCAAAGAACATTTTCCAAGGAGGGGATGTTCTCTCATCTGTTATGTGTTGCTGATAAGCAAAGTGAGATTAGGACTGAGAAATGGCTTTCTTTTTGGTGATTTTGATAGGAACAGTTTTAGGAGAGGAGTATGGGTGAAAATCAGACTGGAGTGGGTTAAGACAGAGGGGAGCGAAGGAATTGGAAATAGTGGATGTAGACAACCTTATTAAGGAGCTTTGCTAAAAACAGAAGAAAAATAAGATTGTAGTTGGAACTTTACTCTGTATTTTGGGGACCCATATTGTTCAGATTTGAGTATTCTGAGTTGATTCTCATTTTCTTTTAAATTTTCCAATTCTTTATCTTATTTTTCTTACTGGGAGAGTCTTACTTTTTTATTTTTAACCCTCACCCAAGGATATATATTTTTTAATTTTTATTGAGTTTTAGAGAGGAAGGAGGAGAAAGAGCAAGAGAGAAACATAGTTGTGAGAGAGAAACATCAATCCATTGATTCCTTTACATGCCCTGACTGGGATTGAACCAGCAACCTAGATATGTGTCCTGACTGGGAATTGAACCCACAACCTTTTAGTGTATGGAATGATTTCCAACCAACTGAGCCACCTTGCCATGGCTGATTTTATCTTAAAATTCTCCCATTGATTTTTTTCTGCTATCATTTTAGTTCCAAGAGCTCTTCTTTATTTTTGTTTATTTATCATATGAGTTGTAAGCACTGTTTGTCTTTGTTCTTCATTTATCATAAGTTCTGTTAAATTGATGAAGATTAATATATATTTTAACTATTAATAAAGCTTTTAATTTTAGACTAGTTAGCTTTCCTCACTTTTATTAAATTATACTCTATTAACCTGAATCCTATATAATAAAGAGGAAATATGCTAATTGACCATCATGCCCTCACAAAGATGGTGGTGCCCACAGCCAATAAGGAGGAAATATGCTAATTGACTGCCACACCTTCAAAGATGGTGGCGCCCACAGCCATAAGATAGCAGCGCCCAGTCCCCTCAGCTCTGCTGGGGCAGAAGGTGCATAGCATGGTTGGGCCTGCCCCCAGGCGAGTCCAGCTGCTCCATGCGCCTGCCTCCCAAGTCCCTCAGTCCCTTCAGCCTCCCAGCTGCCCAGGGCCAGCCCAAGACACAGGCAAGCCTGGGATGTTACTGCCCAGCTGCCCAGGGCTGCCTGAGGCTCAGGTAACCAGGGCTAGCCGAGGAGCTGCTGGCAGTGGCAGCAGCAGAGGTGTGATGGGGGTGTTGCCTTCCCCTGATCGCCAGGTTGGCTCCCACCCCTGAGGGCTCCTGGACTGTGAGAGGGGGCAGGCAGGGCTGAGAGACCCCACCCTCGCTCCAGTGCATGAATTTTCATGCACTGGGCCTCTAGTAAAGTATAATTTAATAATTTAAGACATAAAATGATATAAAGGATAATACAATAAAATCATTGTGCAGAAAATATAACATTTTTTTTGGTTTCCCAATTTTGTTTTGTAAATATATATAGCCTCAACTAATCTTTCTAAAGCTATTTATTAAAGTTATTTTTTCCCCTAAAGCTTTTTCCTTCTCCTTACACTGATTTCTAATTCTACTCTCCTGCTTTTTTTTGTTTGCTTTGGTCTGTCCTGTAGATTAGAGATCTTCATCAAATATTTGGAGATTCTTGTTTGTCCATGTGTAGTTAAGAGTGGGCCCTAAAAAGCTCCTTAGAAGCTTTGGGTGGCAGGGCAGCACTGGCTAGCTGACAGCCTTCAATAGAACTGGGACCACCTCTTTCCTTGCAGACCTCCAAAATGTCTCTGTAGTTCTTTTCTCTTGGATCATTCTGCTTTCCCCCCAAAAAATCTTGAAATTTCTTGCTGATGGGATAACTCCAGAACTCCAGACTAGGGAAAGGGCTCAAGACATAGATCTCTAATTTCACTTAATCTCCAGCTTCTACTATATGGTACCTTGCTCCTGACCTCAGCTGTGCTTAGGATTTGAGTCAAGAGTATAATCTCAGGTTCCATTTTTTTTTTCTTCTGGGAGTAAACCTTTTGTCTTCTGCCCAGAGTTGTACAGTTTTGTAGAAGGGGTGGGAGGCATTGAAAAGCTCCATATCCTGTTCTCAGCTCCAGTCTGTACATTGACTTCTACAGGTGCCTAGTGGTTCCAGTGTCAGTCTTTTCAGTGTTGTATGGAGTATATCCACTTACCTCACACTGGTATTCTCCCACTGTGGGCAAGAGATTTCAGCCTTCTTCCCTCTGCTCAGCCAGTCATCACCTGCACAGCGCCTTGCCATCACACTTCATCTCTGATTCTCTTTATTTTGTTGCTTTTAAATTTGGGGGGTTAAATATTTATTTTATAATTTTAAAGGGGTTACTTAGGGGTAAGTATGTATGTTCATTGCTTCATATTTACCTGTGATGTCACTTAATGATTATATTACTTGTCAATCAGATGTGATCTTTCCTGAAAAGTCATCTCTAAACTAAGAAACCTAATTCCCCCTTGGGGCTCTGACACCACTCAACCCAATTCTTATATGTTATCCAACACTTTGTCTTTTTATTAAACTACTAGAGGCGCAGTGCACGAATTCGTGCACAGGTGGGGACTGGCCAGCTTGGCCTAATTGGGGCAAGCCTGTCAGGAGGAGGAAATGGTGGGAGGTTGGCCTACTGGCCTTCCCCTCTCCAGATCGGGGCCCAATCAGGGCTGGACTGGCTGGGGGGGGGGGGGGGGAGAAGCAAGGGTGATTGGCCGGTGAGCCCTGCTGCTGATTGGGGTATGGGGCCGATAGGGTTTGGGGCTGGCCATGGGGAGGAGCTGTGGGTAGTGGGTCAGCCTGCCCTGCTCTGATCAGAGTGGGGGGACCAATCAGGGGTGGAGCTGACTTGGGGGAGGGGCCTCAGGCCAATTGGTGTACTGGGGACCCATTGTGGCCAGCTGGCCAACCACCTGTAGCCCCTTCCTTCAGCCGGCCCTATCCCCTGATCAGGCCGGTTCACTGGCCACAGTGGGTGTCACAGCGACTGGTCATCCCAGTTGTTATGGCGTTCTGGTCACTGGCTTTTTGTATATATACCCTGTTTCCCCGAAAATAAGACAGTGTCTTATAATAATTTTTTCTCCCAAAGTTGCAGTAGGTCCTATTTTTGGAGGATGTCTTATTTTCAGGGAAACACGGTAGATGAATTCTAGGAGAGCAAGAGCAATGATTTATTTATCCTTGAATCTTCAAAGCTCAGCACAATATCCAATGAATTGATATCCACAGAATTTACCCAATTATTCTGGTAAACATGTACAAGGGTGTAAAGAGTGAATAAGTAATTGTTTTTTTTGTTTTTTTTTTTGTTTTGTTTTGTTGTTTTTTTTGTTTTGTTTTTTATAGAAAAACGGCATTATTGTTTAATAGCTCTCTGAGGCTAAGCAAGCCTATCTGGAATCCTGATAGCAATAGTGCCTACTGCATAGGATTTTATGGGGAGAAGTGAGTGCTTTAATTAATTTTAACTAAAGAACTTAGAAAAATGGCTGGCTCATTATAAACACTCAGTTTACTATTATTACTTTAATGAAAATAATTTTGGAGTACATTTTAAAAGAAGATACAGGTTTTTCTTGCCTTTTTTTTTGTTCCATGGAATAGCTATAATCTATAAATTTAAAAAAATATATATTTTATTGATGTTTTACAGAGAGGAAGAGAGAGGAATAGAGAGTTAGAAACATCGATGAGAGAAAATCATTGATCAGCCGCCTCTTGCACACCCCCTACTGGGGATGTGCCCACAACCAAGGTACATGCTATTGACCGGAATCGAACCTGGGACCTTTCAGTCCACAGGCTGACGCTCTATCCACTGAGCAAAACTGGTTTCAGCAACCTATGAATGTTTTTGATGAATCATTTAGAGTTAGGCCAGGAGAGAGAAGAGCCTATGTTTGAAGCGCTGAGAAGCGGAGACTCGGCTGGTGTTGGGTCTGGCCTCCAGAGCAAGCTGCTCTTGCTCCACTCTCCCCCAACCAACAGAGCTGAACTCTTTCTCTCTCTTCCCATCTGAGGCTGGGAGGTTTCACTTTTCTTTCTCTTGGAGATTATTTCCTGGTTTATTATTCATCTCTGCTTATTTGGGGGGGGGGGGGGGGGAACTGAGAAGTAAAACCAGAATAAATTTTTAAAAAGATACTGATTAAGTTTAGGTGTGGCATAAAGTGCTTTTCAAGTTACATGAAGCATGGATTCTTAAACTCTTTAGATCTGAGAAACAAGGAGGGGCAGAGCTTTTGGCATTGACTAATAAGAAAAATATACAAAATCTCTGAATGTTGAAAACTTTTAGAACTTTTTGAGCATGACATTTTCTTTGACATTGGTGGGGAAAAAAGGAAACTAATGTAAGTGTTGAAATGGGCAATTTATTTTTTGTTTGTTTTGTTTGTTTGTTTGTTTGTTTAGAAACTAGAAATATGTGATGAATAAAATACAAATGGCTCCTGTGATCATTGAGTCTAGAGACTAATGGGAAACAGCTTTTAAGGAAAACTCTAAATATAATTGTCAAGCATAGGGCATTTGAGAGAATTATCAGGAATTGGGAGGGGGTTGGTAATTTAGATTGTGGTGTGAGAAAAAAAAATTAATGAAAACAGAGCTGAGCTGAGATATAATGGTTGAATAGAAGTTATCCATGTGAACATGACAAGGAAGAACATATAAAACACTTTGGACAGAAAACATGTCTGTTTGGAAGCTATAGAGTCCTGTTGGTGTGGTGTTTGTTATTGGAGAGAATGCTCAAATATAAGACTAAAGAAGCCAATGAGAACCAGAAACATGCAGTGTTTGAAAAGCATATTAAGGACCTTTTATGTTATTCTAAGAACTATGAGAAGCCACTGAATGATCTTAGCTAAGTAATAATTCTATTTAGGTTTAATAAATAGAATTTATTTTGTAAATATAAATTTACATTGGCTACTGTGAGAAGTGTTTGGAGGGAGGCAAGACTAATTTCCTGAGAATAGATTGGGGGCTAATACAGTGGTTTTGCAATGGAAATGGAGAAAGGTAATTGCATTTGAGATTCACCTGTGAGCGAAATCAACCCTTGACCAATTAGACATGGGAGGTGAGGGGGATGTCACAGATGACTTCTAGATTTCAAGGGGCAACTGAGAGGAAGAGATTTGAGAAACAAATCTATAGCCCGGGAAGAAACACAGCATAGTATAATTATTAAGAGCAGCAAATAAATAATTACTTTTCCCCCCTGCTAACCAGTCCTTCAAGTTTTGGATCATGTCTTCATGAAAACCTCTCTTACCACCTGAGGCAAAATCAGTTGGCTTTCTCTCTCATCTTCTGTAGCACTTGTTACTCACCTGAAGTTTGCACATGCTGTTCCTTCTCCTGCTTATCTTGATATGTGATCCTTCTTCTCTCTACACGTAGGCTTTAAACTCACTGCCAGGGAACATTTCTTCATACTCCTTAAATTCCTAAAATCATTTAGTGGAATTTGTACAGAGTAGGTTCTCAGTAAATATTTTTTGACTACTTAATAATTGGAAATATCATTTCAAAGAAAGTTTGAAAAGGTCATGTTATTGTTAGTGATTTCTTCTCCCATATTCTGTTCTTGAAGAAAAAAATAGATCCAGTGTGTAATCTAATTTTTGAAATGTCTTATTGAGGACAGCCTGTAAGGAACTACAGAATAATTTATGGTGGTTATAATTTATTATATGTAAAGTCTATAAGTTTAATAAAGAGAGGTTAAGGAATTCAATGCTTGTTTTTAAGTCTCCAAATTCACTGTTCCTCTTATGAATTGGCATCCTAGTTACTTTTGGGAGAATCTGGTGAATGTGAGGATAGGAGGTAGGGGCTGAGAGAGGATTTACTAAAATAAATACACAATGCAATTCTGTGCAATATATGAAAAGTGCTGCCACTTCAGCAGCCAAAAAAAGCTCTCTAAAATGATGCCCATAATGATACATCCCACACTCACCATTGTTCATGCCACATGGTTGATGGTAAAAGTAGGGCAGAGCAAGCTGACCTTTCCTGTGGTTTTTTGGTGGACTCTTTTTCTGTCTGTTTCTTCATCTTGGATTACTCTGAATGCAGCCTCTTGTAGCTTCCTTTATCCACAGTCCTGGAGACATTTCAGTGAGGACAGAAATCATGGCTGCCATGTAGCTATCAGCTCCTGCTACAATTATTCACCATAGTTAACTCCTTGCTGATGCGAACATTTACATAGAAATAAAAGACACATTTACTGAACATCTAACATATGGCAGGATTTTAGCTAGGCTGCTATGAAGACATAGATATGAAAACAAATTTAAAAGTCTCTGATCTCAAGAAGTGGCAAGTTCTTGCTATGGAAATAAAGGTTTGTGTTTTTTTGTTGTTGTTTTTGTTTTGGTTTGGTTTTCCTAAAAGGGTGAGGCTTACCTATTGATGTTTAAGTCTTTGGAATTAGAGAGATCCAAATTAATAGCTGGACTTCTCTATGTTATTGTATATCTATATGACCTTGGGCAAGATACTTAATTTCTCCAAACCTTATTTATATCAATCCTAAAATGAAAATAGTGATATCTACATTCTAGGGTTGTTGAAAGAGTTAAATGAGATAATATATTTAAAGCTGGCATATGTATGATGAGTGCTTGATAAATCATATATATAGGGTATCCCCCAAAATGTATACACACACTGAATAATTATAAGACAGTGTCTATTAAAATACACTTCATTTTCAAATTTGAGGTATCAGCTGTTAAAGTGTGTGTAAATTTTTTGGGGACACCCTGTGTATATGTGTGCTGGCATATTCATTTGTGAGTCCAACAAGACAAAGTTGGTGGTGATGATCTATTTCATGGGGCTGAGTCAGAGCAGTTGGCCCAAGGACCCATGTTTCTTCACAGCCCTTGCATGCAGCATCTTCCATCGGTGAGTCTCCTGCCCACTCCACCCATCCCTCTCCCTCTTAATTGCCTCCCACTTGCCCTTATAGGACTTTCACTTTCTTCTACTCCAAATGATTATGAAAGAGTCAGGTTGTTCTTGAGAATATACACTTATACGAGGAAACGAGAATAAATATTGGTTATTTCAAAGCATGAAATGAGACAACTTGTCATTCACTTCATCCAAGAGTCAAGAAACTCATGGGCATGAGTTTTGATATCATCTTCTTTACTGATTTAAAATAAACTCAAGTTGTTACTATTTCTTGGCTTCAGCCTTTTTGTTTATAAAACTTATTATTATGCAATGGGAAGGCTGGGCTGCAACGGATGATGGTTGCTGTGCTTTGGTGAGTGGCAATAGGAAAGTGTTCAGTGGAAGGAGAACTGTCAAAGAAACTGATATCTGGACTGCTGACCTCTCTAACAGTGATTTTAGATTGGAAATAAAAGTGTGAGGAGAAAAGGAAAGGACTGATTTCCCCCAAAATATCCTGACCAAAATCCATCTTTTATTGGCAATGTTTTCTCTCTCATTTGGTCTGAAGATGGGATGGGGAGTAAAAGAAGTAGCTGAGAAGGGGATAGGAAGAATGAATATCAGAACAGCAGGGTTGGAATGGGGTGGTCAGAGCAACCATCAATTTAACTCCAGGACTTTTCTTACATGGGCACCTAAGGACATTGCTTTCCTGCTTTGTCCTTAAGAAGGACAATTTCCCAAAGTTAATGGATAAATGAGTGCTTAAATGTAAACATTACATTTAATGATTCACTAGATCTATTGTGCAAGAGTTTACCTAGTGTCTCCTGGAATGGATTTATGTCTAACACCAATAGCATATTTTCATGTTATGATTTTCATAAAGTAGTAATTGAAAACATTCCTATAAGGAAGAGTGAAGAAAATAGTCCTTAAAATGAGGATAAAATATCACTTCCAAGACTCTCTTTTCAACCCTTTCCCCCCACACAGATTTAATATAAATTATTCAATGTAAGTATCAAAGACTTGAAAATAAAATATTCTTTTTGGTCATGGTCTCCTTGAGATATTACTGACTTGACTTACTCAGAAGGCAAGAGAGCATCTTCTATATAATCAGATTTCCTTAAGCTGGCCCCTTGCCCCATAAACAACAAACCTGTCCTGTAATGCCACTTCCACTGTCATTCCACTCATTTAAAAATAGTGCCAACTTTTCATCACTGTCACTGCGACAGGTTTAACATATATTGTACCCATGGAAAGTAGAAAAAAACATTTTGACCCTCAAAAAATAAAAGCCATTCATCCAAAGTTTAACTTTTCTGTAAAGTCTCTCAGCAATCCTTATCTGCAGGGAAGAAAATGAAAGGGTGATGTGATGGAAAAAGGGAAAGCAGGAGAAACTTTTTATTCAATGTTCAGAGGAAGCCTGTCTGAGTGGGGAAGTAGTATATGAGCTGAGAACTGAAGGTAACAATGGCAACCCAAACAATAATTATTTGTAATTGTTGAGCACTTAATTAAATTCTAGTCATTTACATAGATGAATTCATTGTGTCCTGGGATTCACATTCCTAACTCCCTGCTTTGATAAGTCCCAGCACTTGTGAATAAGTCTTATGAAGAATTGGGGAAAACCATTTCAGAACAACAAAAAAAGGCAGGTAGAAAGTCTCTAAGCATGTTCAGAGCCAAGTATGTTGAGGAATGGGAAGTCCAGTGACTTATGTGGAATGTGCTAGGGAGAAAAGATCATACATGCATATGGGAAAGTGTACTGGAGGCCACAGTAGGGTTTCAATTTTACTCTGTAGTCTTAGGACTTGTTATCTCATTCGCTATTAATATATTTTCAATATTTGAAGGTAAACTCCCTTCTAATTTGCAATCTATGTAATTAACCTGAGCATATCAGAACAGACGCAGGATAGTTTACCCCTGCAAAACTTTTATCCTCAATATTTAAAAATATATTTTTATTGATTTCAGAGAGGATGGGAGAGGGAGAGAGAGATAGGAACACCAATGATGAGAGAATCATTGGTCAGCTGCCTCCTGCACTCCCTACACTTGGGATTGAGCCTGCAACCTGCGCTGGTGCCCTGACTGGGAATTGAACCATGACATCCTGGTTCATAGGTTGATGGTCAACCACTAAGCCATGCCAGCAGGGCAAAATATTTTTTTCCTAAATATTACACAAATAATTATTGTATGACAGAATTTAACTATCACATATTTCTACTCTTTAAAACATACAAGTCCAAATAATTCACCAGATTGAATAATATTGTCCACTGTAGTTTGAGCCAGCCCTGTTGACCATCCTGGCAGATTGGTTCTATTAGGTGCATTTTCCTCTTAAGACTTCTGAAAAAGTATACATATTTAACATCTTTGAGGAATTTAAGCAATCATAGTTTGCTCTAATATTAAAAATACAATAGTTATGGAAAAAAAGTGTCTAACAGAATACAAAGCAAGATCTAGATAAATATAGCCTTCTTGTCCTTAAACTTCTTTTTCAGGAAACCATGCCTCTCTTTAATAGCATTGTTTCAGTTTAGGTTTGTTCTTTAAACAGATTGAGTCATTGTTTGTTGATTGGAACTGTCTCCTTTAAAAAAATTATTTATTTATTTTAAAGCTTTGTTGTTGAAAGTATTACTTAAGTCTCTCCTTTCCCCCCTTTGACCTTTTTTAACCTGACCCCATCAACTGCCCCATATCTTCACCACCCTATTGTCTGTGGCCATGTGTTATGCATATATCTATACAAGTTCTTTGACTGATCTCTTCCCTACCACCCACCCTCACCTTCCCTCTGAGATTTGACAGTTTGCTCCATGCTTCTATGTCTCAGGATTTTTTTGGTCATTAGATTTCACATATGAGTGAGATCATGTGATACTTTTCTTTCTCTGACTGGCTTATTTTGCTTAGCACAATATTCTCCAGTTCCCTCCATGCTATCTCAAAGGGTAAGAGGTCCTTCTTTTTTACTGTTGATAGTATTCCCTGATGTAAATGTACCACAGCTCTTTTATCCACTCACCTTCTGATGGGTACTAGGGCTTGTTTCCAGATCTTAGCTATTGTAAATTGAGCTGCTGTGAACATAGAGATTCATACATTCTTTCTGATTGGTATTTTAGATCTCTTATGATATATTCCTAGAAATGGGATCACTGGGTCAAGTGACAGTTCCATTTTTAATTTTTTGAGGAAACGCCATACTGTTTTCCATAATGGCTGCACTTGTCTACATTCCTACTAGCAGTGCACTAGTGTTCACATTCTCACCAGCACTTGTCATTTGTTGATTTGTTGATGATAGTCATTCTGACAGGTGTGATGTGATACCTCATTGTTGTTTTAATTTGCATCTCTTTGATGACCAGTGACTGCATATTTTTCATGTATCTCTTGACCTTCTGTATGTCCTCTTTGGATAAGTGTCTATTTAGGTCTTTTGGCCATTTTTAAATTGATTATTTCCGTTAGAACTATCTCCTTTAGCATTTCATCTTACTAGGAAATTGGCTTCTGGGTTTGATCACACTTAACTAGCAAAGTCCCCATATAAGTAAGGACAAAGCTCTTTGCTGGTACTGAGGAAGTTAACATCCTCAAACACCACAATGGGTAGAACCAGAAATGATTTTTCTATGCCTATGTGGAATTAGATAGTTGAGTTCTCTCTGGATGATGGAGTGATTACTTTAGAAGTCTCAAGTCTTATGAGAATCATCTTTGACAGAAAAATAAAAAGCAAAAATTAAAAAGAGGAAATAATTTAGCACTTAGGGTATTGAGAACACACGAAAAAAGATGGACCTGGGAGTTTGGTGAAGATTGCTTTGGGTGAGTTATTAAGGAAAAGGACAGAAACAGCTGCTTGATTCAGATGTAGGAACTAAATGTTTATTATTTGAGTTTAGAAATGAATGGGAGTGAGTAAAAGGTGATGTTCCCTTAGGAGGCTGATGTTTTTGGCAACAGTACAACTGATGTTGCAAGAAGGGAAACAGTCTCAAGATGAAAATCTCTTACAGGTTGGCATTTGCCCAAAACTGTAATGTTGACAGGGAAGTGTGGGCACACCCAAAAACATCCTGATTAAACTGCAGGTGTTGTGCAAAAAGCAAAAGGGAAGAGCAAATATTTTACAGCTAGCAAGCAGTTCTGGCAGTTGCCTTATATATGATCTGTATAGTATAAATCTTAGAACACAATGTAATTATTTTATATTTCTGTTGTAAAATAGAGTATTGTTCAAAGAATTATATACTATTTGATTGGAAAGACTTTTCAGGTTTTCTCTTCTAGTTGGTTATTTTAAACAGAAATACTTCCTTTCAAATAAAAGCTTAAATGGAACTCTATGATATAAAGCAGATGGTATTTTATTAGTAAAAATAACTTTATAATTTAAAACTAATCACATTTTCCACTTAGAAAATAGTAAATAAATTAACTAATGGTGCTGTTTTTATTAATACCAAAACTTGGAAGCAGAGCTACTGTGTGACACTTGTGATTTCATGTAATATTTAGCATCTCATTTATTTTAGTATTTTTATGTGTTTGCTCACTATAAAAAAAATCATGATTTTACACAGAAAATTAATTGCAAATGGGAGGTTTTTAGCAGATTTCTAAATCTCAGGATACTTTTGTAGGAGATTTTATTCTGAGGCTCATTCAAAAATGAGTCACTGTAAACACAGGTTAATGCTTTGGTGGCGTCCAATGTGCTAACATCTGGCATATAACTCCTTGGTGTGCTTTAAATATTTAGATATTTCAAGTGTTTCCAAAACCCTTAAAATGCAAATTGAGTCCAATATCTGTTAAACACTTTCCACAGAAGCTCTTCCATGGAGACATAGGGCTCAAAAGAATACTGCTAGTTGTCAGTGGTGGTTTAATAATGATTTCAGGTCTCTCGGTTACTGAGAGTGTGCAATCTAACCAAATAAACAAAGTTAACACTGTGAAATAAAGCAATTGACATTCTGGCTAAGAAATGTCACAGGCAAGACTGGACTCTGGACCTCTTTCCTGTTTTAATTTTGTGGAGAATAAATTCAATATAACATGGTAATGATTTACTTATTGCCAGTTTTATTCATTTAGCACCTTTTTTGTACTTGTCCTGTGGATTCCCACTCTGTCTTTTTTTTTCAAGGCACCATTATTTTTTATTTTTTATTTTTATTGACTTTTTACAGAGAGGAAAGGAGAGAGATAGAGAGCCAGAAACGTCGATGAGAGAGAAACATCGACCAGCCGCCTCCTGCACATCCCTCACTGGGGATGTGCCCGCAGCCAATGTACATGCCCTTGACCGGAATCGAACCCGGGACCTTTCAGTCCGCAGACCGACGCTCTATCACTGAGCCAAACAGGTTTCGGCTCCCACTCTGTCTTTTTAATATGTGTTTCACCAGCTAGATTTAAAATTCCTAGCCTAAAGGAACACAATCATGTATTTTTCTACAGTCATTAGCACAGTGTGCATCTGGTAGGAAATTAACATGCTCATTATGCATTTAAGAAATATATGAACTTATTCTCATATAAACATTTATTATTAATATTTTGATTAGTGTGAAGTGTTCTGCTGATGCTTCCAGTTGCACCATTTTCAATGCACAGATGGATCTATGCACATTTTTGTTTAAATGTCATGCAACAATTTTATGTAATATTAATTAAACTTGTATGTAATGAATATCCACTATGCCTCCAACACTAGTATAATTTCATGGGTTCAATGGTGTCTTTTTTGTTGTTGTTAATATCCACCCAAGGATATTTTTTTCCATTGATTTTTAGAGAGAGTGGAAGGTAGGGGGAGAGACAGAAAGAGAGAAATATCAATGTGAGAGAAACACATAGAATTGTCTCTCACACATGCCTTAACTGGGGCCAGGAGTCCAGACTGCAACCAAGATATATGTCCTTGCCCATAATCAAACCTGGGTCCCTTCAGCCTGTGAGTTGACACTCTTACCACTGAGCAAACCTGGCTAGGGCTGCAATGTACCTTTTGGTGACTAGTGCATATATTGTAAATCCAAGCAGTTATTTGATAGAAACCATCATGTTGAAATGTGTAGCTATCATTCCTGAGTTTGCCATTAAATTGGGCTTTTTATTGGGTGGTTGGCATTTTTTTCCTTCTTTCACTGGAATGGTAATATTCTAAAACTAAAATATTGTTAGGTCTGGTTTTATGTTTTTGGGAGATTAAAATTCCTTCTTCAGAAATATCCTGGCTCTAATTAACAATATTTTCTGTCCCACTATTATATATGAGGGTTATTACCCATCCAAGTAAAACCAAAGTTTAGCGCTTTGATTTTTTCTAACAAGAGTTCAACCATATTTTTTCTAAAGTGTTGGACTGAATCCATATAAAGTTGTGTCTTAGAGTGACAGTCAATTTGCATATTACTCTTTTATTAGATAGGATTAGTCTCTAAGCATTTCAAAGAGTTAGGTTTATATCACAGTGTACTAATGTTTTCCATCAGGAAAGCCAAGATTCCCTTTCATGTTATTTAGTACATATGAGCAAGATTAGGCCGGTTGGTTAAAAATTCATAAACACTTTTAATGACATTAATGTAACTAATAATACAAGTAAGAAAGTGCTATTCATAATTATTCTGCCTTGGTAAATTAAGCTCTTATAATTGTTTATTTAACTCATATGCAAAATATTTTAATGTTAAAATCATAGTTTATATTGTTTGTGTGTAAGCAAGATATTTTCCCTCAAACTATATTTATAATTTGAATACTTGAAATTTATTGATTTAAAAAAATATTTATTGAGAACCTATTATATGCCACATTCTGTCCATACAGGAGATATGATAGTTAACAGAATATATAAGGTCCTTGTTCTCATGGAGGCTACATCCTGATTGGCAAAGACAGAAAATAAACATAGAGATAAATTCTTTAAAAGACATATTTAAGTAAGGATAAGAGCTATAATAAAAATAAAACATAAAAAAAGGAGATAAGGAGAAACTGTTGGAGGATGGTGGTGGGTAGTAATCTCTGAAGGTCTTTTTGAAGAACATTGAGAAAGAACCAGCCATGTGGAAACCTAGTAGGGAATAGTAATTAGTACTTAGAATTTCTTTAAATTTCCCTTATGATTGAGGAATTAAAGTTGTTCACAAAATTTTATTATCAACAATATTGCAAAAAAAATTAAATATATGTATTTGTCACCCTTTTTGTGCTTACCTATAATAGGAAAGATGTCTTTTTATAAATCTTCATTATGTCATGTGAATAATTAGATTTGCATGGAGTCAGTTTGGTTTACTTGTAGATGCTTTATTGTGAAGTCCTATGCCTGTCTCTTTAGAGGACTACATATGGTTTTGTTTATCTTTTTTCAGGATGGAGCTTAAGACAAAGGGCTGCATGGCCTTGATTTCCTAGAATGCCAGCTGATTGGAGTAGGAACTGTGGGATGTACTAGTATGTGGAGGGTTTGCAGGCTGGTTTAAGGGTGAAAAAAAAAAAAAAGAAGGGAGGCAGATTGGCAGAAATAGGGGTTCTCATTCATTCATTAGGAGCTGACTATTGACTGAAGGACGATACAATATAAAAAATTGACATTAGAAGTTGCCCTGTACTCTCACTACTGGTAGGTTTATGATCAGCTAATGGAGAATGAGAATGTTCTCTTTCTGGCAATAGTCTGAACGTGTATTGCTATCCAGATACTGTAGTGTGTAGTAGAGAGTTAAAAATTAAAATGCCTTTAAATGTTCTATCTTAGAATAAATTAACAAAATTGGGATTTCTAGGTCAATGACTGTAATTCTGTTCGTGGTTCGTGATATATCACCACATTGTTCCCATGTTCTTTAACCCTTCTGTGCTTTAGTTTTATAATCTTTAAAGTGGGAGAAATGGATTATTTGTACCAATTAATGCTTCATGAGCATCATCTAAGGCATATTTTTCCAGACTGTTTGATATTTAAAATGCAATTTAAATTTTTGCCTATAAGCATTGAATGGAAGACTGATTATTTAACTGGCCATCTGTTAAGTCTGGATAAAAGCACAGGCTAAATACCCTAATGGATGATCCAATCTAAAACCCACAATAGAGTATGCAGCTTCCTTCTCTGAGGTGGCCTTTCCTTCCCATGAGACTTTTCAACCAGCCTGCGGATTCTGTATCTATGATGTAGTCAGATCCTTGGCTTTCAGGTACCACTAGTGGCAACTCTCCAGACAGCTCCTCTCTACCATCACTCCCACTCATTAACCAAGTTCTTTGATTATTTCTGTGATAATCACAGAAGGAAATAATGACTTAAGAGAATATTAATTATCTATGGCTATAAATTATCCAAAATCTCAGTGGCTTACAACAGTAACCATTTATTTAACTCATGCATTTGTGGGCTAGTAATCCTATATAATAAAAGAGTAATATGCAAATTGACCATCACTCCAACACATAAGATAGCTACCCCCATGTGGACACAAGATAGCCACCACAAGACGGCAAGCAGGGGAGGGCAGTTGGGAGGGACCAGACCTGCAAGAGAGGGCAGTTGGGGTGATCAAGCCTGCAGGGGAAGGCAGTTAGGGGTGGCCAATCAAGCAGAGGAGGGAAGTTGGAGCGACCAGGCCTGCAGGGGAGGGCAGTTAGGGGTGACCAAGCCTGCAGGGGAGGGAAGTTAGGGATGACCTGGCTGGCAGAGGAGGGCAGTTAGGAACAATCATGCTGGCAGGGGAGCAGTTAGGCATTGATTAGGCTGGCAAGGGAATGGTTAGGGGTGGTCAGGCTGGCAGGCAGAAGCAGTTAGGGACAATCCAGGAAGGCAGGCAAGTGAGCAGTTGGGAACCAGCAGTCCTGCATTATGAGGGAGCAGTCGAACATCCCTTGAGGGTTCTGATTAGAGAGGGTGCCGATTGGAGAGGGTGCAAGCTGGGCGGAGGGACCCTTCCCCCTTCCCCTGAGCACGAATTTCGTGCATCTGGCCTCTAGTTCAATATGAATGGTTATCCCAGTCTCTGTTAAACTTGCTCGCATGTGACAATTGGTTGGCTGTTAGTTGGGGGTGATTGGAGTAACTGGGTCACTTTAATTCTCCAGCAGGCTATTCTAGGTCTGCTTTCATTATATGAGAAATTAGGTCGAGGATATGTTTATATATTTTCAGAAAACAACTCCAAGACAATGTGGATTCTGGCAACAGAGAGGAATTGACAGGACTGCTCCAGCCATGAAGACAGAAGAGAAGCAGTCCAGGAAGACCTGACGATGCCTTGCCATACTAGCAGTCAGCAGCTGTGCATCACTGCAGGTTTCCCTGGGACCAGACCAGAGAGGGTCAGACCTGAATTACTACCATTTGTCCACCATCCAGAACTGAAATATCATTGTTGACATGTACACATAAAGAACTGTTTGACATTGAAACTGTTTGACATTGAAACTGGCCCAGAAAAAAAAAACTCACTACAGATTGATTCATTTGCCTTTCAGCATAAGCATTATTGCTTGTCTCATTTTCGATTCTTATAAGTGTATTTCCAGTAGGACATGATCTCACTCATCTAGGGGAAATGATGAACAACATAGACGGATGAACAAGAATAGACCCAGAGACAAGGAGGCATGGATCAGACTGTTGGACCTCGGAGGGAGTGTAGGGGAGGGTGGCGATAAAGGGGCTAGATCAACCAAAGGACTTGTGTGCATACATATGAGCCTAACCAGTGGTCAAGGACAAGAGGAGGGTGGGGGCATGCGTGGGGAGGGATGGAGGATTGGAATGGGGGAATAAGGACAAATATGTGATACCTTAATCAATAAAGAAAGAATAAAAAAAGAAATGTATAGACAGTAAGTGGAACTTCACAAGAATTTTGATGGCTGGGATAGTTGTAACCAGACATTGAGGCCTTTGTGTGGTTGATAAACAATGTCTATTTTTTAAGGAGATTTTTTAATGTAGTCAATAAACACCAAGACCCTGGAGCTAGAGTCGCTGGGTTCAAATCACAGCTCTATCCAGTTGCTATCTGTGTGTCCTGGGCCACATTATTTAACCCTTCTGTGCTTTTGTTTTATAATCTTTAATGTGGGAGTAATAATAGACTACCAGATTGGGTTGTTATGAAGACTAAATTAATGCATATATGTAGCATGTTCAGAACAGTGTTTGACACATAAAGTGCTAAAAAAAATGTTACCTATAAAATATTTTTTTCCTGTGCATCACTTTTATTGGTTTCTTCAGGGAACTTACTGCTGGGAAAATCAACCCTGTTTCTGTTGATTTAGACAAGGCCCTTCAGCTGGCTGCTTTTGACATCCCCTTAGGGCTGCATCTTCCTGCAGGTCACCACCCTGGGGGATGCTGTACTCACTCAGGCATCCTTTAGTGTGGGGTCTATTCAGGATGCCGGTGGCCATTTCCCCCTCATAGGGCCTACATTTGTGCCTTGCCCCAGTGCTTCTCCTATTCTATCACCAAACAGGTCATTCTAGGCGGCCTTTCCTTTAAAAAAATTTTCCTGGGGAGGTTCCAAACCATTTAAGTCTGTGATTTTTTTCTCTTAAACCTTTTTGCTAAGCCTGATCCTAGAGAAGGTGAAAGATATTAGGTAAAAAATAGTGGGGGCGGGTGAGTGGGGCGAGAGAAGAACCTGGCCAGACCCCTGTCTCCTCTCAGGTTCCACAGCCACTTTCAGGGCCACGCTGGGAAGAGAAAACAAACATTTATTTTTGAATAAAAGTTTGGACCTTTTATATAACTCTGGAGTGGGCTTTAAAAACCCATTTCAGTTTCTACTATAAACAGGTGTCTAATATAAAAATATTCTTATTTAGCAAAATAAGCATCACTATCTAATAGGAAAAAGACACTTACTCAGGCTTACCAGAATGAATGCTATAGCAGTGTTTTTCAGCCTTTTTTGGGCAAAGGCACATTTGTTTCATGAAAAAAAATCACGAGGCACACCACCATTAGAAAATGTTAAAAAATTTAACTCTGTGCCTATATTGACTATATATAAAGTAATTCTCTTGAATAGGAATCAAATAAACACAAAGAAAGTATTTTATAATTACTTTATTATGAAATATTAAGTAAACAAAATAGTGAAAAATTATAAAATTCTTGTCTTGTCTGCACCTACGGCACACCAGGCAACATCTCGTGGCACATTAGTGTGCCGCGGAACAGCGGTTGAAAAACGCTGTGCTATAGCACGAGAGCAATTTTATTGCCCCTCTCTAAACCCTCTCTCTCTAATCGCAGCCTCCTCCATAGTAATGATGGGCGAACTGGTTTGGGACCACAACCTTTGGAAATCCTTTAGCACGTGTAGTTGTGGTGGTCACTGGTATTGCTCTAACTGAATTGTACTGTACTCTTAGTTGAAACTGAAATTATACAAAAAATTATATTTAAAATTTTTGTTTCTGCGGAAACCCGTTTGGCCCAGTGGATAGAGTGTCGGCCTGCGGACTGAGGGGTCCCGGGTTCGATTCCGGTCAAAGGCATGTACCATGGTTGCGGGCACATCTCCAGTAGGAGGTGTGCAAGAGGCGGCTGATGGATGATTCTCTCTCATCAATGTTTCTAACTCTCTATTCCTCTCTCTTCCTCTCTGTAAAAAATCAATAAAATGTATTAAAAAAAATTTTTTTTTTGTTTCTATGTATGCTAGTGTTCTTTGTTTCATTGATTTGTATAATGACTATTGTGCCGGTTATGCACAACTGCATTATTTTAATTGTTGTAACTGTACTTTTATAAAATCTCTAACTGTTCTGTGTATTCTTGTATATGTACTTGAACATAACTGGGTTTCACCCATTATCAAAATATTATATATTCATGTCAAAAACTTTAAAAACTTACATATTAAAGAACAAAAGAAACACATCAACTATTTGATTTTAAAAATCGTGTGGCATCAGCCGGGCCAGTGTGGCTCAGCAGTTGAGTGTTGACCCACAAACTAGGAGTTCACACTGTGATCCCCAGTCTGGTTACGTGCCTGGGTTGTAGGCTCAATCCCCAGTGCAGGATATGCAGGAGGTAGCTGATCAATTATTGATTCTCTCTCATCACTGATGTTCTATCTCTCTCTCCCTCTTCCCTTCCTCTCTAAAATCAATAAAAATATATATTTTAAAAAATCTAATGGCACCTTTACTTCTGACTCCAAATAATTGGTGGGAGAAAAAATGGCTTCTTATTAAAAGAAGCAACAATCCCTGCTACACCCCACCATACATACATAGTTCAGTCCTAGAGAGTAATTGTAAACTCTTAAACTACCCTGTTTTTAATTTTTTAGAGGTTAGTAGAATATCAACAATTAAAATCATTATGTGGTTAGCTTTTGTTTTACCAAATTTTGACATCATTTGCCCAATCTGCTACCATACTTAAATCAATCTCTCACTTCCCCTTTCCTCATCCCAAGAGTTAAATTATTATTTGTGACTTTTATAAATTTAACTGATGAATTTTATCATTTATACTTTATTCTATCAATTCATGATTTTCAAATTTGAAAAGCTGAAGGCATTAGCATTTATACTTTTGCCTTCATTTCACCTCACCCTTCAATGCCTACCTTCAGTCCTGGGCAATTTTTATATTGTCAAGGAAACTGACAATATTGTCAAGAAATATTTATAATATTATTTTTTTTTGCAATCATAATAGAATCTCTAGTGCTATGTATATAGGAGATGTTGAAACTTCAAAAGCTATAGCTACTAGACAGGCATGTGTTATAGAGATTGACATATTCCTTTGGTAACCTGACGAGTGCATAGTGAGTGTTAGCTGTATTAATATAGACCTAGTAATGCAACATATTGTAGTATTTTAGGAGAAGTCTGATAGTCTAGATTTTCATGTGAAATCTGATTTAAAAAAGCTGGAAGCAGTACAGAGATTCCACAAAAGATTAGGATAGGATCATCATACGACCCAGCAATTCCTCTTCTGGTATCTATCCAAAATTCTGAAAATGTTTATTTGTAGAGATATATGTACCCCTATATTTATTGGATAAAGAGAATGTGGTAGATGTACACAATGGAATACTGCTCAGACATAAGAAAATATTAAATACTTCCACTTGCAACAACATGGATGAATCTTGAGAACATTATGCTAAGTGAAATAAGACAGGTGGAAAATGTCAAGAGCCAAATGATTACACTCATATGTGGGATATAGAACCGAAAACTTCAATCCCTCGAAAGAGTAGTAGTAGTAGTTGTTGTTGTTGCTTTTTGTTGTTTGTTTTTTATTTTATTTTTGTTTTTGTTTTGTTTTGCTGGATAGTATTCAAATATAGAAGGACAAGTTCTCTGCCTGGGTATGTGAATTGGAGAGGTGAATCTAGTCAAGGAGCGGGTCTAAATGCTTTTGACTTCCAACATAGTAATGGTTTCAAATATGTATTTATTTCAGTAACATCTTTACCTCTTTTTTATAAAATATGTTTTAGTGATTTTAGAAAGAGAGGAAGGGAGAGGGAGAGAGAGAGAGAGAGAGAGAGAGAGAGAGAGAGAGAGAGAGAGAGAGAGAGAGAGAGAGAGAGAAGAGAGAGAGAGAGAGAGAGAGAGAGAGAGATGAGAGAGAAACACTGATCAGTTGTCTCCTGCATGCACCCCAGCTGAGAATGAACCTGCAACCTACAACCTGGGCATTTGCCCTGAACCAGAGAATCTAACCCGCGACCTTTTGGTGCACAGGATGATGCTCAACCAACTTAGCCACCTTGGCAGGGCTTCTTCTCTCTTTAGAGGTAAAAGATCTTTTATTTTGAAACATTCAAGGGTTCTTTGATATAAATAAGCTTATTCCTGATCTTATTATATTGTTGGTGTATTTTTAACTTTCTCCCTTTTTAATCAGTCATCCTCATTAGTTGGTTTACAGGTTCCGAATTTTGATGCCATCATTTTCTTCTATGTCCTCATTCTTTTTTTTTTTTTTCATATCTCTTGTGTCATTTTAATGAAATATGGGGAAAGAATGAAGATAATATATGTTCAAAGTATCATGTTTAAACAGAAGTCTGCTTTATTTTCAATTCCAATTGTGGAATAAATTTTCAATAATGCAATCACACAAAGTCTTATTGCTTTAGTACAAATATTTTAAAAATTATTATTCAAATGTTTATTTTGTCATAAGTTTACTAGATGAGAACCTATGAAGCTCATTCTATGGACTCTGGTGAAGGATAGCTTCTTCCAGAAATTTATCACCAAATTCCTTTGTTGTTGAGAAATTCAAACTAAGATAAAATAGAATTACGGTATTGCTGAATACCCCAGAGTTGGGATTCACACTGCTCTTTCCCTTACTGTTGTGATTATAGGGCTAAATGTAGGGCCTTGGGGAGTGATGAGGAGCTGATTCTTTTAATCTTTGCTTAAGTCCTATCTCTTAACTTTGTTCCAATACCTTGAATTTATTGACTAGAAACACAAGACCTATATAGGTTGGGCGCACAAACTTTAGTATAAAAAACAAAAACAAAAAACAAAACAGGAAGCTTAAATAGGGACCGGGTGTGAGAAACTTGGAGAGAAATAATAGAAAGAGCATGTGGAACTAACAGTGGCCTATTCTGAAGCATTGTACATTCTTACATGATAAAATGCTTATTGAGGAACTGAAATTAGAGCTCTTGGTAACCATGGGAACAGCACTGTTATGACTCAATTGTTAGCAAAATAGTCCTGAGATTTCTGTGAAATGGAAATGATTGTTTAGATAATGATACATTTCCAGTGTCAGGACTGATAATGAAGTTCCAGCATAATTGGAAGTAGTTAGCCAAAATGTGAGGAACTTCTCAAACCTAGCTTTCCAAACTATTTCTCCTTGAAATAAATACAATTAAGCTTTATAGAAGACTCCAGCATTTGGCATTTTGCAATGTGACTTTGAAATTTTATAGCCATAATTTTCCTATATGTCCATAATTTTCCATTTTTATTTTCTTTGCAGATTCTATATTTAGCAGTTTTTTAGTATCTTTCTCCTGGAAAAATGTCATGTGAGATTTCTATTATTCTAGTCTCAAGATCCCAGAGTTAATTTTAGAAAGAGAATTTAGAAGTTAGATGCAGAGTAATCTTAAAAGAGGAAATTTATCTACATATAAGGAAGTACTTAGGCTTTTGCTTTGGAGAAACTTTATAATAAAATAATTAACATTTATTTCAAACATACCATTGCACTGGAGATATGCTTCTTGCTTACAAATACAAACAACATTGCCAACTTTTTATTACTCTCGATGCTTACACAGTGTTAAACTGAGGCTCAGAAAGGTAATAAAATTATAAGTGACCACATAGTGACCGGATCTTACTTCTTAGTCATGACACCTTCTGATGTCTAAACCTTATGCTCTTTCCACTATTCCACACGGCCATTAAGCTCTGTATCTGTTGAATTTTGCTAAGGATAGGGACCTGTGTGTTGTTTCTGCTTCTCTGCAAAATTAGGAGTTCATATTGCTGTTCCTGATGACCATAACCCTTCCCCTCAATCATTGTAGCTTCCCAACTGTTCATACTCAGCCCAAACACCACATCCTTACATTGAACTTTCCTTTACTGACCCACTTGAACCACCTTTCCTTCCTTGACATTTGCACAACATTTAATTTTACATTCCTTACTTTCCTTTGTAACCTTCCTCTTATTGTGTCCATGTTTGGTTTAGCTACTTACAGGTGTCTTATGTGCAATAAGCACCCACACAATGCTGCCTCATTGATTATAGATGGGTGGGTGTTTTCAAATGACCTGATAGTGTTGTTGACCCTGTGTCTTCAGGTGACCGAGCAAAAGATGAGATGAAAAGTTGTGGAAATGTAGGTAACAATTAAGAAGTATAATATTTTAGTTTTTTTTTTTTTTTTTTTTTTTGCTCTTCTGAGAGAAGTTTCTGTAGAATGGATGAAAGTTTGCTTACAAAGAAAGCTTTATAAAAAAAACTGAAGAGAATTCCTTTTAGTCCTCAAGAAAACATGAAACCTAGGCCTTCATGCAATTTCATTAAGCTGACTATTTTATAATGAAAATGAACTTATTGTCAATGGCTGTAAAAATCTCAGAAAAATGCAACTCTATCACTGTATATGATCCATGACATCACTGACAACCATAACCACTGTAAAACCCAAACATTGAATTTCTCCAAAGGAATTTCTAAATTTGTTCATTGCCGATATGTTGTTTCCTTTTGTGGAAGTGGTCTAACTTATGGTAAATTAATATATCTAAAAACGTATTTGAGATAAAGCAGTCATATACAGCCTAGATGTATTTTCTTTGAATCAATAACAGATTGTTAAAAATCTTTGCTAAAAATTATAGTAATAAGATATGCCTGGAAAGAATAACTGTGATGGTTCTCAAATATAGCTTTAATTTAAATATTCTTCATCTGAAAACAAAACAAAACAAAAAGCCCCACAAACAAGAAACAAGCATTCAAAACAAAGTTAACACAAAACTCTCAAGCAATATTCATGCTTTGATATTTGTAAGAATGGTATTGTTAGTTCATTTAGAGTGCACATCATTTATAGCAAGTGTTACTCTTAACACTTTATTCTGGCAGGAGTCTCCTCTATGATTTACATGGTTGGTGCCATTCAATAATTAATTAGGTTGTCTAATTAAATGGCGGAGTATGCTGGTTAGATTTTAATTGAAGTAAACCAGGGCTTCGGGGAGTTTTTAAAACCTTTCCACTGAAGAGTCTCATCTATTTCTTACTGGTTACACAGGGTTCATACCCTGCTGTTTGGAATGCTACATTGAAATGTGCTTTTGGTTAAGTAAATGTTTGAAAGAGCCCTTGATGGTTTTTTGAGTGAGGCTGCCACCTCCAATATACATAGTTTATGCTTTAAAAAATTTAATTCAAGGTTAGTTGAAAAATTTAAGGAATTAGCCAGTAATGTAGAAGGTATGTATTTGGAAGGTTAATAAGTTATAATAAGTGCAGAATATAAATTATACTTAAATATTGGGTATTATTATTATTATTATCAGGGCCCCACATTTACTGACAGTACAAATTGAAATGGAATATAATATCTCTATTTTCCATAGCTGTAGTAGACAGAATATTGCATCCTTGCCCTGCAAATGTCCAGATGTAACCTATGCACGTTACCTCACATGGCCAGTGGGTCCAGTTAAATCACATGAGTCCTCAAAAGTGGAGAATTTTTCTCCTGGGTGTGAGAAAGAGATGTGACAATGAGCACATGGTCAGAGAGATGCTGCATTGCTGGCTCTGAAGAAGGGAAAGGGTCCAAGAGCTCAAGAACACAAGCTGTTTCTAGAAGCTGAAAACTGAAAGGAAGGGATTCTCCCTTAGAGCCCTCAGAAAGGAAATTACCTTTTCCGCCTTGATTATAGCACAGTAAACCCATGTTGGATTTCTGAGCCACAGAACTTTAAGATAACAAATTTGTGCTGTTTGTGGTAATCTGTTGTGGCAGCAACAGAAAACTAATGCGATAGGTGAGATAAACTTCCTCATGAGCCCACATCCTCTGTCTATCAGGGAAAACAGTATAAACTTATCAAGTAAAAGTACTTCAACCCCTTCTGATTTAAACAGTTCTGTATTGAGGTCACTCAGTCTCTTTTGGGTTAATGTTTGCTCTCCCAGATTTCCTCTCCCTTTCTCTATTCTCCCCAAGGTGGCCCATTGGCCTATCAGGTAGAGGGGCTCACATATCTTCTCAGGAATGGGGGAGAGGTGGCTAGTCTGTGAGAAGTTTCTGGTCATGGATCTGTTTCCACTCATCTTTGCTTGTTGGCCTCTGCTGAATGTCCTGGTATTAGAGCTGGTCCCCTGACCTTTGGGCATGTCCTATAGAACGGTGCTTTGGGGAAAAGAAATATTAATGACGCAAAGAGTATCCTTTCCAGAGAGGAAATTGATTCTCTTCCCTTGCTGCCTTCTCTAGACCCTGCCATTGTCTCTGGTCATTGAGGTCCCATCTTTAGGCAGCTCTGAGTCTGTTGACTAAATGGTCTTCTTAATACATCTGTGGGGACCATGTGAGAACTTTTGTGTCCTCTGTATGCTGTGCCCAATCTTTGGGAGGCTTTAAACCTTATTTCAGGCTCCATTAACCAATGTCGTGCTATCAATCATGTGCCATTTTTTTTTCTAAATATATTTTATTGATATCTTACAGAGAGGAAGGGAGAGAGATAGAGAGCTAGAAACATCGATGAGAGAGAAACATCAACCAGCTGCCTCTTGCACACCCCCCACCGGGGATGTGCCCACAACCAACGTACATGCCCTTGACCGGAATCGAACCTGGGACCCTTCAGTCCGCAGACTGATGCTCCACCACTGAGCCAAACCTGTTTCGGCTCATGTGCCATTTTTGTCCAAATGAATCAGTGATTCTCCTAGAAGCTTTGAGCCTTCAACTACCCACAGAATTGGGTGACCACTTCTGAAGCTTTTAGGACTCTTGTGCCTATCTAGTATATCTGAAGCATTCACCCTGGCTCTGTGTCAGTGTTTGGCTAAGGTTTGGCTAGCTGATCTTCTCACATGCTTCTCTTTATTTTTCTTCTAAACTCTCCTGGGATTAAAAAAGAGGAAAAGGTCTGGATTTTTATTTCTTCTCCAACTCTGGAAGGGACTTTTCTTATACCTTATTTTCCTTCTTTCAGAGCTCCAACCTCACTTTTTAATAGTAATTAAAAACTAATCATGGGGGAGGGTGTCCCCTTCACACTACACAACAAACTCAATGTTCTGAATTTAACATGCTTGTCCCTGATAGGATGTAGCTGAAGGACAATGAGACATTAGAAATCATAAAGACTGAAATACATTGATTTGGTGTAGAGGTTGGCACATTATGGACCATGAGCTGGCTGAATGTTTTTGTAAATTAAGTTATATAGGAATAGAGCTGTATGCATTCAGTTACTCATTGTCTCTGACTGCTTTGGGGCTATAATTGCAGAACTGAGGAGTACAATAGACACTATGTGGCTTGCAAATACCCAAATATTTATACTACCTGGCCCTTTAAGAAAATGTTTGCTGACCCCTAATTTAATGTATTAGTAATCTATTGCTATGCAATAACCATAACATTTTGATAGTTTAAAACAACAAACATTTACTAGCTCATAGTTTCTGTGGGTCAGAGCTTGGGGCTGCCTCAGCTAGTGATTCTCGCTCAGGGTCTCATGAGGCTGCAGTCAAGTTGTTGGCCAGCACTGCAGTCATCGCAAAGCTCAATGGGCTGGAGCATTCACTTCCAAGCTCACACAGGTGGCTGTTGGCAGACCTCAGTTCTGCACTGGCTGTCAGCTCAGAGGCCTCAATTCTTTGCCACATGGGCTTCTCTATGGGACTGCTCTACTTGGTAACTGGCTTCCCTTAGATCAGGGGTGGGGAACATCTGGCCCAAAGGCCAACTAAGGCCTGCGAAATCATTTGGTCTGACCCTGCCAAGGCATTAGGGGTGAATTAATGAAATGTTTAGCCATATACCATATAGCAGGCTAATTTTTAAGTTGATAATTTTGTATGGCCTGAAAATGATGTTATAAATATTCAAATGGCCCTTGGCAGAAAAAAAAAATGTTCCCCACCCCTATCTTAAAGTGAGAGAGAGAGATGAGAGAGAGAGAGAGAGAGAGAGAGAGAGAGAGAGAGAGAGAGAGAGAGAGAGATTGAGGCTATAAGATGAATCAGCAGTCATTTATAACCAGATCTTGGAAGTAACATACTATCACTTATTCTACAGTGTTCAATTTGATAAAAGCAAGCTCTAAGCCCAGTCTACCCTCCAAAAGAGATCAGATGAAAGCATGGGGACTGGGAGGCAGGGGGCACTGAGGCTGCCTTGGAGGTTGGTTATCACATTTAGTAACTCCCCACATTTTTACTTTTTTATACTATCCTATATAATAAAGAGGTAATATGCAAATTAACCCTTATGCCCTCACAAGATGGCTGTCTATGACCAGACCAGCAGGGGGCTTAATGAGGGATGACCAAACAACTGCACAAGCAGGCTGTGTGGGGCGACCAGTCCAGCAGGGAGGTTAAGTAAGAGATGACCAAATGACTGAACACCAGGCTGAGTAGGGTGACCAGGCTGGTGAAGGAGGGAGGGGGGGCTGTGAGGGGTGACCAGGCTTACAGCTGTGGGGGCAGTTAGGGGCAATCAGGTCAGCACCCAGAGGCAATGAGGAGAGATCAGGCTGACAAGGGGGGGCAGTTAGGGGCAACCAGGCAGGCAGGAAGGTAGTTATTAGGAGCCAGTGGTCCAGGATTGTGAAGAGTTGACTGCCGGTTTAGGCCTGATCCCAGCATTTGGACATCCCCTGAGGTGACCCATATTGGAGAGGGTGCAGGCTGGGCTGAGGGGACACTTCCCTCCTCCTCCCACCCCCTCCTGCCCCTCAATGCATGAATTTCATGCTCTAGGCCTCTAGTTGTGTTATAATGGATTTCTTTCAATGTAACTCTGGAATTTGGGACTGTGAGAACCAAGAAGAGCCAAGTAGTCTAATTTCAAAATAGCCATAAAAGTTACTAGTCCCGTTGCTGCCTGTGGGCCAAATCCAGGCTAAAACTCAAAATGTTGGAAATACCTGGAAGCCTAAAAGGAAGCATACGGCAAGAATCCAGAGACTAGAGATTGGTGGTTACAACAAGACTGATTTTTGGTAAGGTGATGAGATAGAAGAACGCCTCACCAACAAAGAGCACTTTTTACTTGTTGACTTACGGAGTATGTACTAAGCTTCAGGTGCTATGGCGAGCTTTGTGGACAAGCAGCAAACTTGGAAGCAAAGATGGTCTCAGGCAGGAAACATCTTCCAGCAGGTGCTTCCTTTGTATGCTGACAGAGACAACAAGTGACTTCCCAGGATTTGATCTTTTCAGGGTTTGTGGGAAAATAATAGTTAGAATAGAGCTTGTATTCAGGGATGTGAAGGCAAGTTCTAGAAACTTTTTAACGCATTTATAGTCCTTCCTAGCTTAACTGAAAACTTTGAAAATACTTGCTGCCTCAAAATTTGTGAGTTAGGACACAGGCATGGGGTAGCAGAGTCTATAAAAACTTTAGATGGCTGGAAGCATCCACACACCGCCTTGTTTTCTTTTACCTGCTTTATTTAGTCATTTTTCACAGTCATATGCTTCACTAGGCTCAAACTAAGTACACCAGTATATATTTAACAATCAGATCTGGAATTCTGCTTTAGAAACCTCTATCAAAAATGAAACCATCTTTCTTCCTACTGAGATGGATGAAGAGAGGAGAGATTAAGGGAGAAAGGAAAGTTTCCTTGGCAGATCCAAGGAAAGTCAGATTGATTTATAAAGTCAGGATAAATTATAAAGACCCAATGTCTGTGCTAGCTGGGTAGAGTAAGTAACCATGGTAGCCCTGCCTCCAGGACACTGTAAAAGCTTTTGACCTGCAAATGAAGTTAATTTCCTCTATCTGTGTGATTAAAAGTCAATTTTAAGATCCTATTAGACCCACATATTCCATAGCCTGTACTTGTACTGATGGTTTATTAGTGTGGAATATTTTCATGGGTCTCTGGAGAGACTAATACTAGGAGCTCTGTGAATGTTTATTTCAGCCATCTGTATGTCAAAAGGGAGGGGCTTGGAGGAAAAGACAGCCACAAAAGTTTATTGTTTTGGATCTGAATCTGTAAGAAAAATTAAAATGAAGTAATGGCAAAGCAAAATATTAAGACATAATAGGTAGCCACAGCCATCTCAGTGACTATGAGCCCTTTTTCTTGGAAAATATGGTATCTGATGCCAGATATACAGTGTTTTGAACTTACTCAGCAATTAGAGGTAAGAGGTTGTGAAACTCTAAAGGAGCCAGAAAAAAAAAAAAAGAGAGAGAAAAAAAAAGAAAAAGAAAAAGAAAAAAAAGGCAAAGGGCTGAGTTTGAGTGAGTGAAGGAAGATAAATTAGATGAGATTGCATGTTGATGACACTAAGGTTGCTCAATTGCACTATCTGACAAACAGCAAGAGAAAAAGGAAACATTTTGGCAGAGTCAGCCACCCTCAGCATCTCTCTTCAAAACCCTACTAAGAAATCCCCACTGCTGGATGAGTTATTTCCTCTTTCTGAAGTATGAGTACAATGGGAAAATAACAGAGCCCAGAGCTGAAATATTGAAGTTAGGAAACAGTAGCATGAGTAAAACCATAATGATGAATCAGACCAAAAGGCCCAGGGGTATGAATCTTCCACCTACAGAGCTTGAGTTTAGCGAAGTCAAATAGTTGATAGTTGAACTGTCTTTGTAGGTTGTTAGGTATGGTCTCTTGTTCATAACTGTCCTAGTTATGGTTCTGTTCATTCATTCTCCTTATCTGGCTTGCAGTGGAGCTGCACCTTCCCTCAGCCCCTTTTGGGCCCTGCCTGGAAAACTCTTACACTTTCTTCAAAGCCAACTTAAATTCATCTCTCCTCCAAGAAAAGTCAGCTCTCCCAGGCAAGAAGTAATGTCTTCCTCTTTTCTCCTCTTAATATCTGTAGATCTTTATTAAATTGGTCAGAGTCCTTTATACACACGTTATAATACATTTTCTGTTGTCTCTATTGAGTTGATTCCTCTGGAGGGCAAAGGGCCCATCATGAACATCGTTATATTTCCTATAATAATTACTCAGTGATGTAAGGGATATAAAAAGCTGACATAATAAGTCAGTGCTTTGTGATAAAGTATAAACTAACTCTTAATAATATTAACAGAGGTAAGCAAGATCAAAGTCAAAAATACCTTAACTTTCTTGTAGGCAAAAGGAATTAACCTCTATCTTGTTGTGTCTTATATGTAGAATTCTGATGAAATAAACAAGGCTATTTTGTTTTTGAAAAATCCTGGGAAGCTAGTTTATTTTAGAATTTTTTTATTAAATAGAAAAGAAAAAAAAAAGGAATTAACTCCACCTACCTTTAAGTTTCTTTGAGATACAAGGCCATGTGGTTGACTGTTGGCTTCTGAATAGAGTTGTGTATGGTTCTAGAATATATTATTTCCCCCTTTCTAAAGAAAACCTTTAAACAGAGCTCCATGTGTACAAAGGAAAACAACTGCTATCACTAGATCTGTGGTTTCTCTCTCTTCCTTATCCCTCCCAAGCCTCTCAAAATGTGTTGTTTATACCTATTGGCTACACTTCCTGAATATGCCTTTTCCCCTAACTTCTATAATTAACTGACTTTGATCTTCATCACACTCCAGAAACAATACTCTAAAAAGTCAATGACTTCTTCTTTGTGAAAGTCTATCAACAGCATTTGCTATTGATAACCTTCTCCTTGTGACTCCCTGCTGCCTTCCTTTGACATTGCTCTGACTTAGATTTCTCCTGGGGAGAGGGGACATTGATTTGTTAAACACACATGCTCCAGGTAAGAGCTTTCTGTGCGGCATTTTATTTGAGCTTCATGACCACATTCTGAGCCAGGAAGTGTTTTGTACACTCTCACTGGAATATAGATGTTTTTGTTTTGTCTCATTGGCCAGTTATTTCACATGGAGTTTTTGTGCCTTAGCTGGTTGCAAGTTCCTTGGGAATGGAATCTACACCCTCCACCTCTTCTCAGTTCATCACAACAAATATTCTCAGTGCTTAAGAAATATTTGTGGACTGTTTGTCACTGAAAATGCTCAGACAAAAAAAAAAAAAAATGCTCACACCTTGAAGATAAAGACTAACAGGAACATTGACCAGTTTTTGTTGAATGTCTCTGTTTTCAAAGTGATGGAAGATACCTCCTTTCATATATCATTAAAAATAAAAAAATAAAAAACAAACAAACAAAGAAAAACCCTAAACCCTCATTCATGAAAAAATTACATTTAAAGCTATGATTAGATAACTATCAGCAACTGTCACATGTAGGCAGAGTGGATTTCCTTCCAATAAGAGAACCTCTCAGCTGGGAGTGACTAAATCCGGAGGCCTCTGAATTAGATCAGGTGATTCTATTTATTATCTCTTCTGGGCCACTTGGTGTAGTTTCTGAGTCAGATGCCACTAGATTTGTACTTTCTGTCTGAAACACAGATATCTTCTTCATTTTCATGTGTGCTTAGGCCCAGTCCTGAGTGAAATGGGAGAGTGGGGGCAGTGCTGGGGAAGTTAGTCTGTGTCAACCTCTCCATTTCCTCTTGCACTCCCTTTATCGCCTTTCAGTTCCTCCTTTCCCACCAAGTGTCAGAGGGGTTTTGCTTCCCCATAATCCTTCTTGACATGGAAGAAGTGGTGGGAACTAACATTCTTTTTCAAAGTGTGACTACTGGAAAGCTTGTCCACTATTGGGCATTCAGAGCCATTGTTTCATTTGTAGTCAGTCTCTTTGCAACTCCATGAGGTAGATTTATTATTTCTGTATCACAGAGCTTGAAACTGAAGCTTTGAGAGGATAAAAAACTTGTCCAGATAACATAGTTTATAAGTACAAAAGCTGAATTTGAAGCTCAGCCCACCTGTCTTTAAAAGTTCTGGGTTCCTAATTGTACAAGGTTACCTGCACAGGAGAAAAAAGGATGATATAACATTGTTTGCCACTGAGGGCTTCACAATGTATGGTGGAGAGCAGTGCTTTTCCAATAGAGTCCCAGCAAACTGCCGTGTCAGAGGTCCAGGGCATGTGGGGTGGAGGAAACTGTATTTTGTGATTTGGGACAGGATCCCCTCCTCCCTGCATGTGCCTCATGGCAGTGTACCTGACCTCTCCAACTAAGCATTCTTAGCCACCTGAGTTGGATAATCTAGAATTCAGCATTTTGAGTTGTTTTTCTTTGGTAGATGTTCATTCGTTAGTCCTGAGAAAATAAATTTATTGTGCTAGGGCTTTCCTTTTAATTGAAGAAAATACTTAGGTTAAAATAAGAGCAAAATCCTTTCACCAGCCCTAAGTTAATTAACCATGGGTATGTGTGCGCAATATTCGGATGAATATCTTTGCCCAGGTGGATGTTATAAATCCTCACTGTGGCTTGATGGGTGAGACAGCCTGGCAGGATTGTAGAAGCTTCTTCAATGCCAGGGCAATGACTGGAACAATGATTTGAATTCCAATCATTAAAGGAAAATTAGTAAATGCATGTAGATTTAAAAGCTCTGGAAAATGAATCCACTTGAAATATTTAAAAAAATAATTAAAAGAACTGTGATTGAGTCTTTGCTTATTCTTACATTTAGATACATTTAAGTTAAATTATACTTAGTACTTTGAGAAAACAAAGATAAATACTGATTTTTTGGGGGTCTAAATTTTACAATACAATTGCATGATAGCAATATTGAAATCTCCACTTAATGTATATAAAACTTTTGCAATGTTATCGCCATAAAGGTTATATTTGCCTTAAGTGAGGGCTTTGTCAATTTTCTTAATGTACTCTTTTAATCCCTTTTTATTCAAATAGTTTTTTGGGTTGTTTTTTTTGGCCATGCTTATTACATTAGTGTCCTTGTTGATTTTCTATTTATTAATTTTTAACAGGTCCTTCTCTGATAGCTTTCTTGTGTGTGTGTTGTATGTGTGTGTATCCATGTGATCTAAGAAGTTTTCCAACATCACTTTCATCAACCTTATGAAATCCTACAACTTTTGCAATGTTTGCCATTTTGCTTGACAATCTGTTGCATTGCATCTGCATTGTTTGATTAAATATCTACAACATCTGCACTATCAGTCCGAGCTAGTATTGATCTGATGGGTAGAGAGACAAGCTAGGCTTAAATGGGGTGGGATACATGGTGACAAGTATTACAAGAGATCTGTCAGCCCCTTTGTGAATATTTTTGTGTTATGGTGACTTTTTGCTTTCCTAAATGAATATGCAATTGTGGAATGGGGTATAATGCATGTTCAAATAATGAGAACTTCCTGGGCTCAAATAACTTTTGAATGAAATGGAAATGACCGTGGCTAGATCTGCTCTCAATCTATAAATGCAGTAGATGTAAGGAGCTTACAGGCTAGGGTTGCACATATATAAACCAAAATTTCCTTGTAATCATTTTGGTGTGCATAAATATACCTAAAAGCATGCTGGAACTACTGGAATGTTAAATCTCAAATCCAAAGATATGCTTGAAGGCTCATGATTACATCTATTGCATTGCCTTTCAACAGACCTAAATGTCTAGTTTTGATTTAAGGTGGGCTAAGGGGATGGCAAAACTGAATAAGACATGTTTCAGGTCTATTCTATTATTACTATACTAGTGGCCCGGTGCATGAAATTTGTGCACTTTAAAAGGGAATTAATTAGAGGAAACATTTTAATATTGCTATTTGCCCTTTCTATATAATAGAAGTGTTAGAGATGAAAGAAAATTAGTAAAATGTATATGAAAATATCCCTCCTGTCAGAGTCTGGGGTGTGCCACGGGACCTACAGTCAAGTCCCTGCCCACCATCCACATGTGCTTCGAAAATGCAGGAGATCCAGACCCGGCCAGCCCCACCCCAGTCAAGCCCCTGGGGGGGATGTGCAGCTTCACGTTCTCCAGCACAGAGTCTGGCAGGGGGCATAGCCTAGGTCTCCTGTCAAGCCCCACCAGGCAGGGGTGGGGCCTGAGGTCCCTCACCCTGGCCAGGCACCATGCAGCCTCAAGTCCTTGCTGTTCAGTCATTACGTTACAGCATCCTGGGAAATTTGCATCTTCCTCTATTATTAGTATAGATTATGCTTTGGGAATCTGAGTGTGAGTCATTAGCTTCAATAGACTTGAATACTGTGACATTCTCTTTTAACCTCATTATCATTATACTAGAGGCACTTGTGCACCAGAACATGCAGTGGTGGGGGGCATGGCCTGTGGGGATTGGCTCACTGTGGGAGCTCTGCATTTCAAAGTAATAAACATTTTTTTTTTTTATAGATAGCATAATGACGGTTTGCTTTTTCTTTGCTTATTTAACGTGCTGTTTATATATAACTTGTTTTTTTAATCCTCCTCTGAGGATATTTTTGTCCATTGATTTTTAGAAAGAGTGGAAGAGAGTGGGAGAGACAGAGAGAGAAAAACATTGATATGAGAGACACATACACATAGATTGCTTGCCTCCTGCACATGCTTGGGATGAAGCCTGTAATTGAGGCACCCCCCTGACCCTTCCACCCCCGAGTGGAATAGAACCCACGACTTTCAGTCAGTGGGCCAAAACTCTAACCACTGAGAAAATCCGACTAGGACATAATTTGTTTTTTTATTTTGTTGTGTTGTTTCTTTTTTCTTTTTTTTCTTCTCCAATTATAGTTGGATGTAGGGTTTGGGGTAATTCTGTGTTGTTGTTATTTTTTTCCTGCTGGATTGCAAGCTCCTTGAGGGAAAATACCCTTGTCCTGTTTTGTTTCAAATCTCCACAATCTGGTTTAGGACTTTATAAATGTCTGTTACATTGTTCTTCAATTGAGATAGAAATGATGGACCTAGTTTAGAAGGAAGGAAATGATCAGTTTTGGAGTGGAAGTTAAGTGGGTTGTACTAACTATATAAGGATAGGAAATAAAGCAAGGTTAATGAGTGGAAAGTAGGATAGGGCAGGTTCTCTGTGGTGTATTATGAAAGGGGCAGAGGCCAAAGTACATGACCATTCCACTGGGAAAAACAAATAAACAAGCTGGAACAAGGTTGTCGGAGAACATATAAACCTGGAATCTGTGAGGAGTTAGATGCACTATGCTACGTAGTAACATGGCTTAAAGCCATTTGTGTAGTCTCTTAGTTAGGCCTTTCAATTTATGCTCTTTCAAAACTACTTTCCAGTAGGAAATGACATTCTCTGAGAAGGTGTCAATGAAGTTCAGCCACTGATTAAGGCAAGGTGATGAAAAACCCCTAAAAATGGAGTTTTTAATTTCCCAAAGTCTGCATTTAAGGAGATTCCATCACATCAGACATTTCAAATGACCAACAAATAAAGGGCAAGAAGGTCTTCTGGAAGCCAAGGCATGCTCATACAAAGCTGAATGTATCCGCAGACCTGTGAAGAAATAAGAGCTTAATTAGACAGATGAGCAATTTCCTGAAAAGGCATCTGCAGTCATTGGACGACATCTCATTTCCTCTACAGGAGGCATGAAAACCGTGATGATTATCAACTCATTGTTTTGGAGCTTAGCCATTCTCCAGTTTATTTTCACTTGATGGGAGTGAAGGAAGGTGCTGCTTTTGCTTTTGAGCTGGGTTCTCTTAGTCATGAATGCTGCATTTCTTCTATTCAGAGTATATGTGAAACTGAGCTCCAGATTATCTGGATGTGAGATTTTGCTTTGTGATTTGTCCTGGGTTTAGCTGCAATCGCTTTGTTCAGAATGTTCTAAACCATCCTCTCACCCCTACCTCCATGCTTTCAGTGGCTCAGGAAACAAAAACTAATTTTGATTTCAGCTAATCCAAACTTGATTAGAAAAGGAAATATAATGCTACTACATGAAAACATGAAGTTCCTGCCTAAGCCAACCATGAACTTTTAAAAGTATTCCACTGGTTCTTTCCCATTTGATTTATCATGTAACCTCCATCTTTCCATTTTAGGGCATGTGACTGAGAGTTTGTGTACTATCCTGGAATTAATAAATAATTTCATCAATATATAAAAGCTAACAGATCAGATTGGAAGATCAGAATGTTGAAAGCCCTCTCTGGATAATATGTGCCTTAGTCAGCTTCCTTTTCCCAGTACTTCTGCTTCTCTGAAATAGGGAAGTTTGTAGTCTTTCTTAGTTGGCTTGAGCTCACTTGCCTATTTTTTTTTTACAAAACTGAATCATTGAAATCCTTTCTATTTCACCATTGTACAGACATGGGGTAATTATTAGAAAAAGAAACCTTTTTATTCTTTGTAGGCTGTCAGAAATTCTAGTTTTTAAGCCTTATTACAAGTAATTGATTTGAGATACTTTGAACAAATTTTAAATAGTTAGCCAGTGATCAGAAATGGCTATTCTTTCTTTTTTTTTTATTATTTAAACAAATCATTATTGTTCAAATTATTACAATAGTTCCTCTTTTTCCCCCTCATAGCTCCCCTCCACCCGGTTCCCACCCCACCCTCTGCCCTTCCCCTTCCCCCACTGTCCTCATCCATAGGTGTACAATTTTTATCCAGTGTCTTTCCCTACATCTCTTACACCCCTATCCCCCCGAGAATTGTCAGTCCACTCCCTTTCTATGCCCCTGATTCTATTATATTCACCAGATTATTATGTTCTTCAGATTTTTTATTCACTTGATTTTTAGATTCACTTATTGATAGATATGTATTTGTTGGTCATAATTTTTATCTTTACTTTTTTCTTCTTCTTCCTCTTCCTCAAGAATACCTTTCAGCATTTCATATAATATTGGTTTGGCGGTGATTAACTCCACCACCACCCTCCATACATAATATATATACATACAAAATTATTTTGGAGTAGATATTCTAAATGTCTGTTTTAATGAAATTGTGTCTGATTCACCTGACTAATGTTACCTGTCTGTTCTACCTTGACTTAAATACAGCTTTTAGGGTGCTTGCATGTACCCTTTAGGAATTTGGGAATAATGTAAAGTAAAACTTTTGCTAATGGAAAACATTTGAGGGATCTGTTTTGTGGAATTAAACTTTGTCATCGAAGGGATACAATGATGTAGGAGGCATGAAGCTAAAGTTTAAAATGGTGTTTTCTTATCTTATGAAAAGACAAGAAGCATACATGTTTCCATTTTCATGCGGGTAATATTCTACCCACTGACACAAGGACTCCTGTTTCTAGGATCTGGTGATCCTTTTATTTTCTAATTTTTGGTTATGTGTGTACCTGCCTGTGTGCATATCTGTGTAAGTGTAAGTATGGTAGGGGGCAGGGAGGGTGGGTGGTGGTGATGGTAGCTGTGGGATTCAGCCCATTACTCAGTAGGATTCAAGTTGAGACTGAGTTGTCAAAGACATGAGACAGAACTATGACTACTTTCTCAGATGCCACTGCTACTCTTGACATTGAGAAGACTGAATTAGCAGTTTCCTTTATGCCCATGTTACAATATTAGACAAAGAATGCTTTGTTCACTGAAGATTTATTAAGCAATATATAGTTGTGAATTCATGTTTAAGATTTTTTTTTTCTTGATGCCTGAATCAAATTCTAGATCTAGAGTCTTATTATTTTTAAAGTGAATTAAAGCTGCTAAATTAAGTTAAGGAAGCTCAGTCTAGGCTCTTTAGGACACAAGTCTGAATTTTAAAAAAAGTATGTTTTATTGATTTTTCACAGAGAGGAAGAGAGAGAGAGATAGAGAGTTAGAAACATCGATCAGATGCCTCCTTCATACTCCCTACTGGGGATGTACCCGCAATCAAGATACATGCCCTTGACCAAAATTGAACCCTGGACCTTTCAGTCTGCAGGCCGACGCTCTATCCAATGAGCCAAACCGGTTTCGGCCAAAGTCTGAAATTTTGATAAGACTTGGTAAATGATCTCATTGCTTTGGAATAATGGTCACATAGACATTGGTATACATCTTGCTATTACTTAGATGTCCACATGTCCATGAATTGAGGTTTCACCAGGTTAATTCATTTGCCTGGTTCTACACACTGTGAGAGAACAGAAGACCCAGAAGCTGATTCTTGGCAGATGCAAAATACAGATGAGGAAGCAAGACATACAAACATAAGATGGTTTAATAAACCAAATATTTTTTAAAATATATTTTTATTGATTGTAGAGAGGGAGAAAGAGGCAAAGACATCAACAATGAGAGAGAATCATGCAGCGGCTGCCTCCTGTACACCCCTGACTGGGGATCAAGCCCACAATCTGGGTATGTGCCCTGATTGGGAATTGAACCTGGGACCTCCTAGTTCCTAGGTCAATACTCAACCACTGAGCCACACCAGCCAGCTGAGCCACACCAGCCAGGCTGATAAAACAAATATTTATCGAGTGGTTATTCCACCTAAAGGGGAGTGGCAGGAAATAACAGATTCTATTGCAACAGTAAAAAAAAAAAAAGAAACAAAAAAAAAACTGCTGAAGATAATTTATTTCACATCATATCAACTTGAATTAATTGACTTGAACCTAAATTTTAGCAAATGTAGTCATTGTTAGAAGGATAAAAGGGCATAGATCAAACTGACTGCTCATGCAGATCAAAGCAATCACTGAAAACTGAGAAAAATAATACTTGATTTTTACATTATCCAAATAAATTTTCTCTGCCCAAGTCTTACTTTAATTTGAATAGAAATTGTAAGTAACACACACACACACACACGAAAATTCTCTCCCTCTTTATATCTATATACATGTATATATATAAAATAGTGTTGCACATTATAACAATTCAAGTAATATAACCTAAAACATGCGTTTTTCTTCCTCAACCCCTAATGCTCATCATCAACTACTCCTTACAATAAATTACTATCCTTAAGTTACTTAATATCTTCTAACCTTTCTTTCCAGACATATGGCAAATATATCAACACACATACACAGATTTTTTTTGCAAAAATTGGAATAAAATATACAATTTGTTTTATAATTTACTTTTTATTTATACTAGTAATATATTTTGTGCATGTTTTGTTGTCATATACATATTCCACATTATTTTAAGAAATCCTTACATGATATTATATTTCATCTTATAGATTAATCATAATTTTAAAACTATTTCCCTATATAAGAACATTAAAAATGCTTCCAACTTTTCACTATTAAAAAAAGTATTATAAGAAACTGTTATTTATAGTTTATGTGTATGTACATCCACAGGATAAATTCTCAGAAGTGGAATTGCTTGGCCAGAGTACATGCATTTTAAATATTTACAGACTTTGTTAACTTGCACTCCATAAATTTTACATGAATTTACATTCCCAAATATACCCTAAGAGAATTTACATTTTTAAACATCCTTAGCAAAAGTGGATATTATTAATCTGATAGGAGTGAATATTATCTTAATGTTTTAAATTATTATTAGTGAGATTTAATAGTTTGATCATATATAGTTCTGCTGTAAATTGCCTCTTAGAGTGTCTTGTCTTTTTTGTGTGTATGTTGTGTCCATTTTATGCCTTTAACTCTGCATATATTATGAATGTTCATATTTTCTATATTTGGTAAATATTTTTTCCTAATTTGTCATTGTATTACTTATTATAACGTCTGCAGATATTTCCCTTTAATTATGTCAAGCTACAGAGAGGAGCTTGCTTACATTAACATTTGTGTTAAACAAATAATAAAAAGCAATAAAAGTAGCACCAAATGAGTCCGGTCAGTTAAAAAAAAAATAAATGCTATAAAACTTTGACTTTAATATTGATTCCTCTGAATTTTAGATTAACTCTACTCTTTTATACTGTTACATAAGTAATCCAAGATTTGTATGATATACTACTCTTTGTCTCTTCTTCCTCTTTCATGTCAGCCCTCCTTCCCCAACCTTTTTTGTTTTTTTTTTGGACATTCAGCGGACTCTGTGGCATTGATATTATTACAGATATCCCTATATTTTTTCCCCCATTGCCCGCCTCCACCCAGTTCCTGCCCCACCCCAGGCCTCTGCCACCCTGTTGTCTGTGTCCATAGGTAATGCATATATGCATATAAGATTTTTGTTTAATCTCTTTCACATTAAACAAATTCTCAAATTTGTTTAATGTGGAAGAGATTAAACCTTTCAGATTTAATCTTCCCTTCCCTCTGAGAATCCTCAGTCTGTGCCATTTCCAGGCCTCTGATTCTTTTATTTACCAGTTTATTCTGATCATTAGATTCCTTATTTATTTTGATTTTTAGATTCAATTGTTGATAAAAAATGTATTTGCTCTCATTTTGTTGTTCATATTTTGATCTTTTCTTCTTCTTCTTCCTTTTCTTAAAGAATACCCTTCAGCATTTAATATAATACTGATTTTGTGGTGATGAGCTCCTTTAACTTTTTCTTGACTGTGAATATCTTTATCTGATCTTCAATTCTAAATGATAGCTTTGCTGGGTAATCTTTATTGTAGGTCTTTGCTATTCATCACTTTGAATATTTCTTGCCATTCCCTTCTGGTCTGCATAGTTTCTGTTGAGAAATCAGCTGGCAGTCATATGGGTACTTCCTTGTAGGTAACTAACTGTTTTTCTCTTGCTGTTTTTAAGATTTTCTCTTTATCTTTAGCCCTTGGCATTTTAATTATGATGTGTCTTGGTGTGGTAATCTTTGGATTTCTCTTGTTTGGGACTCTCTATGCTTCTTGGACTTGTAAGTCTATTTCTTTCACCAGATAAGGGATGTTTTCTGTCATTATTTCTTCAAATAGGTTTTCAATATCTTGCTCTCTTTCTACTTCTGGCAACCCCATAATGCAAATGTTGGTTCACTTGAAATTGTCCCAGAGTATTCTCATATTTGGATTATTTTTTCTCTTCTGAATGGGTGTTTTCGGCTTCCTCATATTTCAAATCATTGATTTGATTCTCAGAATTCGCTACTGTACTGTTGATTCCCTGTATATTATTCTTTATTTCAATCAGTGTATGTTTAATTTCTGACTGGTCCTTTTCCATTTTTTTGAGGTTTCTAAAAAAATTCTTGCCTAGGGCCACCCAATAGGAGCTACAGAAAGGGCTGAAGATTCCTCCTTTTTGTATCAGGTTTGGAAGTACCCAGATGAGGCCCAGCTGAAGCAAAGCAGGCTAGTGTTGGTGCAAGATCTTGGTTTTTTTACTGATAGGTTTGGGGCTTCCTGACCCAGATGCAGCGTGAGAGTTTTTAGCCTGAGCAAGGACAAAGGACAGACCATTCTATGCAAAAGCTGTTGCACACAGCTTGGGTGGCATTATAAACTGGAGGAGATAAGGTCTTAGGGAGTCACCATGTTATAGCACACAGAAATGGCTGCCTGTTAGCCCTGTTACCTGGGAGGTCCCAGCATAGGAACAATGATCCCTGTGAGAACCTCCATCTGGAGGAAAGCCAATCCTGTTCCTCCTCATTTGTGTCTGTGTCTCCCAAAGCCTCACCCTGGTGCTGAAGCTCAGAGGAAGCGGGACCTTATAAGTTCAGTTCATGATGCTGGCATTTTAAGAGGAACAGCTGGGTCTCCAGAAGCCTCTGTGTCACTGAGCCTAATCTGCACTGGTTTTTACAGCCCATAGCTATTACTTCCCATAGGGACTTCTTTTCCAAGCTTTGCGACCCTGGGCTAGAAGTCTGATGTGGGGCTGTGACCCCTTGTTCCTCTGGGTGGCCTCTGCAGAGATGATCTCCCCTTAGATTAAAAATGTGACACATTTGGATGCTGGATCAGCCCGTTCCACGCCTCTGCACCTCTTACCAGTCTCAGTGTGCTTTCTTCTTTACTTCTCTAGTTGTAGGACTTCTATTCAGCCAGCTTTCCAGCGGTTCTGGATGGTGGTTGTTTTATATTTTAGTTCTAATTTTGATGCGGTTGTTGGAGGTGGCAAGTACAGACCTATGCTTCCAGCTTTGTTCTCTGTGGTATTTTTATATCACTCCCAAGCTGACACTTAGCAATAAAGAAATCATTATGGACCATTTATTAAACAAAACACAGAAGGAGAAATCTGAACACACAGGTATTATATCTGATATTATAAGTCCAGTTCCTCTACTAAAAAGTGTAGATTATGACACCTGTCCCTGCTTTAGAGGGATCTCCCAAAGACTAAATGATAGCATGACTACTAGTATATACATACCTTGATCTTTTTCAAGATGGCTGGTTGTTTACAGGAGAAGGGGGAGCTGATGAGAGGAGCTAACCAATGTTAAGGTCTACTGTGCATTAGTTACTATATATGCACTGCCATATTTCATCCTTTTAGCAACCAATTGAGAGCTAGGTTAAAAAATCCCTAGTTTTTTATAGGTGAGAAAGTTGAGGACTTGGTACCTTAAATAATTAGTACAGTCATGTAAGTGGTAAAAATGAGATTTGAACAAAAGCCTGAAAAGAATACCCCCAAACAAATATAAGATTGGCAAGGGCTGTTTTTTGTTTGCCTGTTTTATTTGGTCTATTTTTTGACACAGTGCTCAATAGATATTTGTTGAATGAATATGAATGGAGTTCATGTTCTTTTCATTATACTATGCTGGATTTGGAGAAAGGAGCTAAAATTTCCATTAATGTTATTATAAATGCATTTTTGCCCTTATGTAAACTAGAGAGAGACAGGGTTTTAGTTATTATTTTTATACTTTAAAATGTACTGATTGGCTTGTTGAAGATTTTGCTGGCTGTTGAAGAGAAAGAACATGAGGGATTCTCCTGTTCTGCTTTTAGTCCATTTTGGATACAAAGCTTTAACCTGTCTAAACTGGAAATTATATATGCTTTTATTTAAAAACAATAAGTATACCATACTTTTCAAATTAAACCTTCAAAATGAACTAAATTTTAGGCCACAGATAGTTTTTATTGATGTATTCAACAAACATATGAGTGTTTACTAAGTACCGTATTTTCTGGCATATAAGACGACCCCCCAATTTTACAGTTAAAACATAGGTTTAGGCCTATATTCGCTGTATAAGACTACCCCCCACTTCCGAGGCAACACCAGTTCTTTTTTTAATAGACCACCTCTCTGACTCTGGCCAATCTGAGCAGGCTTTTTACTAGAACACAGTGTACATGCCTAAACCTATGTTTTAACTGTAAAATTAGGGGGTCGTCTTATACGCCAGAAAATACGGTACTTACCCCTGTGCTAGATACTAGGGCTATGGTATTAATATTAAATACAATGTCTCAGTTGTAAGATGCTTTTCAATAGAAAGAAAATATTTTAATACATTGTGATATAAAATTGAGTAGAACTTTCCTTCCCAAAAATGTTTGCAAAAAATCTTGGAGCAGTTACCCTTTTAGGAAAATTGCCCTGTGCAGTCCCCTGTGACAAAGAGTAATATGTTAACATACCTGAGGCCATTCTACTTCTTTAATATGCTTCTTGAAGATTTACCTATGCCCATGGCCAAATGAAACAACTGCTCTGACTGAATTTATCAATTTGGGTAAACAATTGGTTTTATTTTTATCTGAGTGGCAATTAGTTTGCTGTTTCTGCATCACATTTCACAAGTTATTTTTCCTTTATACATTGACTTTAGTACTCCCTGGTAAATCTTGTATTCACTCTGAAAAGGACAGGGGGAAAAAGGCAAATAAATAAAAAGCCCAGGAAGATGAGTGTCTTTGAAGAATTTCTTTGCTGATTGTTCAATTATTCATTTTTGAATAAGCTTATACTTATATATAATTTTGTACTTTAGAAGCATATTTATTTTGTAAATAGGTCTTGGGAAGTATTTTTTCACAAAAGAGAAAAAACTAGAAAATGCATGTATATTCATGCAATTTAAAAAAGAAAACAAAAAAACACACACAAAGTTTCATTTAAATTCATATTCACCAAAATTAACAGTTTAAGATGTCCTTTATTAAACTATTTTCTAAAACTTGCTGTAAAGATTTTCTTTTTGACTTACAATACAAAGACAAGAAAAACAGGTAGATTTTAGCACAATAGACCAAATGATTTAAGAGGATTAAATGATTATCGCCAGGCACAGTGGGGCTCTCTGTGCTGCACAGCCAAGGTCACGCAGAGCTGGCTACATTCCTGCCAGATAGAGACTCTTTCAGAAAATGCTCTTTATCGGGAAGAGTGTAGCTTGCCCCTGACCTTGGGGGCCCGTGAGGTAAATAGTTAATGAATGCCTCTATAAGAAACACAATAGCATATTACATCTTTCTTACTCTGAACTCATGGGGCTCTTTCATTTAGAAGAAGAGAGAATCCTAGTGTTACCCTAAGTATCAAAGTCTGTAATAATATCACTCAGAAAATAGAAACCAATTCAATCAGCTATTATCATAATGCCCTGCATTGATGGATCTTAAGGCCTTAGTTTCTGTACTACACAGGCTTCTTTCTGTGGCAGAAAGAGTTCAAGTTTCATCTTTTATCCTTGTACCACTTCAACATGATTAGCTTAGGACTAGATGTAGGCAGGGCTGTAAAACACTTTCTTTATAACATCAAGCAATAGATAAAATAAAAAAGCATTCCATCCTTTGCAGATGGTTTCAATGACTGGTGAGAACTGAAGTACAGTTGATATATAGTTTTATAATCACATCAATGATATTATTCCAAATTGACAGGAAAGTGATTAGACTTCTTACTGTATATGAATGTGGCATACAAAAATGTGGTAAGATGATTATGACATTAAAACACAATGGAGGTCAGTAGACAAAAATAGGTGCTCAATTTCAGTACAATTAAAAAAATTAAAATGACAATGACATACTTACCAGATTGGCTATAACCTATAATAATAAAAGTATAATATGCTAATTAGACCAGATGTCCTTTTGGACAACCCTTTGGTTGAAGCTGGGGCTGTGAGGGAAGCCCACTCGGGTGCCTGCCGGTGGCTGGAGGGAAGCCAGTGCCTGCAGCCGCGGGAAGGAAGGCCTACTCTTGCACAAATTTTGTGCATCAGGCCTCTAATCTATACATATAAAAGGCTAAAATGCTAAGTCTCCCTTCAACCATCCAACTGGTCGCTATGATGTTCACTGATCACCAGGGGGAAGACACTCAACATATGAGCTGCTGTGACATGCACTGGCCATTTACAAAAAAACGGCACCATGAATCTGGTGCCAACAAAGCAAAGCAACACTTGGTTTCCTCTAAGTGTTACACAGGCCCCACCACCACTCTGGAGCAACAGCCCACCAAATCACAGCCAGCGCTGCTGAGACCCCATGGCAAAAAATGTGGCCCACAGCCTAGCCTAGCCCTGAAATAGTTGCTGTGGGCACCAGGTAATGACATCATAAAGCAACACCTGGCTTCCTCTCCCTAGTGACAGGTCATTTTTTTAATAATAAATGGCATTATGGACCTGGGTGCCCACAAACCAACACTCGGCTTCCCCAAAGTGAGACACAGAGCCTGCCACTTCCCTGAAATGACAGCCCACCAAATAGCAGCCAATGTTGCTAAGACTCTGTGGCACAAAATGCAGCCCACAGTCCAGCCCAGTCCTAAAATGGTCGCTGTGGGCACCAGGTAATGATGTCACGTAGCAACACCTGGCTTCTTCTCCCTAGTGACTAGCCTCCTTATACCCTGTTTCCCTGAAAATAAGACAGTGTCTTATATTAATTTTTTCTTCCAAAGTTGCGCTAGGTCTTATTTTCAGGGGATGTCTTATCTTTCCATGCGCAAGGTCTTATTTTCGGTGGTTGTCTTATTTTCGGGGAAACACGTGTAATTTCTTCAGCCCAGGAACATGACTTGCTTTATAGCCAGGTGCAAACATTTTACACTTTAACCAAATGTCTGTGAAGTGTTTTCCTGTGTCTCATCTCATTTGATCCTCACAGAAGTCCTGGAGTAGGACCTATTTTGGTAGAATCCTATTTTCTTTTCATTAGCCATAAAATGAAGAGTTAGAAAGTTTAGAAACTTGACTTTACTGAAAAGAAGTAAGAAATGATGGACTTGAAAGTGACTTTAGGTTTTCTTACTGCGTAGAATATTGTCAAACACTGCTGTAGTTAAATATTTTACCCTTTGTTCTCCTTGTGTGATCTACAATAATAATCAGCTTCATGTTGATATTTACTGCTGTGTTGCTGACTATTACTTGAAAGAGAAGTTGGGGTCTTTACTGGACTGGAAAAAGTTTAGCTACATCAGAAAGCAGGTCTAATTAAGCAAGTTTATTCTCTATATATAAAAGGCTAAGTTCACTCATGCATGCAAGATCTATATAAAATTCTTGCTGGCGCCAATCACACACATGTATTTCGATCTGTCATTGTTGATCGTGAATATGGTTGACACTTCTATTATAGAAAAAGGGAGATCAGTGATATTAAAATATTTCTTCTAGTTAATTTCCTTTCAATGTTCACAAATACATGCACCAGGCCACTAGTTAAGATATAAAATTGCATTGAAAAAAAGCTTTGCCTTATTGAGGAAAACTGAAGATACATATGCTATAATACCCAGCACTTCCAGGAATATACATGAAAGAAATGCTTGCATATAGCCCCAGGACAATGGAAAATAAATTGGAATATTAAAACAGTAATGTAAATGAATAAGTGACAGTTACAGATAATCATGGAAAGTTCATGATTGTAAGGTTAATAAAGGAATCATGGCATAAAAATTCTCACATCATAATTTTGCATAAAATTAAAATAAAGATAAAACCAAAATTCCATTGTTTAGTAATGCATAATATGTAGTAGCAATTAAAAAGAAAAACAAGAAAATGATTAACATAGGTAAAGATGGTGGTTATTTCTGGGAGAGAGGTACACAATAGAGGGCTGATGATATTCTACTTCTAGACTTGGATTGAACTGTTTGTATAAATAATTGTTAAAGAGTACATGTACAGTTTATTCATTTTTCTATATGCATGTTATATGTTGCAAAGTAAACACATGCATTCTGTGACCACTGTCCACAGCATGTGACAATATAATGTCTAATATGCTAATGTGGGTCTGGCTGTTTGCAGCTATGAGCAAAGTGTGTGCTGGATTCAAAGGGCCACTCCTTCATGCAACATCATTGATTGACTATGTTCCAGGATTTGGTTGTTATCACAAAAAACAAACAAACAAACAAACAAAAAAACCTTCAAGAAAATATCCTGTTTGGTTAAACTAACTTTATGCATTCTTATAACTACCCACTGAATCTTACCACAGCTTGGTTTAAAGATAAAAACCATTTGATGTTAATATAACTAACATGAGGATAGGTGAGGTGCCTGAGAATTTGTCTGGGCTCCTTTATGTTCATTCCAGCCATGCTCTCTTTTTAAATGACCTGCAAATTTATTTTTTGTCAGCCTCCTTTCACCTCAAGTGACACAGCCTATGTTCCATAGATAGCAAAGGAGAAATACATTTAATGTATTTTTAATCATCTCCAAACACACGAGCAAAGCAATATCTGAAAGATGTTTTCATCTCATTAATTAGGTTAGACATCTCAGGAGAACAGTCCTATTTGCTATGTTTTTAATGGAGATGTTTCTGTTTCAGTTGAGAATCTTGCAAGAACAAATTTCTCCTTTTACACTTCCTGTTGGAACTTCCATGTAGAAAAAGAAAAGCAACATTTCCTCTCTCGTCAGTTGGAGAACATAAACATGAATTGTAAGTGACTTATTTAGAAAGACAATGACTTCTTAAATTTAAAAGTACATATTATATAACACAGAGTTGTGTAGAGTGCCAGGAAATAGATGCTTAGTGGTGGCCACCCCCAATCCCATAAATTTGCTATTTAAGTGCAACATTCATAAAGTCCTTAGGTTTTAGTATGGGCCACTCAGATGGTATAATACAGAACACTTCTCTTTTTATTTGAAACATTTTTATTTTTATGGGTTATGATTGTAAATGTGTATGTTATCAGCTCTGACTCCTGGCAAATGAGTGTTATCCACAATGTTCTGTCCTCAACAGTCCTGCTCAGCTTCTATAGTCTCAGGCCTATGACTGCTTTTATGGAGTCTCGTATTTGGTTTTCCTCTTTTCTTGCTGCCTTTCCTTTTCTCTAGCATTATTGTCTTTCCCAAAGAACCCTGCCTTCTCATGATGTCCCCGCAGTAGGACACTTCAGTTTTGTCATTTTTGCCTCCATGTTTTAAGCTTAATTTGCTCTAGGATCCACTTATTTGTTTTCCCAGTGTCTAGATACACATAGACTCTCCTCCAACACCATATTTCAAGGGAGTCAATATTTTTTTCTGTCAATCTTCTTCTCTGTCGAACTGTTCATAGTAATTGGAAATACAAGAGTGTGGATGCCCTTCGCCTTGATATCTAATGACACATCTTGGCTATTGAAGAAATGTCTAATTTTTCCATTGCTGCCCTTCTGATTCTCAGTCTTCTCTTGATTTCCTGGCTGCAGTGCCCATTTGAGTTGATAACTGAACCAAGGTAAGTAACATTTCAACACTTTTAATATATTCATTGTTAATGTTAAAGTCAGGTATTTCTTTTGTAGTCATAATTTTTGTCTTCTTGATGTTCAAATGCAGCCCTGTGTTGAAGGTGAATGCTTACTATAAATTATTCTTTCATTTTCTCATTGCCTTATATTTGTCAGTCTTATTTTCTACACTGATAGTGAGCTCTTTGGAGATATTGGGGTAGAATGTAATGCCAAAGAAGCACTGGGAATTGAATAATATATATGACAAAAAGTGAGGGGGAAAAAAGAAGCCAAAGGCAATATATATAACTGTGACAAACAAAATGACCATTCCATTGGTCACCATGCGGTGCTAGCATAGATGCATAGAAACAGATAAAGTCTATGAGTTAACTTAGAATGAACAAGACAAATGCTTGCCTTCATGGAGCTTGCACTGTAAGAAGGTTAGGTCAGGGATGAGAATTCAAAATTGCCACCTCAAGACCTGAGGTCCTGCTTCTCAGAGTGGCCAGAGATACACTGTTAGCACACTAGGGGTGTGACTGAAGGACTGGAGCTGACATGAAGGTGGGGCCATTCTGGATTTCCCAGAAGAGCCAATGGCTGCCTACGAAGCAGAGCTTTTGATGTTAACTGACATAGAAACCTACCAATCAGAACCAAATTTGGATTAACTGTGAGGAGCCAATGGCTTCCTAAAAGGTGGAGCTTTTGGCACTGACTTGCATAGAAACCAACCAATCAGAACCTAATCTGGGTGAACTGAGAAGGCAGAACCTAAGGTGGGGGCTGAGGAGGGGTTTTAAGGGCAACAGCTGTTCGGTGTAAGGTGTAAGAAAACAGTTCAGCCGAAACCTGTTTGGCTTAGTGGTAGAACATCGGTCTGCGGACTGAAAGGTCCAGGGTTCGATTCCGGTCAAGGGCATGTACCTTGGTTGCGGGCCCATCCCCAGTAGGGGGTGTGCAAGAGGCAGCAGGTCGATGTTTCTCTCTCATCGACGTTTCTGGCTCTCTATCTCTCTCCCTTTCTCTCTGTAAAAAAGCAATAAAATATATTAAAAAAAATAAAAGAAAAGAAAAAAAGAAAACAGTTCAATTTTTAATAACTGGTTTGGCCTTATAGTGAATATGACTCCCTATCAGTCCAGGTATAGGGGTTATGGATTTTTGTCTGCCAAAAAGCATCTTCTCCTGCTTAAAAAAGCTCCCTCACCGTACCCCCCCACCCCCCATTTAAGCAATCCTATCCTATATAATCTATCTATACTACTAAAAGGATAATATGCTAATTAGGCCAGGTTGACCGGCCATCTTACGGATGTCAGACTTCCTTCCGGGGGCTGAGGCAGAGGCAGTTAGAGGTGATCAGGTTGGCAGGTGAGAGCAGTTGGGGGTGAGATCAGGCTGGCAGGGAAGGGCAGTTGGGGGCAAACTGGCCTGCTGGGGAGCACAGTTGGGGGTGGACCAGGCTGGTAATGGAGGGCAGTTAGGGGTGACCAGGCTGGCAGGGGAGGGCAGTTGGGGGCATTAGGCAAGCAGACAGGTGAATGGTTAGGAGCCAGTGGTCCTGGATTATGAGAAGGATGTCTGACTGCTAGTTTAGGCCTGATCCTGCAGTTGAACATCCCCCAAGGGGTCCCAGATTGGAGAGGGTGCAGGCTAGGCTGAGGGACACTGCCCTCCCCCTGTGCCCGAATGTGCACTGGGCCTCTAGTTAAAACATAAAATAATTATAATTATTAGGTTCTTTCTCCTATTGTCCAGCACATTTGGATCTTCTTAGCAGCTGTTGTAGGTTCTAGTCAATAAATTAAAGTATTTGTTATAGTAAATAAAAGGGATGATCTCTTTAGAGGTTTTCCAAGATTCTAGCATTTGTTTTCCAATCTTAAGTTTTATTAAAATACTCAAATAGAATTCAATCCAGATATGTTATACAGAACATAGACCAAGGATTTCTGATAGGGAGTCCATGTAAGGGATTCAAGGCTCTTATGCCCTTTATGTGTTATGTCAAATTGAGTCTGTGTAGCTATACATTTTTCTGAGTATTTGGCCTTCCATCTGGGATTCTTGAACTTTTCTTCTCCCAGGTCAAGAATCATGTCTAATTCTCTACATTTATTCTATGTCCTAGAACCAGCCATATGAGATTCACTGCATAAGTGGATTTGAGAAAGATCCTTCCTGCAAAGATTGAAATGACAGTTTGCAAATACAACAGTTCCCACCATGCTTTAACTTAGGAATGTTCAGGGGATCCCTATCCAGAATTCAAGAATCACACTGAAAATACCAGAAGCTATTAATACTGCATGTATATTTACTTTGATGACTTGGCAAGGGTGTGAGTTGCAACATGCAATCTTCCCAAAGATGATACTGCAAAGGCTGGCTATCAACCAGGCAGAGGTCCGAAGTTTGGCAGTAATGCACCTCTCCTCTTCCTCCTCTTCCTTCCCCTCCTCCTCCTCTGAGCTGCAGAATGATCCACATAGTGCATTGGTATTCCCACTCTCTGTAGCTCTAGTCTCCTCTAGTTTTAAAAGCATCTTTATTGAGATACCAAAGGCCTAGTGCACAAAATTCATGCACAGGTAGGATCCTTAGGTCTGGCCGTGATCAGAGCTGATTAAGGCCTTCTTTCCCCTGGCTGCCAACTGCCAGCCACTGGCCGGGGCCTTCCTTCATTCCACACTGCCCCCTGGTGGTCAGCACACATCATAGCAAGTGGTCGATTTCCCTGTAGGTCGAACTCCTGAGGGGACAATTTGCATGTTAACATTTTATCATATAGGATAATAGATATATCATAAAATTCATCTTTTTAAAGTGTACAATTTAGTGGGTTTTTTTTTTTTTTTTTTTTTTTTTTTTTTTAGTACATTTACTGAATTGTCCAACCATGACCACTATCTAATTTTAAAACTTATTTTAAGACTCTTTTCTAGTCTTTTCTTCTAATAGCTCTGGAATAACACTGTTTAATTTATTTTTTAATAGGAAGATTTATACTCTAAAATAATCCCTATAGATAATGGGCAGTCACAAGTCTTCATAACATATACTGGCTCTATCTTTTCAAATGCCAAGATTAACTTTTTGTGACTCAGTGTTTAAAAAGATAGCGCTAGTCAGTTTTTTAAAATGTAGATAATATCTGTTATACAAAATGATGATAATAATAATAATAATAATAATAATAATAATAATTAGGTCAGACCATTTGAATCTGACATTTTTATAGGCCAAAACAAGTAAATCTCTATACTTTCATAAGGTTCAACATAATAAAGATTGCATGAATATTCATTCTCACTCCCTAGGCCTTGCAAAACTTTGAAAGAAGATACTATATTTCAGGGTCATTAAAAATAATGACCCTAGCCAGTTTGGCTCGGTGCATGGAGTGTCGGCCTGCAGACTGAAGGGTCCCAGGTTTGATTCCAATCAAGGGCACATGCCTGTTTGTGGGCTCGATCCCCAGTGGGATACATGCAGGAGGCAGCCTGTCAATGATTCTCATCATTGATGTTTCTATTTCTCTCTCCGTCTTCCTTCTTCTCTGAAATCAATCAAAATATATTTTTTTAAAAAATAAAGCAACTTGTTTCTGCTTGAATCACACAGCTAAATTTTGTGGATTTTTTTGTGATTATGAAAAATAAAAATATTCCCATTCACAATCTTTATTCATTCATTCAATCTTAAATAGCTACTAAGTACCTCCTATCTGCCAAGATAGATGGTAGGAAGATGTAGTTTCAGCCTTAAGAGACAGATTTTTGTTGTACCTTCCTCTGGCATTCTATATTAATTTATTACTTTATAGCCTTGTGATATGTTTGCATTTTTATCTTAAGCAAATTTATTAACCAACTAGTGGCCCAATGCATGAAATCCATGCAAGGGTGTTCCTCAGCCTGGCCTGCACCCTCTCCAATTTGGGACCCCTCGAAGGATGTCCTACTGCTGGTTTACAGGGATTGGGCCTAAATGCAGTTGGACATCCCTCTCAAATTCTGGGACTACTGCTCACCTGCCTGCCTGCCTAATTACCCCTAACCACTCTGCCTTCCAGCCTGCTCGCTCCCAACTGCCCCCTGACACTGAACTGCTCACACCCAAATGTCCCTCTGCCTGCCAGATCCACCCCCAACTTCCCCCTGTGCCAGCCTGCTCACCCCCTGCTGACCTGCTCACCTCCAACTGCCCCCCTACTGGCCTGCTCACTCCATACTGCCCCCTCCCCACCCCGGTTCTTTCCCCCCCTCCCCCCCATCCTGATCACCTCCAACTGACCCCCATTGATGGTCAGATCACCCCCAACTGCCCTCCTGCTGGTCTGCTTACCCCCAATGGCCCCTGCCCTCCTATCCTGGCCTGATCACCTCCCTGGTGACCCAAGGTGCTATCCCCTCCTTTTTTACTTTTTTTTGCTTTTTTCAGCACCTCCTTGAGCAGAGGCCAGGACCAGCTGGAAGCAATTATCTAGGACTTATTTATTTCTATAATTGAAACTTTGTAGCCTTGAGTGGAGGCCAGGGCTGGCCAGGGTGGGCAAGAAGCTTGGCTTCCTCCATCGACAAGAACAACCCAAGCCTCATGCTCAGCTCCAGCTCTGTGGCTGGCTGCCATCATGGTTGGGTTGATTTGCATACTCACTCCTGATTGGTTGGTGGGCATGGCTTGTGGTGTAGCTGAGTGATGGTTATTTTCCATTTTTCTCTTTTATTAGTGTAGATTAGTTCTGGGCCCCCATTGTTGCATAGGTAGGCCAGGCCTTCCTTTCCTTCATGCATATAAACTTCATTATACAGATTACTTTTTTCCTTTCTAGTTCCCACATTCACAAAGTAGACCCAATCTCCTCTCAATGTTTCAATGTTTCTAGATTGTTAAGAGGTGTAGTTTTGTGGTTTTCCCAAGTGTAATCATTACCTGCATGAGTCTTAGCTAAATGCCAGTGAGTCTCAATTCTTTAATTTTGGAAGTAGATTTAATTAACACACAGTGTCAAGGAGTGTAAAAATCTAGTTTTTAATATTCAAATTTTATATGTGGTCAAAATCATCAATAATATACAAGACATGTGTAAGTACTTTGTACATATTTCTAGCATATTGGTAAATTCCCAATAAATTTTAAATGTCACATTGGCCTTTCAAGCTATCCAGGGGATTTTACCTGTCCTGAATTAAGCTGGAGTGTACTCCTGGACTTTTGACTTGGGATAGAGAAGGATGTGGATCATTTAGTAATTTTCTTCCAGTACTGCTCCTAAGTAGAAAAACAGAATGTAAGAAAATTAGGTTTCTGGGTTTACTCAGAAAGAACATGATATTCAAGAAGCAATATGATGCTAACAAGGATAATAGAGTTATTTTTTTCCAGAACTAATAGAAAACAGAATTGTGACTTTTGGAGAACATACTATCCCATTTATTCATTATTCATTTTACAAATGAGAAAATGGAATCCCAGAAAAATTAAGTGGTTATTTCAAAGTTACTTAATTATTTGTTAAAAATTCAAATCCAATGCTTTATATTCCCAGGACAATGCTATTTTTTACTAATGCTTTTTCCATTTTATATAGGGAAAGATTTACATTTACATTCTACTTCTAACATGCACTTCTTTTTAAATCCAAAACCTGTTTTTTCAATTATCTTTTCTTACCCTAACTTAAACTCCATTCATCCTAACTGGGGTGAACAGCCTACAGCAGTGGTCCTCAAACCTGAGCTTCCATCAGAATCACCTGGTTTTGCTAAAACAGATGCTGGGGCTGACCCTGAGTTTCTGAATCAGTAGGTCTGGCATGTGAGTACATGTGCAAAAATTTGTATTTTTCAAGAAGTTTCCAGGTGATGCTGATATTATTGTAGTGGGACCACATGCTGAGAACCATAAAACTACATGAAGCAGGTTTAACAGCTCATCTATCAGCTGGGTTTCCAATGAATGTGGCCCCTGTTGCTTAATCCTTTAACCTCTAGAAGTTTAATATATGATCAAAATACCCATCTGAAGCTCACTTGCACTCAGTAGTCTCCCAGCACTGATGTTCACTTTGAGGCCAGTGTGAAAATGACTACTTGTCTTTGCAGATGGCTTGTTGAATCAGTCTGGAACAAGAAGGTAGCTGATTAACACTTCTGATTAGTACTCACAGCTACCAAGCCCTAGTCTTCAGACTGGTGCCTCCTTCTCTTTCCCTTAACAAAATAATTAATGTTAAAAAGTCCAATGATAAGAAGGTAGCCAAAATAATATTTTTTATGAAGCTCCTCATATCTTCACTCTGTAAAGAGGCAGATAATTAAATATCACTGTAGCAGTCAGAATTCTTAGTTACAGAACTAGATGGAGGTTAGCCAGTGTAAAGAGAAAGAGATTGAATATAAGGTATCAGATACTTTGTATAATGTGAATGGGCTTAGAAGAACTGGGTCCCATGCAGAACCCTCTGCGAACTGCGAGTTCTAACTTTCCAACCTTTATTCTGCAAGAAGAAATGCTAGAAGGAGATTTGAAGAGGTGTTGAGTGAACCAGTCTGTAGTGTCTGGTACTATTACTGTGACCAAATTGTGGCTTGTTTTTTATTCTCAAGCTACTAGTAGATGCTGGTTCAATATCAGTCCTTGGTTTTACATACAGACACAATGATTTACAAATTAGCCCAGTGTTGAAGTCCAGATGTGGCAGTAAATGACCAGTAAAGTGAAAACTTTGTAAATAATCCTTCTAGTACACTAGCAGAAAGGTTAGTGACCTCTGGTCCTTGGGTTCCTGAGATTTCAGGATTCATAAATGTCTTTTATTTGAAGAAACACTTTTCTAAAGACAATTTGGTGGCCATTATAACCCAACCCAATACTGATTACTTCATTTCTGAAAGCAGTAGCATTTATTTATTTATTTATTTTTAAAAATATATTTTATTGATTTTTTACAGAGAGGAAGGGAGAGAGATAGAGAGCCAAAAACGTCGATGAGAGAGAAACATCGACTGGCCGCCTCTTGCATAACCCCCACCGGGGATGTGCCCGCAACCAAAGTACATGCCCTTGATCGGAATCGAACCCGGGACCTTTCAGTCCGCAGACTGACGCTCTATCCACTGAGCCAAATCAGTTTCAGCAATTTTTTTTAGTATTTTTATATTATGTTTCTGTAGTGTGAGACTATTTATTGAACTTGGAATTTTGAAAAGTATATTGACTATAATATGTTAAGGATAAGACCTCTTTTTATCAATATCTCATAGGATATGTTAGATTAAAACATCATTGGCCTTAGTAATCAGCAGGTCTTATAAACTATGAAACTTGAGATGTCTTAGTTTATAATTAAGACTATCTTTAATTTTTAACTTTTGTAAATGGAACCATAATGTATAAGCTAGGTTACTACAGAATGGAATCTAAGGCTGAAGCATCCTGTTAGTGATACTATTAAATAACCTGGTTATTATTTAACTGTAAAGGAATATAGGAAAGACTAATAACATAGGCATGCTATTTGTACAGCTTTGCTAGAAAGCTGTAATTTAAGACTCTCTGTTTCCCACTGATGGATGGGGGAAGGGACTGGATAACAGACATATGCCCAGTAAAGTGAGGGTGACATGGAAAGATGCTTATCTGTCAGTCACACATGGAAGTGATCAGAGGCCAAAATAGTTGTGGCCCCTGCAAGAACGCGGAGCCTGAATATTTAAACTAGACAAAGGGAGTTGACTCTCTTGGCTCTCTTGATTGCTATTTGCTCCTGACTCCTGTTGCATTTGCCCATGTGGCTCACAGCCATATGGACTCCACACAATGAACGAATGGATTTTAATTAGTCTGATGCTGGACTGGACCCGGTTGCAATATGGAATGGAAGCTCTAGACCCTGGCCCAGCTTTTGGTTCTACTGGAACCGCAGCTGCACCTTCTTCAGAACCGGGTTAGGAGCAGGGGACTTTGCAAACCTAAAACTATAATTCCATCCATGTAAGTATTCTACCACATCTCCTGTGGGGGCTTCTGAAAATGCTTATTGCAGCGGTTTCCCAAGAACCCCACTCCCACAAACATTGGGAAAACCTGCCCTTCTACTTTCTCCAGTAATACTAGGATTCTTCATTTTATTCCATGGCAGCTTTCACTGGTGGCTATTGAAACAAAGATACTCCTAGTGCAGTGAGAATTTACTTTTCACTTATCTGCCTGTCTGGAAGTAGGCAATGCAGGGCTGGTATGTTAACCCTGGTACATTTAGCACACAGCTTCCATCTCCGAGTCCAACATGGGTTAGCTATAACCACTCTCCTCAGACAATGGGGCAAAGAGGAAGTGTGTGTGGGGGGGGGCATATCCCTCTTCGTTAAGGGTGAAACCTGGAAATTATACACACCACTTCTGGCTCACAAGTCATTAGTCAGAACTTAGTCACAGAGCTTAATTGCAAAAGAGGCCAGGACTTGTCTTAAACCCTGTGAAAACTTGGGTGGGGCATTTTAATACCAGAAAGAAGAAGTAACTGGACACTAGAGGATGGCTAACAGCCTTTGTTACAATGGCTTACCAGAAATCAGAGCTACTTTGTAGGTAAACTCTGGTGTGGCCATCTGTGATTCTTGAAAGGGTCAGTAAGAAGAATATATTATACTAGTTTCTGATAAACAGATTAGGGAATAAAAGAATCTCAGTGTTGAAATGTATCTCAATCAATACCTAGTCCAACCACTCAACTGAGAATATCAAATTAAGCACCTATCTTTTAGACTTGTCCAAAGTCACAAAATTATTGGTAACAATTGGGACTAGAATCTAGAGAATCTGGAAAATTTCATTTTCTTTCTACTGCTCCTAGATGAACACTTCTGAGCTTTGTCTCTATTGTGTAATGGTCAGAGAAGAGATATGCATGCATACTAAGCTGTAACAATCTATGTATTTTTAGAAAACTATTAAATGCTGTAGAATAATTGAGCTTGTATGCTGAACTGTAAGTCTGCTTTCAGTTATCGAAACAGTGAAGTGTTGTTAGAATACAGTTCATTATTATATATAGATGACCGCATAAGTTAGTGAAAGGGTATTAAAGTGGAATTCAAATGACATAACATAGTCTTCTTTGAGATCTGACTTACTTTTAAAATAAGGAATTGGACTAGATGGAAATCTGTTTAAGCAGTAGTATAGCATAGGTTCCAACCAATCCAAAGAGATGCCAGTCATCAAAGACTTGACTGGGCCCTGGCTGGTGTTCTCAGAGGTTAGAGTGGCCCATAGACCAAAGTTGTCCAGTGTTGATTCCAGGTCAAGGGCACATACTTAGGTTTCAGATTTGATCCCCAGACCCACTTGCTCGTGTGGGAGGCAACCAATTGATGTGTCTCTTTCACATTGATATTTCTCTCTGACCCCCTCCCTCCTTCCCTTTTGCTCTCCCTAAAAATCAGTGGAAAAAATATCCTGGGATGAGGATTAACAAAAGACAAAAACAAAAAAACAAAAACAAAATAAAACAAACAAACAAAACAAAAAATTTGATGGGGGAACTGGTACATCCTGGAAGAATATCACCCAGCTTTTGGCCACATAAATTTTCTTTAAACTGAATTGCACAGTCAAAAGCCGTCTCAGCCTGCATCATTAGTCTTCATCCTCACCCTTGGTACTTGTGTGATAAAGGGCTAAATGGAAGCTTCCATCTGATGACTAGATGCTCTTTTTAAACCTCAAGTTTCAAATAAATATTTTAAAAAGCAACAAATCTCTGTAAGTCTGTTCTGGAAGGCAGCTATGCTAACCACTATACCACCAACGCAGTAAGTCTGTTCTGGAACAATGTGAAAGTATCATCTGTTTAGAGGACCCAGAGTTCCTCAGGTCCTTCTATAAAACAATGTAGAGCCTGGCTTCTAAAATGGCAAGGAATCCACTTGGCCATAAAAGAAACAGTTTCTGGAGCCCAATTCAAAAGCCTGTCACATTTCATTATGTTTCTAAAGACCTCAGCTCCTAAGAGAGCACAATTGTGGGCCTGTAGGTGAGTCGGAATATAATCTTTAGTAAGGCCTAGAGATAAAGATTTCAATGAGAACAGAATCCATTTAGGATAAAGTGGACAGAGTAATTCTAAATTATGGCTTTGAAATTCCCACTTCTGTTATAGGAAAAAGATAAGGTAAAACACTCCAGTTAATGAAACATGAGCTACTAATTTCCTAAAAAAGACAAAAGGAGGGGAGAATATTGCTCTTATGTGGAAAGAACAAGTTTCTATAGCCTCTATGTTGACAATGAGAGACTGTGTCAAGGGAGAAAGTGATAGGAGAGGCAGCCTTAGATCAAAACAAAGAATAAAAGAAAGCTAAACAATGACTCTTATCAGTTCTGAAGGTGAGTTCACCTTCCTGGCTTTCAGTTCTTGCTCATTGACAGGACGCCATGACCACAGGGCTGAGTCTGCTCCCTGCATCCCTGCGTGTGTGCCTTTTCATCATTTGTAAATGCTGTTTCTCCTATGATATTTTTTTTGCCTCTGGCTCCTGAAAAATGCATAAACATGGCTCACCTTACTTACATGAGAATGTGGAAAACGAATCTATGAAGAGTACTGGCTATTTTGGAACTGAAAACAAGTTTTCTTCTGTGCTATGAAAGCATTTAAAGATCAAATGATCTGCAGAGCTGGAAAAGGCCCTCAAATCACAAAATCCCTCTGAGAGAGTAGTACTTCTGGGATATTGGACCCTTGTCACCCAGCTCACCTTCTGTACATCTGAGGCCTGTGGGAGAAGTGGAAACTTTTGTGCTGGACAAAGGAGAAAGAGATGGTGTTGCAATAAAGATTTATTAAACAAACAAACAAAACAAAACTGACAATAAAGCTATATAATCAAAACTGTGGAAATGGCATAAAGACTGACATATAACCAATGGACTAGAATAGAGAGCCTAGAACACAAAACAAAACAAAAACCTTGCTTATCTGGTTAAACAATTTTTCAAGATCACTCAATGGGAAAAGGGTAGTCTTTTCAACAAATGATGCTGGGGAAACTGGATATTTACATGCAAAAGAATGAAGTTGTACCCTTAGCTAACACCAAAAACAAAAATTAATTCAAAATGTTTCTTGTATGTGTCCTGACCAGGGATCAAACCCACAACCTTGGCGTGCCGGGACAATGCAACAATCAACTGCACTACCCAGCCAATGCAAAATGAACTCAAAATGAACAAAAATTTAAATGTTATAGTGAAAACTATAAAGCTCTTATAAGAAGACATCAAGAAAAAGCTTCATGACATTCCATTTGGCAACAATTTCTTGATAATAACAATAAAGATAGGCAACAAAAGAAAAAAATAGGTAAATTGGACTTCATGAAAATGAAACAAAGTTTCTAACTATCTCTCTCCCTTCTTCTCTGTTAAAAATCAATAAAATATATTAAAAACATTAAATTTTTTTTAAAAAGAAGAGATACCACGTTACACTCATTAGGATCATATATTTACACAGAACAGGAAATAACAGATGAAAAAGTTCTGGGGATGGGTGGGGTGACAGCAGCACATCATGCATGTATTCAATGTCACTGAACTCTACACTGAACATGGTCAATATGACAAACTTTTGTATATTTTACTACAATTAAAAACATGAAAAAATATATATTTTTTTCCTGAACATTAACTTACCAGACACTGAATAACTCCACAAATCAATAAGCATAAAGCAAATAACCTATTTTTCTTGTCCTCAGAAAGCAAAATATTTCCTGTCGCGCACACCAAACAAGTTGTCCAAGACTAATGATGTGGCAATTGGCTGCTAAAATATTTGCTGCTAGTATTAGTGGAGAGAAATGGTGTACCTGTGGGAAAGGCCACGAGTTTGATACGCTTGTTCTTATAGCATCTAGAAAACAGCCTCTCAGCTCCTCCTTCAGAGGCCTGATTTTTGAGGCTGTGTCACTCTGGGCTAGATAAATACTATAGGAAAAAGAAGGAGCTTTTGCTAAATGTGCTATCAAGGTAAGTGACCTTGTCCACATCCTGCTTCCTGAAACCATAATTTCAGGGTGTGTAGATATGTGGAGTCTTGTGTTTCCTTGCAATTCTTTTGAGATGAAATGAATTTTCCTTTACATTCTCTTTCACTCTCCTCTGTTTTCCTTCCTTCTTCTCTTTCTGTGCAATTTTCTCTCAGATTTCCCCGTTGTCTTTCTCTTGTACATGCCACAAGGAAAAAGTCGCGATTGTCTTGTTGAGTTCCATCAACATTTCAGACAGTTTTGGAAAGGTGTCTTCTTACAGAGCAACTCAGGAACTTAACCTGTTGGCAACTTAAGGCTCCAGAATGGGCCTTAAATCCATAATCAAGATGGCTCTGGGTTCATTTCTCAGATCACTCTGAAACTGCATGGTTCCATACTAGATTCAGTCATTTTGTTAGGTGTAGATTGACCTACAGGATAACAATTCTTTGCGTTAATAAGAAAAGGCTTTCAAAATGTGTACTGCAGTGGTGGGGTAGAAAAAAAAGAGAATTTGGGATTATTCCCCGCCTAGTAAGTAGTATGGAAATCTGCCTATGTGAGTTGTGGTTGTGCATATGTGTGCCAATGTGTATATTTGTGACGTGTGTGTATATTTGCACTTAGGGTATGCATTTGCATTTGATGTATTTGCATGTATGTGTGTGGTGAATTTATACTTAGTGTGTATATATATGGACTTGGTGTGTGTTTGCAAGTGTTACATGTTCATGGGCATTGTGTGTTACAGGTGTGTGAAATGAATGGTGTATATATAAATATGTATATGTATCCATTTGTATCTGACATGTTTATAGTATATATTTACATATGACTTGTGTATGTTAGTGGTGTGTGTGCATGTGAGTGTGGTATGTGTATATAATGTGTGTGTGGGGTTTGCATTTGGCATATATATATGTGCAGTGTCTCTTGATGTGTATGGTGTGTATGTGTGTGCAATGTGTTTATATGTGTGTGTTGTGTGCATGATGTATGTGTGTGTGGTGATGTCAGAGCCAGCAGGAGCACTGCTCAGCACTACTGAGTTGCTCTGAGTCCATGTGTTCTTCTAAATTCCTCCCGATTCCACAGGGCGGTTTCCTTCTCCAGCCCTGCCTGCTGTACTAACTGCTGGGAACTTAGCCTTTATCCTTTGCTCACTACTTACAGGTGTTGGTCCTAGCCCATCTGCCTGGGGCTGGACCTCTTAGGATAGGTCTAGGCTAGTGGTTGGCAAACTCATTAGTCAACAGAGCCAAATATCAACAGCACAACAATTGAAATTTCTTTTGAGAGCCAAATTTTTTAAACTTAAACTTTTTCTAATGCCATTTCTTCAAGATAGACTCGCCCAGGTTGTGATATTTTGTGGAAGAGCCACAGTCAAGGGGCCAAAGAGCCGCATGTGGCTCGTGAGCTGTAGTTTGCTGACCACTGGTCTAGACCATCTGCCTGGGGCGGGCACATCCTCAGCGAGGGAGAGGGAGGGAGGTGCAGGAGGCAGCTGATTGATGTTTCTCTCTCATCTATGTTTCTAACTCACTCTCCCTCTCCCTTCCTCTCTGTAAAAAAATCAATAAAATATAATTTTAAAAAAAGAAGGCTAGTTGCCAGCAGTGACATCAACCATTTGGGTTACAGAAGGGCACAGCGTACTGTGAGATCACTGTGGCCTTGCAGCTGTGTGTGGTGTCTTAGCCTAGGCACAGAGTGGCCTTGGACAGTCCGGTGTATTGACAACAAGGCCTCGGTGCTTTAATTGGCCTTGACTACCAGGCTTCTCTGGCATGGTTCCCACAGGTGGCATGCATACAGGGTAGCTGTCTGTGTATGAGAGAGGGTTGCTATGCGATATAGCTAAGGTAGACATTTATCCTTCAGTAGTTCCAGATTCATTGAAGGACTCTTCAAAATCATTACTGTAATTTTTTTCCAGTCTTGAAATAAGCTAAATATAACAGTACCCTATAAATACTTGCTCGCTTTTGTTGTTGTTGTTGTTTTTTAGTTCTTCCAAAGTTATAAGTTGAAGTCAAGAATGCCTAACCAGTTCTTTTTAATAGATTTCCTGGACCTTGGAGCTGATTTTTTGTTGTAAGATAGTAGTGGGTGGGGAGAACAGTGTTGAATGTAAAAACAATAGACTTAGTCATGGACATATATATGTGTTTCATTGCAAGGCAGAGATATTATTAGATTTGCATTGGCAATAGCCCTTCTCCAAAGTGGACTCATACTTCAGGTTGATTTTGTTTGGCTCAAATTGAGTCTTCAAAATTGGATAGAGTTTTATTTCTCAATTTGAAAATAATCTTATCCATTCTCAAATGGCATGACAAAGAACCACGAGAACCTCTAAAAATAAAAAATCGTATCTTCTGGCAGTAAAAACTCCACTTTCAATTTTTAATATCTCTTTTTATTAGGCTTCTGAAAAATAAACCTGCCATGGACAGAGACAGGATGTGAATACAAACATCACTTTGCTAGACACTCATACCATTTGTCCCTACGTGCACTCTGAAGAGTTGGTCTAAAATGCAATTTTCAAACTGAAACAACAAACCTTTTCTCAGAATCCGGGGCAGAGAAGCTGAGGTAAAGCCAGGAAGAAGTGCGCCAATCCTAATTGCTCCTCCGGGAGCCGAGCATCAGGCGAAAACCCGCCTAATGTTCTGTCTCCTGCACCAGGCAGACGCACACGCTGACATATTTCTCGTCCTGTTGTTTCCTGCCATTTGGAAATGTTGCTATTTGTCACACACGAAACAGAGGAGAGGACAGCAAAGTGCATTTCAGTTTCTTAGGCAATCTTTGTAAATAACCAATAAAGTGGCTGTTTTGAAAGGCTTTCTTCTCTTGTGTGGGTGAACTGTCAGGCTGTCTTGGAGCCTCAGTGGCAGTAGTTGCTCACAGGGGCCTCGGGGGCCTCATGGGACATGCCAGCCATAAGGGAGCTGAGTGCTCAGGGCTGGACCTCAATACCTCAAAGCCCCATTATCTTAAGGAGAACAGCGTCACTTGGAAAACATTTTTGTAGTGCGTTTTTTTATAACATTTAATTCAAGGTAAAAGGTGTAGATAAAGCAACTGCACTGCAACCTTAGAAAACATAGGCACTCTGTGAGTGATGAATGACAACTTAGGGACCACCTCATACATAAGAGTAGCAGGTGGCCAACTCTAACAGGAACCAAGCTCCCCAGATCCAGCAGCATCAGCCATTGATCAAAGGAGTCATCCTTGATTCACAATCTCTTTGTTGCCCCAGGTCTTCCCTATCAGAAGCAGTATTAATTGACTGTGAAGCTGGGGAGTTATGCAAGAGGTAGACAATGACAGGACTTACAAGTCAGGTTAAAAGGTGGACTTTATCTTCAAAGTCATGAAGTTCCACAGTTGCAGTTTCAGCATGTTTGAGTAACAGGAAAAGCGTTGTTAACTGCTGTAGCTAAAGAGACCAAAGAGAACACTTTTCCCCCTTCTTTACATTTATTATATATATATATATATATATCTGTGATGGATAAGAGTAAGCAAGAACAGAACACTTGCTAAATAAATATTTATTTTTTAAGTTATTTTTTTTCTTTCAATTCATTCAACAAATATATGAGCACCTACTCTATGCCTGCTGGTAACGTTCTGGGTAGGTACTGGGACAAAGCCATTTCCTTCATGGAACAGCGAGGTTAGACTCTAAGGGAGCCTCAGAACTGAGTGCTCAAGGAAGAGGACTAGGCCAGTAAGGCTGGAATTACATGAGCAAGAGAAGCAGAGTAGAATATGAACTTGAAGGGGTTGGGAATGGGGCACAGAGAAATGTAAAACTATGACTTTTCTCTGAGTGAGTTGGGAGTAATTTCTGAGTGGAGGAGAGACATAAGCTAACTAATGATTTCTCACGATCTTTCTGGCTGCTGTGCTGCCAGACCTTTGAGGGTAAGAGTAAGGCAGCGTGACCAGTTAGGAGTAAGTTGCAGTAATATAGCTAAGAGGTCATAAACTAGAGAAAATGAGAAATGAAAGTACAATTCTGGATGTAATGCAAAGTTATTGCAAAAGTGCCTTATCCTGCTAGAACAATGCCAGCAGGCACAGAGTAAGCATTCATATATTAATTAAATAAATTGGGGGGGAAAAACAAACACAAATAACTTGGATACCTGAAAGAATAAATACTTATTTCACAAATGCTCTGTTCTTACTTGCTCTTATCATTTATCATAGAGATACACTTTTTTTTACAAATAGAAAAAAACAAACAAAAAACAAACAAACAAAACAAACAAACAAAAAACAGCCAAAAGTATTCTGTCTTGTCTCTATCTTCAGCAGTTAACAATGCTTTCCCTGCTACTCAAACCTGCTGAAACTGCTACTGTGGAACTTCATGACTTTGAAGATAAAGACCACCTTTTAACCTGACTTATAACTCCTACCATTTTCTACCTCTTGCATATCTTTCCAGCTTCACAGTCAATTAATGCTGCTTCTGATAGGGAAAAACTGGGGCAATATAGAGGATATACTAAAAGACTGGATTTAGGTAATGAGAAAAAAGAGGAGGGAGAAATTGAAGAATAAAGTTGCCATTAACTGAGATGAGGAAAATGGAAGGTAGGTCAGGTTTGGTGGTGGGGTGGGGTGAGGTAGGGCGATCAGAAGTCCAGTTTGAGACATGTTAAGTTTAAAGTCAAGAAAGCATTGAGGGAGAAACCAAGATGGTGGCATAGGTAAACACCTAAACTGCTGCCTCGCACAATAATTTCAAAACTACAACTAAAAGACAAAACAGACATCACCCAGAACCACAGGAAAGCTGGCTGAGTGGAAATTCTACAACTAGAACGAAAAAGGAAAGCACACGGAGAATTAGAGGAGCTTCAAAAGGCTGAGGTACGGAGACACATGCATGGAGAAGATGGACCTCTGAGTGCTTAGCTGGCTTTCTCTAGTGGCAGGGAGACAGAAGCTCCTTACTGCACTAAACCCCAGTTCCATCTTCACTGAACCTCAGTTTCGGGCAAGACCCTGGGAACCCAGGCTCATACAGGGGGAATATGGACTGTCAGGAAAAGAGAAAGCACATGGAAACCCAGGGGAGCCACGAAAGGTAGAGGTCTGGAGGTGCACAAGCAAGTGCATGCAGAAAGGACTAACTACTGAGTGTGCCGCTGGCTTTCTCTAGTGCAAGAGAGATGGAAGCTCCCAACTGCACTGAACCCCAGTTCTGGGTGAGAATATGGGAATCCAGATTCATTGGGGGTAGAAACTGGACTGTCTGGCAGCAGGCAAAACTCAAGGGCGGCTTTCTCTGAGAGGTGCTTACAGCAATTACTGAGGGACACTGAGACCCAGGGGCCTCATAGTGCAGGGCTATGGGAAGCCAACACTGTCTGCTTAGTCCTGGGACTCCACCCCATCCAAGCTGAGCACAGAGGCTTTTGCAATTTTGCAATTCTTGTCTCATAAAGCTGTCTCCAGCACAGAAGTTCTCTTAGCAGAGTCATAGCTGATCCTCACAACCAATTGGCCTGGAGGTCAATTCCTCCCAGTGATACTAACAACAATCAAGACTTAACTACAACAAGGCTGTAAATATAGTCCACAAAGAGGTGCACCAAGAGTGTCCACCTCAGGCAACTGGGGAGGCTGAGCCACTGGGCCATATAGGACATCTACCACACAAAGCTACTCTACCAACTCAGGGAAGCAGCTAAAATGCGGAGACAAAGAAACAGATCACAAACAACAACAACAACAACAAAAATGGAGGACAAAAAGCGACTGGATATAGAGTTCAAAACCACGGTGATAAGGTTTTTCAAGAATTTCCTAGAAAAGGCCTATAAATTTAGCGAGACCCTCGAGAATATGAAAAAGGACCAACTAGAAATTAAACATACACTGACTGAAATAAAAAATATACAGAGACCTAACAACAGACTAGAGGAATGCAAGAATCAAGTCAAATATTTAAAATACAAGGAAATAAAAAACACTCAACTAGAAAATCAAAAAGAAAAGAGAATCTAAAAATTTGAAGATATTGTAAAGACCCTCTGGGGTAAATTCAAATATATCAACATCAGAATTATGAAGAAGAGAGAGAGCAAGAAACTGAAAACCTATTTGAAGAAATAATGACTGAAAACGTCCCCCACCTGGTGAAAGAAATAGACTTACAAGTCCAGGAAGCACACAGAACCCCAAACAAAAGGAATCCAAAGAGGACCACACCAAGACACATCATAATTAAAATGCCAAGGGCAAAAGTCAAAGAGAGAATCTTATAAGCAGCAAGAGAAAAACAGTTAATTACCTACAAGGGAGCACCCATTTGATTGTCAGCTGATTTCTCAACAGAAACTATGCAGGCCAGATGGGAGTGGCAAGAAATATTCAAAGTGATGAATAGCAAGAACTTACAACCAAGATTACTCTACCCAGCAAAGCTATCATTCAGAATTGAAGGTCAGATAAAGAACTTCACAGATAAGAAAAAACTAAAGGAGTTCATCACCACCAAGCCAGTATTATATGAAATGCTGAAAGGTACTCTTTAAGAGGAAGAAGAAGAAAAAGGTAAAGATAAAAATTATGAATAACAAATACATATCTATCAACAAGTGAATCTAAAAAACAAGTGAGTTAAAAATCTGAAGAACAGAATAAATGTGAATAAAGTAATCAGGGTCATAGAAAGGGAGTGGACTGACAATTCTCAGGGGGAAAATGTTGTGAGGTGCGTGGGAAGAGACTGGACAAAAATCATACACCTATGGACAGTGTGGGGGAGGTAAGGGCAGAGGGTGGGGTGGGAACTGGGTGGAGGGGAGCTATGAGGGGGAAAAAAGAGGAACAATTGTAATAATCTGAACAATAAAGATTTATTAATTAAAAAAAAGAAAGCATTGAGTATACTTGACTGCAGTTTAGCAGAGAGGTCTAAGCTAGAGTTATATAGTTGGGAAATCTTAGCATAAACTAGATGTGATCACTAAGGAAACTGATGTAGCTAGAGAAGAAATTGAAAGTGGACCTAAATAATAATCTGGTACAATCAAATTCTAAATTCTTTGATACCTCCCAGAAGCCCTTTATCAGGAGTTCCATACAATTATTTTCCTAATTTTTCATCTTCCAGTAACCAATTCTGTTCTAATGCAACAGTTTTATTTTCTACTAATTCAAGATATAAATATTACTTTGCTACATATTTGGTTTAAATCAAATTCACAGGTAACCAAGGAACCTAATTTAGAGTTTTCAATGTTTCTATAGCAACATATATTCTACGCTCTAAATAAGCACCTTTCAAAATACCTTTGGAATATTATCTAGTTTCAATTTGGAAACTGCTTGTAATTCCAACTAAAAAAAAAAAATACATAAATTTTTATCATTCATTATGTCTTTCCATTTGAACAAATATTCTTCATATTCATCATTTAAATTTATAATACAACCAGAACATTTATTTCTTTGAACTTTAATATTATATATTATTAATATTTTCATTATCAGGCCTTTTTCTTTCTCACTTTATAATCTCCTTTTCCTTTGGGCCTTTGTTTGACTTTCCATCCACCCTCCCCATTGATGAACATTAAGTATTTTCTAATTTTGCTGATAAAATCATCTCTATTTTAAGTGATGACTGTGAATTTTGGATGTTAGGGAAGTATATCCACTTCCTCCCATGCATGCCTTATTGACCTGAAATTAATTCCAGGCCAGGCTTGACTGGTACAGTGTTTGGGGTAATAACTCTATTTTCTACTCTGTGGTGGGTTTCAGATTGTTCATGACTGTGAGAAGTGAAAAGAGGATGAGTAGCCACTGAGGAGTTGAAAATTGAATGAAGCAGCAACATAGTCTGTTTCTCATTTTTGTTCAATTTTTTTGAACCCTTCGAAGACACACCATCATTTCCTCTGGCTGCATTTTTTTACACAAGGACTAAATTACAATTGTTCCCTAGACTCTGTAGGTAAACCAATTTCTTTTAAAACCTTTCATTGTGTATTTGAAGGATGCCTGTCTGATTGTCATTTTGCAATGAATGACCTATCTAATCAAGAGGATCTCCCAGATGAAGCATTTTTTTTTTCCTGTTAATCAGAAGCAGGTTTTACCCTCATGCTATTAACATTAATCTCTTTGAAAAACATTGAGTTTCAGTATTTGCAAGGCATGTCTTTAAATCGCATTCTTTCAGTTACACCATTCACTGAGTTAATCTTTGGATAAGGTGAAATGTCACTGATTTCACCAGAGCATTTCTCAATCTCTTTCATTTGTTTCAGTCCAACAGTTTCCTCCTGGCTGTGGTAACGATCACTGTGTCCTGCAGTAAAATTCTTTGGCTCTACTGGACTGGAAAGCTGAGATTACTATTTGCACTTCTGGTTCACATTTTCTTTGCCATTATTCTTTCTATGTTCTGAGGTAATTGGAAAGTAATGCATGAAGGTATTATCCTTTTTCACTAGAAAGAACATAGGAAAGGGCATCTGGAGATCTGGAATGTGGGCCCATAAATCAACAGACAAATACCCTCTTTATGTTTCAGTTTAAATGGGGGTTACAGGGCGTCCTCTACGACCATTATGGTGTAGATTACATGAAACTCTCAACCTTGGAAAAGATTCACTCTGCACTATTTGTGGAATCAGGACTTCTCAGCTTTTAAAAAAATTATTATTCGACACACTTATACAGGGTGGGGCAAAAGTAGGTCTACAGTTGTGAGTACCCCAAAACACAATTTAACAGGTAAGAAAAACTGCTGGTGATATTTTAAAAGAGTGGTGGTGGGGCGGGGGGAGGAAGAAAGGAAGGAGGGAGAAAAGAAAAACAACAGAGGAGATAAAGAGGAAAAAAATGAGAAGAGAAATATATGCAAAGGAAAATCAGGAAAAGAAAACAAGAAATAAAAAAAAGTAGCAAAAAGGCTTCTATATACCAATTTGGTCTCTTCCCTCAGTGTGCAATGAGAAGCCCATAGAGGGGCAGTTCTCCATCTTACCCGCTGGTTTGAGTGGCCATGCCTCTTTATTCAAATCTACAAAAACCTTTTTTCCTGGTAACTAAACCTTGGTATTCATAAATGCTCATCTCTTCTCCTTTTGGTTAACAGGAAGGATGCTGAGGGACTCAATCCATATCTTCTCAGTCTTCCACTTAAAGATGTTAACCTTGCATGAGCCTGAAGCATGAAAGATGGCTGCAATGAACACTGGTAACATTTCTATGAGTTGATCCATTATGAGTTGACTTAAAAAATTCCGTAAGAAGCAGCAAACCCATTAACTGTGCTGAAGAAGGCAGCACCACAAAGGTTTATGTCATAAATTTAGTACTTTAAAAGCTGATGATAAGTAGAATAAGTGCCTATTTAAATAAATGAGGTTAGGCACACAAACTTTATTTTTATTTCAACATCATAAAACGTGAATTTATAAATAGATATAGAAACATAGTCCTTTGGGTATATATTAGGACATTTATAAATGAGAGCTTAGTATTTTTACAGAAAGTAATAATAAGAATTTTATTCAGGTGTTTGCTAGAACAGTCTCTCATGGCAAGTTGCTTCTGGTGAACATTTAAAAAAAATGTATTTTATTGATTTTTTACAGAGAAGAAGGGAAAGGGATAGAGAGCTAGAAATATCAGTGAGAGAGAAACATTGATTAGATACCTCCTACTAGGGTTGTGCCTGCAACCAAGGTACATGCCCTTGACCAGAATTGAACCTGGGACTTTTACTCAAATATTTACCTCTAATACATTAAAAAATAGACTAGAACAAATAAGAAAATTTAATGTGGTTTTAGTAATGGAGTTCATTATTATATCTTAGTAATAAATGAGAAGGAAAAACAAGTAAAAGATATTAGGGCATACTGGAAGGAACAACAAATGAACCAGGGTTAGAAGCCCTATTCAGGGGTCTTCAAACTACGGCCCACGGGCCACATGCGGCCCGCAGAGGAGTCTGATCCGGCCCGCCAGGTTTTTTGGGCAGTGAGCACAGCCGAGGTGTTACAGTAGGGATTAGTAGTTCATATAGTCCGGCCCTCCAGCTCTCTGAGGGACCGTGATCTGGCCCCCACTTTAAAAAGTTTGAGGACATTGTGCAACAGAGAAAGAAGTTAACCTCTCTGAAGAATATTTTTTTGACTGAAAATTAACAACACCTGAATTATATGTTTGACATGAATACTAAATGTGATATATATGTGAATGTGGCTGGATCAATATATTGTTTCTTTCCTTCTTCTCTGTGCTTTGCCTTCCTTATCTGAAAGTTGATAGGATTGGAATAAATATACTCTAAGTCCCTTTCTGAGAATCCTCTGGAATGGCACCATAAACATTACCTGCATAATGAAATTAATTATTTGGGTATAGGTCAGTGAAAGTCACAAAGAAGTATAAAGTTTGTGCAAGCTTAAAAATTACAAATCTGAAATCACTCATTCATTAGTTTAAAACATATTATTTATTGATTGTATTTTCTGTGCCAAACACAAGTGAAATGTCAAAATGGACAAGGTCATGATTTTTATACTTAAGAAACTTACAGGTTTTATGAAAATTGTTAATTATGAAATAACTAGAGGCCTGGTGCATAGATTCATGCACTGGTGGGGTCCCTCAGCCTGGCCTGCCCTCTTGCAATCTGGGATGCTGAGAGAGATGTTGGATAACCAATTTCAGCCCAATTCCTAAAGGCCCGATCTAGACAGGAGGAAGCCTGATCCTATGCATTGAACAGGTCAGTGCCCATCATAGTGACCTGCTGACTGGTTGTTCAGTTGTTTGGTTGCTTAGGCTTATATATATATAGACCAGAAGTCCAATGCATGGAAATTTGTGCAAGAGTAGGCCTTCCTTCCCAGGGCTGCCAGTACCAGCTTCCCTCTGGCACCCGGGACCTGGGCTGCTTCCCTCCTCTGACCACCTGCAGGCTTCTAGGTCCTGGGCTGCTTCCCTCATCCAGCCACCTGCAGGCACCTGGGACCCAGACTGGTTTCCTTCTGGCTCCAGCTTTGTCAGGAAGGACATCTGGAATGATTTCCAGAAGATATTCAGTCTAATTAGCATATTACTCTTTTATTATTATAGGTATGGTATAATTTCTTTTAAAAAGTGAGAAGATGCTATAAATGCAGAGTGAAGATTTTACAATAGAGGTGACATTGAAGATGGGATGTAAAAAGGGAGGATTTGAGCTAGTGATCCAAGGGGTAAAGGACTTTTCAGGAAGAAAAACCATTCTCAAAGTTACAGAGGCAAGAGAGAACACAGTGTGTTTGCTGAAAGGTGAGAAGGATGGAATGGTTGGAGTATTGGGTGTACATGTGGATGAAAAATGAAACCTGACCTTTCATATCCTGCAGAGAACTAAAAACTTTATCCTATAAGAAATGCTAATAAGAAAGTACTCTTTTACTTAAGACAAGGTCCTTATTAAACTTGCTTTAGAAAGGTAATAATTGACCATTTGCAAGATGAAATGGTAAGAGGAGAGACAAGATAACCAGTTACTCTGAATGGGAAATGTTGAAGGTTGAATTAAGGCAGAAGCAATGGGGAAATAGAGGAAGAGATAAATTTGGGACATAAGTAGGAAGTGGACTTCTACTTAATTGAACATAGCTAGTGGAAGAGAGGAAGAGGATATCACTTGGTAATCAGATTTCTAATTTGAGCAATAGAAGTAGGTGCTGGGTGGGAAAATAAAAATAGGAAATACACGGGGGCAGAGTTGAAGAAGGATAGAGTTGAGTTCAGCCTTGGATATTTGAGTTCAAGGTATTGATTGGATATCTAGGTGAAGATGCCCAGAAGTCAATACTTTTATATATTGCTTGACTACCCAGCCCAGCTCTCTATTCGTCTTCTTAATCAGACCACCTTCTACATCATCACTAATAACAGGAAATGGTTTCTTAAGATTTACAATAATTATCCCTATTTATCATGTATGGGCACAAATAGGAGGACCTCTTCCTCTATTCCCCTCCCAAAAACTTTATCAATGGTCCAGCCTCTTCTCCAGCAAAGAGGCTTAGCAGGGCCATCACCCCAATGAAAGGGGCCATGCTCAGAGAGCCTGGCAGCATCAGGGTCAGATGCCTATGCAAAGTACACTCTTGGTAGCTAAAGAGCTGTAAGTAAAACAAGTGTGTAGTGGTTTTAAAGAATGTACACAAATTATATGAGGCTTTTCCTACCTACCTGTAAAGCCTAATCCACTTCTCTTTGAATATAGACTGGCTTCAGTGATTAGCTTCTAATAGAAAACAGCAGAAGTTATGTTGCATGCCTTCTGAGACTAGATCAGTGTTTCCCAAACTTCTCTCATGATGAGAATCACCTGGTGGAGTTGTTAAAATACAGATTCCTGAATCCCAACTAAGAAGTGCTAAACTAGAATTTTTGGGAACATATAGGTAAAATTGTATACTTAACTTAGTGCTCTTAGTTGGGATTCAGGAATCTGTATTTTAACAACTCCACCAGGTGATTCTCATCATGAGAGATGTTTGGGAAACACTGGACTAGATCATAAATGGTGATTCAGCGTCTACCAGGCTTCCTCTATCTCTCAGGACATTCACTGTGAGAGTCCCAAGCTAATGTGTGAGAAGTCAGTAACCTTGAAACTGCCATGCTGGAGAGACCATGTACAGAGTCCAGTGGACATGCAAAAGCTAAGATTCTGATCACCATTTCCCAAGTGTGTGTGGAGTGTTTTCCACACCCAGCAATTCTGCAACAACAACTGGGTGTGCTACAATTCAACTCAATGCTGACAGTGTCTACCCAGAGATGCTATCAGATGCCACCAGTTAAGGGTTCAGTTCTACAAGATTGCCTCAACTTTGAGGCTAATTACAAGCCCAGGTTGTAGCCTCTGCTTCAGACTGACCTGCTCTAAACTGGAGGTTCTAATGACCCCCTTACATCACTTAAGAAAACATTGTATTTACTAGAATACTGATTTATTATAAAAGGATGAATAACTCAGAAATAACCAGAATGCAGAGGTGCATAGGGCTGGTATGTAGGAAGGTGCTCAGAGCTTCCCTACACTCTACTTTCCCCGAATCTCCATGTGTTCACCATCAGGAGTTCTCAAAACCTGTCCTTTCAGTTTTTTATGGATGCTTTATTACATAGGCATGACTGAATGAACATGTGCAATAGTGATTGAACTCATTCTCTAGCTCCTCTCCCCTCCCTAGAAGTCCTGGGCTAGACTGGGAGTTCCAGTCCTCTAATCAAGGTTGCTTTACAAAAATCACCTCATTAACATAACAAAAGACACCCCCCCCCCCCCATTGCTCCCAAGCAAAGGAAAATATAGTAAAATAAACACAATATCACTCAAGTTTGGTGGTGCTAACCTTCTGACTCTTCCAGCATCAACCCTATCAGACATTGGGGAAGAAAGACTGCAATGATTCCAGCCCTTAGTCTTCGAATTTTAACAGCTGACACTGTGTTCTTGCCAAGCACTGTCCAAATTGCAGTTTCATGAACAAAATAAATTTTGTTATTATTATAAACTACTAATTTTGGGGTGATTATATTACATTTAATAATTTCACACCACACAAAGCCGTGAACCATTATAGTCTAATCTAAAAAGAATTTTACTTATTAATGCAAGGTCAACCTTTATTCATTTTCCTCTCAGACTTGCAAAATTGTGCAAAATCTATGCCAATTTACTAAAATCTCAGGTTTTCTTCTATTCTACAGCATCAGCAAACTCTCCACTGCCTTTTATTCTTATACTCTAATCGACATTGCTTCTCTACACTGACCTTTCTTCATCCTTTGGCCATTTCAAGATCTGTTTAGATATTAGGCATAATGCCCTCAAGGTCCAACTATCTGGTCCCAAAATTTAAGATTTACTTCTTTTTCATGACTGAATGATACTCCATTTTGTGTGTTGTATGTGTGTGGGTGTGTGTGCATCCTATATATCTCACATTTTTAATCTATTCATTTTCATTTGCCAATGAACACTTACGTTGTGTTTATATGTCTATTTTTTTACACTTATGTAGCATAAATCTTTATTAAGACATAAAATAGTGTAATTATCCAGGAAGTTTACATATACCCTTTCCTAGTCAATTCTTTTCTTTTTCATTAAAAAAATTTTCATCAATATTTATCCTTCTATGTTCTCTTCCATCTCCACTTGACTATTGAGAATAATGGTGCAATAAACACAAGGCTTCAGATTTCTCATTGAGATAGTGATTTCATGTCTGTTGGCTTCCTGCCTTCATGCATTCTGATACAACCACATTGGCTTCCGAGAGGGTTCTCAGGCACTGTGGCTTGCTTTTGCTTCTGCTTTAGCCTCCCCTTAAAACTATTCCCCCCCAAATTTTGGGTGATGAATTCTCAGACTTCCTTGAAAACTTTACTCAGCCTTTCCTAAATACCTATTTAAACGCAAGTGTCTTTTCTCTGGCTCTCTGCTTTCACTTTCTCTGCTTTAGTTTCCTCCATAGCAGTCACTATTTCTAATACGCAATGTATATGTTTTCTTTTCTGTTTCCCTCTTATGCATCAGTATGTGAACTCCTTGGTGTTAGGAAATTTTGTCTTCTGTGTTCATTTCTAGATCCCCAACATCTGGAACAATCACTGGCATTTGAGAGGCTCTGTGAATGAATGAATGAATGAATGATATGACAGTTAGGTTGTCTTACAGTTGACTAGCTGACAATGTTAAGTTTTTTAAGCTTTTATACATTTATTAATTATAACTTTACTTTCATATTTGAAAATCATTAAATTTTTACCTTTCAGACACTTTTATAGGCCTTTGGAAAGTTCATGGGCCCAAGGTTCAGTGTTTCTAGTATCTCGTGAGTACATGGCCCTGCACTCTGTTACCCCTCTCCTTTGTGCTGTTCCAAGTCCCAGAACATTACTTTAGTTTCCTAATTCAAGTAAGTGGAGAAAACAGTTCTCCCTCACCCCCATTCAGTTTTACTGAAGGAAATCAGTTAGTATGTATTCTTCATCTTCCCATTTACCCTCTTCCTTTCCATAAGGGGGTATGGTGGGCTGAATTGTGCTGCTCATAAATTCATAGCTTAAAATCCTAGTCCCCAGAAACTCAGAAAGTGACAGTATTTGGAGGTAGGTCTTTAAAGAGGTAATTAAGCATAAATAAGGTCATTAGTGTCACATGTCGTCCAATATGACAAGGTGTCCTTATCAGAAGAGGAAATTTGGAGCAGACACACAGAAGAAGACCATGTGAAGAACATGCAAAAAGAGATGCCCTCAAAAGGAACCAACCAGGCTAACATCTTGACCTTTGACTTCCAGACTCCAGACTGAGGAAATAAATTGCTATTTAAGCCACCATGTTTGTTTGTTTATTTATTTATTTATTTATTTTGGTTAATTCTCACCTGAGAATATTTTTTTCCATTGATGTTTAGAGATAGTGGAAGAGATGGGTAGAGACACACAGAGAGAAATATTGATATGAAAGTATCAAGCCTTTAACCGAGGTACATGCCTTTGAATGAAATTGAACCTGTGACCCTTTGGTCCTTTAACCACTGAGTCAAACCAGCTAGTGCCATGTTACTTTTTTATGGCAGCCCTAGCAAACTAATATAGGAGGAAGACTTGGGAAGTGGAGCGTGTATATATTAATGAATTTGACATAAACAAGGAGAATGAAGAGTGTGTTGATGAGAGCTGGGAGACAAGGTGCTCTCTTGAACCTCCTGACAAGATCTCCTGAGCTGTGATTTGGGCTAACAGTTCTGTAGGGGCCTGTCTGTAAGAAGAGTGAGGTAAAATGAAGAAAAGAAACCATTGAGTGCCCTTAGGAGAAATAAAGGACCGTGTGTGTGTGTGTGTGTGTGTGTGTGTGTGTGTGTGTGTGTGTGAGGAGGGGGGAGGCAAGAGATGGATCGAATGTTACTTTAAGTTAACCACTTTTTAATATTTTTTTAAAAATTTTATTTGACTAGATCAGAAAGGCCCGGTTGAAAAGAAAAATTTTAAATACTCATAAATTTTTATAGTTAATAGAAGTTTTTTAAAAAAATTTATTTAGAGGAGAATAGAGCTTTAATACTCAGGTGACAGGGAAAACTGACCAGACATAAGTATCTTTGGTTCACAGCAAATGACAACTAGCCCCCGCCCCCCACCATTATAATCAGATATACATATGCATTCAAAACAAAATTGCCTGTGCAATAGAGGGTGTGCATGAATAATGAAGAAGGAACAGAATGCATAATATATTTCCTGTACCTAGTTCCTGTTATCTCAAGATTGTCATGTTCTTTGTAAGCTGTAGTTCTTATACCACACCCAGTTTGGTCACAAAATGGCTCTGCCCTTCGCTATCAGTTGGTAGATCTGAAAGATTAAGGTCAAATGGCTTGGACTAGAAGGTGAGCTAGAGATTGTCATTAGGAAGAAAATACATAACTACAAACTCCCCAAGTGTATTGTAGCCTCACTTTTGAGCTGTAAGGTTATCCATCTGGCTGTGAGCTTTGGTAATGAATAGAGAAGGACAGATTCATTCTCCCAACAAGTGAGAGCCAACATAAAGCAAGGCAATAATATTCCACATGGGATGTGATTCCTTAAACATTTGGACTATTTCTGACATGGACAGGTGCTTTGATAATAATACATTAATTTTGGGGCAGATGGGAAATATTATTTTAAAATATGAATGGCTAAAGAGCCTTATCTTAGCCAGTTTGGACTGCTATAATAATAAGATACCATAGATTGGATGGCTTAAACAAGAAACATTATTTCTCACAGTTTTAGAGACTGCAAGTCCAAGACTAAGGTGTTGGTATGGTCAGGTTCTGGTATAGACTTTCTTCCTGGTCTACAAATAGTCATCTTGTTGTAGTATCCTTATATGGCAGAGAAGAGAAGAAGAGCTCTGGTTACTAAAGACACAATTCTATTTATAAGGGCTCCATTTTCATAACCTAATTATGTCCCAGAGGTCTCATCTTCTAATACCATCACATCGGGAATTAGGGTTTCAATATATACATTTGGGGGAGGGGGCAAGAAGGGGCACAAACATTCAGTCCATAGCAAGTCCTCACTAACTGAGACACCTAATAAAGTGTACTAGTATATCCTACCAACCATCTACTAAACGGAAATCTATTGATCCTTTATTTTTTTTTTGTCTCTGCAGTTATTAATTAGTATTGACTATTTATTGACTGTCCCTCTCTCCCTGGTGTGGGAGAGAGCTTTATTTAAAGATGCATAAGACAGCCCTGGCTGGTTTGGCTCAGTGGATAGAGCATCTGCCTGTGGACTGAAGTGTTCCAGGTTCAATTCCAGTCAGGGGCACATGCCCAGGTTGTGGGCTCAATCCCCAGTAGGGGGTGTGCAGGAGACAGCCTATCAATGAATCTCATCATTGATGTTTCTCTCTCCTTCTCCTTTTCTCTCTCTCTAACATCAATAAAATAACATAATATATATTTTTTTAAAAAATGCACCCTAACTGGTTTGGCTCAGTGGCTAGAGCTTCGGCCTCCGGACTGAAGGGTCCCAGGTTCAATTCTGGTCAAGGGCATGTATCTTGGTTGGGGGAACATCCCCAGACGGGGTTGTGCAGGAGGCAGCTGATCTATGTTTCTAATCCTCTATCCCTCCTCCCTTCCTCTCTGTAAAAAAATCAATAAAATATATGCATAGGACAGAATTCTGATCCTTTAAACACTTTAATTTGGAAAGAGGTTGTATACATCCCAGAAAAAAATTTTGTTCCCATTCCTCTTTTCTTTGTCCTTCTCCAACTTCATCTCCAGCTTTTTCATTTGAAGCTATCCAAGGTTGTAAGATACATTTACCTTAGTCACCTGGGTTCAATGACTCATCTAGTTAACCTAGTTTGGTTAGAAAGTGTGCTCCTTTTTTTCTAGGCCATCTTCAACAACATAGCTTATTGCACCACAGACAAACCCTGCAAGATAGGAGAAACCTGGGACTCACTCTTGATTTGCACTGACATCAGCCAAGAGTCTTAATTGTATGTTCATGGCTGACTTCAGAATTGTTTTTTTGAGCCCAGTGCTCATTTCTTTCTCTTCCTAGAAGCCACCTACAGAGTGCTCTAATATAACTATTAATATATATATATATATAAATGTATATGTATTATAAATTAATATGTATATTAATAGATTCTTTTAAATTTCGAAAATGAATTGTATGTTAATACACATTTACTTTATAATCATTCAAAGTGTATGCCAAAACCGGTATGGCTCAATGGATAGAGCGTCAGCTTGGGGACTGAAGGGTTCCGGGTTTGATTCCGGTCAAGGGCATGTACCTTGGTTGCGGGCACATCCCCAGTAGGGGGTGAGCAAGAGGCAGCTGATCGATGACTCTCTCTCATCGATGTTTCTAACTCTGTATCTCTCTCACTTCCTCTCTGTACAAAATCAATAAAATATATTTTTTTAAAAACCAAAAAAACAAAAACAAAGTGTGTATACATTGTTTTGGAACTCTCTGTATTTTACAAGAAGTTAACTTCAGGTAAGTAGCTGGAAGAAAATAACATTTTGGAAGGGTAAGGTAGATGCCTAAAAGAAGCAGGACATGAGAGTAAACCTAGCTGCTGTTTTTTACCCAGAGGTATGTGTAGGCAAATTTCTGATATTTTAGATATTGGAGAGTGGCAGCAAGTTGTTTTGGAAGGATTAGGAGCTGGTGGTGCACTCTTCATCTAACAACACAACTCCTGTGAGTGTGGGTGAGCTGCCTGCTATTGATCCAAGTTGGGCACTGGAAGGCATATCTGCTAATTACTTTATAGCTTGTTTCTGAGAATAGAGGCCCCAATCAGTACGTTTTAGAGCATGAGGAAAAAAAGTAGAGAGGATAATTTTTTGAACTTTGATATCCAGTCTCTGCACAAGTTTTTTTTCACAGTAATTATCCTATCCTCATAATACTGAAAAATACACATGTTAGATTAAATCATATTTTTACATTTTATATAGGTCAAAAGTGATTGACTATTGGCAATTTCACATGTTTTCACCTAATATGATCCTCATTTTTAATTTTGAAACACACCAACACACACTTCCTTATCTACTCGCCCAGCCTCCCAATCAAGCTTCCCACTTCATAGCATTAGGCAATTATTTTCAAATTTTAAAGGGCAGGTCTTATTAGAAAACAGACTGCTGGTCTCCAACCTCAGTGTCTCTGATTGAGTAGGTCTGGGGTGGGGCCAGTGATTTTGAATTTCTAACAAATACCCAGAGGGCTGCTGCTGGTGGTGGTCTAGGTTAACAGCGTGGGCACTAAGGGTACACAGGGATGGCGTCCTCAATTATGCACCTTTGAATCTTACATTTTCTTTCCCCCTTTGGGTTCTGAAACAATATTAAAAATCTAGATTTTCTTGAAAAATATCTTGCAAATTCGATGCTATTTTTCATTTACCCTCAATTTATATTTCCTTGTGTGTATAATGCATAAAACAGAAATTGTATCCCCTTAACTTTGGAAGACTACAAAATGTTTTTATTTATACAAGCATAATGCCAGAAAAACTATGTCATAGATGAATACTAAAAGTCTAAAGTGTAAAGTATTGGACATTGAGGGAGGAGTGAAATAGCAAATCCAGTTTGGCGGTGAGTGGTGAGTGGGATAATGCATCAGGTTGGAGGTTCTTCCCGTTTTCCATTTAGTCCTTAACACCACTGAGATCCTGTGAGCCAAAATGCAGAGAAAAACCAGCCATGAATGATCAGCTCCACTTTATAAAACAGATTCAGAGGAACAAAATGGTTTTCCCATGGCTGGTCTGTGGAAGCACCCAGGTAGGGGGTGTTGCAAGATAAATTGAGGCATATTAAATATCCTAAGAATTTATTTGAACAAAAATTAATTCCAATCTGGCAGCACCAAACTAGAAGTTGTTGGGAGCTAGGGGAAAGACTATTATAAAGTGCAGAAACAGAAAAAGGATATTATTTGATTAGCTGTAGCTTAAAGCTTGGTTGACTGTGATTGGTTGTTCTTAGCATTTTGATTTTGTATCATTGAGGCATTCACAGACTAATTTTGGTTTGCTTTCATAGGACACCATGGCCTGAGAGATACCTCACTCAAATGACCTCCTTGCTTAATTAATTTAACAGAGGCCTGGGCACACCTTAGATGGTGCCAGAGGGGAAACAGAGCATAGAACATATTTTGGCCTAAGACGTTCCTCTAACTTCCTCTTACTTTCACCCATATTCAAACACAAATATATCAGGAGCAAATAGGAAATGTTATTTTGAACATGCTTCACCAAATTCTCTAAAATGTTGGCATGGACAACGCAGGTGGTCACCAGATGCTCTGGCTGTTCCTACTCAATGCTCGGGTCTTCCGAAACACCACTGTTTTTGTTAAAAGAAAAATGGCGTTTTTCTTGCTTCTTTCTCTCCTGGACTCTTCCAAGGATATAAGAGGTCTGTCTGTTTTCCTCTCTTTGTTTCCCCACGTCCTTGTACTTATCTCTCCTTCTCTTTCTCCCTTTATCTCATCCATTTTCTCTGTTCCTGACTTTATCACACCAACTTCTTTTTTTCTACCTAACTTGTTTTAATTAATCCAGCTCCTTTCTCTGTGTTTTTGCCATTTCAGTGAATGTGGAATGCTTTTTATGTATCTGGACTTTCCCTGAAGATTTTATTGGGCTTTGTTGTAAATGTGAATTGGTAATAACCAGTTTGGTCTGAAGAACTCATTTGAAATACCAAAAAGATGTTAATACTTTTTAGCTTTTGCAAAGGACAAAGCAACTAGAAAGATTTTTTAGTAGGCAACTATTTAATCTTTAAAAAAAAAAAAAAGTGGCTGGCTGGCATGGCTAACTGGTTGAGTTTCAACTTATGAACCAGGAGGTCATGGTCTGATTCCTGGTCAGGGCACATGCCCCCTGGGAGGTGTACAGGAGGCAGCTGATCAATGGTTCTCTCTCATTGATGTTTCTATCTTTCTCTCCCTCTCCCTTCCTCTTTGAAATCAGTAAAGGTATATTAAAAATAGATAAATCATTTAAAAAATACTTGGATTGGTCCCAATGCTCCTTTACCCTGGAAAAATTGCCCTGCACCGCCTGGACAAGTTACCTTAATCCTGTGAACGTTAACTTCCTCACCTGTAAAAAGGTGACAATAATAATTTCTCACAGAATTGTTATTGGGATAAAATGATAAAGTAAGCCTCAAGTGTCTATTGTTATTATCCTCTAGTAACAGTAGTTTGTACATTCATTCATTCATTCATTCATTCAAGGATTTGTGGTAGTCTAATTGTTAACAGAATAGTGAACAAGGTTGATCTTTGACTCAAGGGACTCATAGTCAATCAGAAGTGACAGAACAAAGCAAATGTAAAAATAATAAATTGTAATAGGATTTCAAAGAAAAATACACTATGCACCAAAGGGTAGTGAAGGAAAAGTAAATTGTGAACGTGTTTAGTGGAAGAACCTGACTTGCCTGTAGGAATGGGTGGTCAAGCCCAGCTTCCCCACTAAAGTGACATTTAAATTGAGGTCCAAAAGATCAATGTGGGATTAACTGGATAGTAAATGGGGAAGAGAGTGTTCTGGACAAAGGGGATGCATTTGCAAAGGCCTAAAAGCTTTGGGAAAACACTTGGCACATTCAAGGAATTCATGAACAGCCCCTATGTTCAGAGGTTGGGAAGCCAGGGAAAGAGGGCTATGAGATAAAGTTGCAGAAGTGGTTGGGAGCAGAACCACCTCGGGTCTTATGAGTTACAAGAAGAATTTTGTCCTTTCTCCAAAAGCATTTGGAAGGCTTTGAAAGGATTCACACTGAGAAATGATATAGTCAGATTTTCCTTTTGTCTCTGTGGGTTAGAATAGGTTGGAGAAATGAAAGAAAGGAAGAGCGATTTCTGTCAGGAGGCTTAGATGAGAGAGTGGCTTGGATTACAGAGTTGGAGGGAGTTGGAATGGAGCTTTAAGATACTTAATAGATAGAATTGTTGGGTTTTGTGAATCATTGGGTAGGTATAAGACTTGAGGCTGAGGATGATTAACATGATTTCCAGGTTTATATTTAGAGAACCTGGTGGTGGTGCTCCATTTACTCTCAGAAGGAACACATTTGAAGAGGAAGCTCATTTGTTCTGTCTTAGATATATTGACTTTGAGATGCCTGTAAAAAAAACAATATATCTAAGACAGAACAAAAATGTCTGATGAGCAGTCAGTTCAGTATATAGATCTGAATTGGACAGACGGTATGAGGGTTGATGTTTAGAGGGTATTGAAACAGGAATGAATGAAGAAAAAGGACATAGCAAACCAGCTAGACCAGAATGACAGTGTATCCAGAACATAGTTAATATGTGCATGGGAGGGAGGAGGGAAGTGAGGGATATGTAAGTGCATAGTGCAGGGGGTGGAGTGTCTTTGTTGGCAGGAGTAAGTTTTGCTCTAACATGGTAGTTTCCAAGCTCAATCAGAATCCCTTGGGTAGCTTATTTGGGATAGGGTTCAAAACCTCAGCCTTAAAGGACCCAGACCTTAGGCATAGTTAGTCCTCAGAGAAGCTGGGAAGAGAGAAATACAATCCTTTTATATTCCCCCTCCCCTTTACTATACATAACACATAAATGATTGCATAGCTTTAATTACATTTTCCATAGCAAATTTAACACTCTGCTTAAAAACAGGGGAAAAATATACTGAAATGTTGCAAATGTTTGCTGTTTAAATATAGAAAATCCTATATGATAAAGAGCTAATATGCTAATTAATCAGACAGTGGAACAACCTTCCAGAATGAGCAGTAGGCAGGAGGCGGGGCCAGTGAGCCTTCCCCGCCAGGCCAGCCATGGCGTCCGGGTGTCTCCCCTTCCACAGAGGCAGAGACTGCGGGAGAGGCAGTGGTGTGGCACCTCAATCTCTCACAGCCTGTCCTGGCTCCTGATCACTCCCCCCAACCCGTACCAGTGAGCAGGGGGTGGGGCAAGTGCTAAGGAGCAGCCAGCTCAGTTTCTGGTTGAGTGGCCCTCCCGCTCCCCATCCCCCCTCAGCCAGAAGCCAGGCTCACAGCTGGCGAGTGCAGCAGTGGTGGTAAGAGCCTCTCCCGCCTCTGGGCAGGCGGGCAGTAAGAAGTGAGGGGTCCTGGAATGTGACAGCCCCAGACTGCAAAAAGGATGTCTGAGTGCTGGCTTCAGGGGAGTGGGCCAAAGCCAGCAGGTGGATATACTCCAAGGGGTCCTTGACTGCAAGAAGGTGCAGGCTGGATTGAGGGAACCCCCCATCCCAGTGCACAATTTCGTGTACTAGGCCTCTAGTTAAATAATATTTTTGTTGATTGCAATGGAAAAAAAGTCTTGGTTAGATACTCATCCAGGTTTGATTCCCACAGAAAACATTTGTATATTGACTAGAGAGCTCTACATTGATACCTCACAAATATCCTATACAATAAAGAGGTAATATGCAAATTGATCCTCGAGCCCTCACAAGATGGCTGCCTATGGCCAGGCTGGCCTGGGGGTTAGTGAGGGACAACCAAATGACTGGACAGAAGACTACATGGGGCAACCAGGCTGGCAGGGGGGTTAGTGAGGAATGACTAAACGACTGAAAAGCAGGCTGTGTGGGGCAATCAGGCAGTTAGGGGTGACCAGGCTGGCAGGGGAGGAGGCAGTAAGAGGCAACCAGGCTGGTGGGGGTGCAATTGGGGGTGACCAAGTCAACATGGGGGGTAGTTGGAGTGATTAGGTTGGCATGGGGGGCAGCAAAGGACAACTAGGCTGGTGGGAGAGGGGCAGTTGGGGGCGACTAGGCCAGCATAGGGGGGGCAATTGGGGGTTAACAGCACGGACCTGGGAACAGTCTATCTGGGTTTAAATCCCTGCTCTGCCACTCTAGCTGTGTGTACTTAGGAAGGTCACTTACCCTTTCTGTGCTCCAGTCTCTACACTTACAAACTAGATATAATGGTAATTTCTATCTCATAAGATTTTATGAGGATTAAATGAGTATATATATATATATATATATATATATATATATATGGCATATAGCAATGAAGCCTGGATTACATTAAATGCTTTATATTAGTATGTATAATGGCCTAGACATGGGCCACATGGCTCTGTCCTCAAGAAGTTCATGGTCTAGTGGGGAGTCCAAAGAGATGCTAGAATGGGGGCAGGGCAAGCCTGCAGGATGATAAGTAAAGAGATTCAAGTCATGTCTGATTATGGTGGCCCAGAAATTAGATGAAACCACTCACTAATGGGCACAAAATATTTGAGTTTCTTTCCTTAGGATAATATAGAAACTTGCATACTTTGATTTTAGAAACTCTAATGTACCAAGATTATGCAGAAAAGAGTAAGTAGCCCTCCGAATGCGCTTTCTCTGGCTTGGCAATGCTTCTCACTTCAGTCACATCCTGGTAGAGATGAAAAATCTTTCCAAGCCTCCTTATTCAGTGAGTTTCCTAGGCTGGAATGCCAATGGGTTTCACAGGGACACAGAGAGGAAAAGATGGAATATGTTAGTTCTGGAGCACAGGTGGTTAAAGTCATTATTTCAGGTTTGGAGCCAAGGACAATTGTCCAAAGTCAAAGGTAAACTCAGGTGGCAGGCAGGAGGGGCAGGCAGGAGAGGCAGGCTGGGGTTAGTCACGGAGCAAGCTGGGCCCTGGAAATGAGAATGTTCTTCTATGAGAGAGGATAAGCTCAAGGGCACCCAAAGTCAAAGAGTCAGAGTCAAGATAAGTCCCCGGGGAGTGGGAGAATAGAAGGTGGGTGAAGGATCGGGCGGGCAATGCAGAAGGACAGATCTGTATCAGGGACACTGGATCCCTGAATAGGCTTCCTGTTCCTCCTTCTGAGGCTTTCTTCAGCAATGATTTGGCGGAGTCAGCCACGGCAGGGCTGGTCTAGATTGCACAGGTGAGAACCAGCAGTGCGCTGGCTGAAATGAGCCAAACCGGCTGAAATGCGGCAGGCTACCCTGAAGGTGAGCCCGGCTCCTGGAAGGCAGTTGCAGAGTCGTAGGAGATGGTAGCAAAGTCTCAGGCTCAGGAGAACGCTTGCTTATCCTGTTGAAGATTTATACTTGGCAAAAGCATCATGTTCCATTTCAAAGGAAAGCCTTTATAAAGTGTTTATTTCCCTGAGAGATTCACAGTAGGCGAATTGTAAGTGGCTTTCAGTGAGAGGAGGAGGGGGAAATGAAGCAAAGCAAACATCCTTTTAGAAACACATACATCACACTGTCTTTGAAAAGTGTATAGGTCCGGCCGAAACCAGTTTGGCTCAATGGATAGAGCGTTGGCTTGGGGACTGAAGGGTCCCGGGTTCGATTCCGGTCAAGGGCATGTAAATTGGTTGCGGGCATATCCCTAGTAGGGGGTGTGCAAGAGGCAGCTGATCGATGACTCTCTCTCATTGGTGTTTCTAACTCTCTATCTCTCTCCCTTCCTCTCTGTACAAAAATCAATAAAATATATATATATTTTTTAAAAAAGTGTATAGGTCCGAAATAAAGGTCAGAAAGCTGCTAAAAGCTTTTGAAAAATCTAAATAACTGGATTTCTAACACTCCCCCCAACTGGAAACCAGTTTGAGATATTGGAATAAGAGTACATTTGAGCTGGTTATCCTGAGTTATGAAATATCTGAGGATGATGGGAACCCTCACCTGGTGCTTAGAATGTGTCAGCCCTCTTCTGAGCAGCATATGTGTATTCTTTTTTTTTTTAATTTTTTTTTATTTTATTGATTTTTCACAGAGAGGAAGAGAGAGGGATAGAGAGTTAGAAACATAGATGAGAGAGAATCATCGATCAGCTGCCTCTTGCACACCCCCTACTGGGGATGTGCCCGCAACCAAGGTACACGCCCTTGACCGGAATCAAACCCGGGATTTTTCAATCCACAGGCCGACGCTCTATCCACTGAGCCAAACCGGTCCCGGCGCATATGTGTATTCTTTCAGCAACTCTAGCAGTCCTCTTATTATCACCATTCTACCACTGAGGTAACTGAGATAAAGAGCAATTAATGCCCAGGATCACACAGCCTGAAGTTTATAGAACCCTGCAGAAGGTGGATGTGGTAAAATACCACACTCTTATTTGGTTTCCTTTCTCGGTAGTCATGGGACCAGGAACATTTTTGAACCATAACCCAACATTTGTGCTTCCCTGTATCTGAGGACTGTATTTACTGTCTTGTAGTTAGCTTAAACAATGGGCATAAGTTATGGCTAAAACTCTGCTGAGCAGTGTGCAGATATGTATATATGTGTCAGAATATTTGCTATTATTTTGCACCATCCTCTTCCCACACTGTTACTGGGGTAGAGTAAGGGCTAAGAACAGGGGCTGGAGTCAGACTGCTGGGGGGATTAATTCCTAGTGAAAATCTCTAGTAATGTAGCTTGAAAAGTCATTTCTCCTATGAAGAGCTTATGTTTCCTTTTCTCCGCAGTGGAGATAATAGCCCCTCCTTTACGTTGGGGGACATATGATGCAGACTAAATGCTTTGTGTAAGGCCTGGCACTTAGTGTGTGCTCAATACCAGTCACCAGGGTTGGTTTTCATTATTCTGAAGATGAGTGGATCTTTAAACTCTTATATATCTCTGATTCTCTCCCCTCACTCTTTTTAAAATTTCAGGAAAGATGCAACCAGCACTTGGGCGTTGTTAGGATGGGAAGGAACAATGTAAGCTTTCTCTCTTGTTTTGTTCATCAGAAAAAAGGAACAGTTTCTTACTGAATTAATGGGACAGCTGATCTAGGAGAGAAGGAGAAGAGAGATGATGAATAGAAGGGCCAGACAGGAGTCACAGTGGTTTCTGCAATTGAGATATGATGTTTGGGTGCTGGGAAAGCTTTACCAGAGACTCATTTTACACTGAATTCATTATGTAACACTTCAGATGTTTTCATGAATTCTCCACAGGTAATTTTGTAGAATACTATTAATTGGCATATTTTGTTCATCTATCCCACCAGTACTGGCAATATCAGGAAAATAGAAAAAGTATCTTAGTACATTTACTAAAAAATACTATGTAAAAAACATTTGCTTATGTACTAGTAATATTAAAATAGAAAATATAATAGAAAAAAATATCATTTAAAAGTTAAAGTAGCATAAAATTTCTCCATAAGGCTTTTGTGGACAAAAGTGCAAACCTTTACTGAAAGAAATAAAAAACAAAAAAAAAACAACAATGAAATAAATGGAAGGATTAACCATGAAAAGGTGGAAAAATACCCAGTATTTTAAAATGTCATTTTTGCTTATAGCACCTGTTGGGGGGAAAAATGAAGTTGTGTTAACTGAAATAATGTGTTGTTAGTGCAGAAGTAAATAAGTTGATTAATGAAATAGCGGAGAGGTTAAAATATATATTATTTCACATACAAATTTGGTATATTATGGCTCTGGTGTTTAGAGTATAGTTGAAAGGATGGGTTATTCAATAAATTGGCTCCCCCATTTGGAAAGAAAATCAGACTTCTATCTCATACCATAAACTCAGGTGAATTAAAAACACAAATGCTAGAACTATGTAAAATTTTATTTTTAGTATACAGAAGATATTCATAAATGAGAACTAATAGCAATAAACATAAAGAAAAATACAGGTAAAATTCTGTAATTATAGCTTATAAGCCCCTGAAATCATCTGAAATCTAACTGACTGGAATCCTACAACTAGAGATTTTAAAAAGGAGCCATATTAAGCTGGTAGGAGGGGCAGAAATGTGGAATGGGCTGGTCCCACACAAAATATGTGGCAGGTAAAAACCAGGAAGAATAGCTCAGCTGTGGAAGATCCCCTGAGGAACGAGGGGTCCCAACCTCCCACGAGACCCCCAAACCCAGGGTTCCAGTGCTGAGAAAAGAAGTCCTCATAACTTCTGGCTATAAAAAAAACAAAACAGTGGAATGGGGCTGCATGAGACACAGGCTGCTGGAGTCCCAGAAAGTTCCTCTTAGAGGGCTTACACGTGGATTTAATCTATCTTAATCTTTCTGTACTCCAGTACTGGGGCAGCAGCTCAAAAGGCACCAGGAATATATGGAATCAGGCATTAGGATGAAAGGGGGGGCAGCTTTATTTGAGAGAAAAGTGCTGGCAGAGGCTATTATTCCTTTGAGCCCTCCCCCCACAGCAGGTGGGTACAATATCTGAGACTCCATCAACCTGGCTAAACATCACGACCCACAGGTTGAGAACCGTTAGCAGGGTCACCTAAGACCATCATAAAACACAGATATTTACATTACAATTCATAACAGTAGCAAAATTACAGTTATGAAGTAGCAACAAAAATAATTTTATGGTTGGGGGTCACCACAACATGAGGGACTGTATTAAAGGGTTGCAACATTAGAAAGGTTGAGTCTAGGATAACATAAAGCATATCAATATTTACATCATGGATATACTGGAAGGAGAAGAGAGAGAATAAAATTTTGAAAACCTATTTTAAAAAATAATGACAAAAACCTTTCCTAAACTAGGGAAGGAAATAAATATACAAGTTCAGGAAGTGCAACTAGTCCTAAACAAGATGAATCCAAAGAGGCCTACACCAAGACACATCATAATTAAAATTAAAATAATTAAAGTCAAAGAAATAATTATTTTAAATCCTCACCTGTGGACATATTTTTATTAATATGAGAGAGAGAGGAAGGGAGAGAGAGAAACATCGATTGGTTGCCTCCTGTATGTGCTCTGACCAGGCATCAAACCCACAGCATAGATATAAGCCCTGACTGGAAATTGAACCTGCAACTTTTTTAGTGTATAAGATGATGCTTCAACCAATTGAGCCACCCAGCTGGGCCAAAGAGAAAATCTTAAAAGTAGCAAAAGAAAAGCAGTTAGTTACCTACAAGAGAACTCCCACAAGTCTGTCAGCTGACTTCTCAACAGAAACTTTGTAGGCCAGAAGGGATTGGCAAAACATATGTAAAGTGATCAATAGCAAGGACCTATAATCAAGATTATTCTATAACAAAGCTATCATTTAGAATCAAATGTCATGCAAAGAACTTCCCAGACAAAGAAGAGCCAAAGGAGCTCACCACCAAAGCAGTATTATATGAAATGTTAAAGGGGTTTCTTTAAGAAGAAAAAGAAAGATTAAAAGTATAAACAATAAAATGGCAATAAATACATACCTATCAACAAATGAATCTAAAAAAAACATAATAAATGAAGAAGCAGGATGGAAACAGATTCAGAGATAAAGAGATCAGATTTATGGGTGCCAGATGGGAGGAGGAATTGAAGGGATGGGTGAGAAAGGTGAAGGGATAAAGAAGTACAAATTGGTTGTGAAAAAATATTCATGGGGATATTAAAGTACAGCATAGGGAAGACAGTCAATAATCTATACTAATAAAAGGCTAATATGCTAATTAGACCAATATAATAGATATCTTCCGGGCACCATTCCGGACATTCTTCCTGACAAAACCAGGGGCATGACCAGCCTGCAAACCCCTGGCGGCCCCTTGCCTAGGCCAGCCATTCCCCACCACCCTGATTGGGGATGTGGCTAGCCTGCAAGCCCCCAGAAGCTCCTGTCCCAGGCCAGCCCCATCCCCCAGTGGGGACTTCCATTCTGATTAGGGGCCCCATTCAGGACAGGCCAGCCGGCGCCCACGCATACACCAGGCCTCTATTCTATATAGTAAAAGGGTAATATGTAAATTGATTCTAATGGCAGAATGACCAGAATGACCAGAATGACCACTGGACTAGTCACTATGAGGCACATTGACTACTCCTTGGTCCCTTTCCCTAGCTGTCAGGCACCAATCACCCAATAGTGAATGGGGAACAGAGGGTGGGTGTCAGGTGGGGGGTGGGGATGGCTTCAGGAAGCTGGGGAAGATTGCCCTGATCGCAGGCCAGGCCTAGGGACCATACCCATGCACGAATTTCATATTCTGGACCTCTAGTATTCTAATAACTATGTATGATGTCAGATGGGTACTAGATTTATCAGGATGATCACTTAGTTAAATAAAGTCTAATCCCTGGTGTATACACCTGAAACTAATATAATATATGTCAACTGTAATTGAAAAATAAAAAATCTGTATGTATAAAAGCCTAAGCGACCGAATGACCAAACAACCAGTCAACTGGTCGCTATGACATGTACTGACCACCAGGGGGCAGATGCTCAATGCAGAAGCTGCCCCCTGGTGGTCTGTGTGCTCCCACAGTGGGGGCGCCGCTTAGCTGACTATTGGGTGCAGATGCCGGGCTCACAGCATGAGCCTTTCCTGCCTCCAAGGCACTGCTACGGAGTGGTGGCAGCAGGCTGGCCAACAAGACTGGGAAGAGAGATAGGCCACGAAATGGCCTGAGCTAATGCCAGGAATTCCTTGGGTGAAGTAGAATCCCTCAGTTGGCAACCTTAGCTTATGTAAATCAAGTAGTTTCCTACAGTTGGACTTATTTCTAGCAAAATCTCCCAAGTGGTGTCGATCTAAGCCTAGTAAATTCAAGGTAAATTTTCCTTCCTATTTTCTTCCAGATTCTGCATTTACATTTTAGAGTAAAACATAATATCAAAGTAACAGGGAACAGTTGTCATCCCCCCTTATCTCAAATGCAGGGTTTCTAGTAGCTCATTGGAACTGAGTGTCACACAGTGTGGATCTTGGCTGCTCACCCTGTCACTGAAGCTTGCAGGGCCCCTGTGAAGCTGCTGCAGGTTCTGCTTGTACATCTCTCACAGCCATTGCTGTGCTCATGCTATACTGGGGTAGGACTGGCCACCTTCTCAGAACTAGTCCCATGTACTTAGAGAAGGAAGCTCCTCCTAGCATAATTTAGTCAAAATACTTTTATTATATCTTTTGATTATATACCGTATTTTCCGGCGTATAAGATGACACCCTAATTTTTACTAGAATACAGAATAGCAGGCTTTTTACTAGAATACAGTGTAGCTTCGGGTACAGAACATGTACACTGTGTTCTAGTAAAAAGCCTGCTCAGATTGGCCAGAGTCAGAGAGGTGGTCTATTAAAAAAGGAACTGGTGTTGCCTCGGAAGTGGGGGGGTAGTCTTATACAGCGAATATAGGCCTAAACCTATGTTTTAACTGTAAAATTAGGGGGTCGTCTTATACTCTGGAAAACATGGTAACTACAGACCTGGTGCATGAAATCCGTGCATAGGGCTGGGGTGGGGAGGGGGTGTCCCTCAGCCCAGCCTGCACCCTCTCCAATCAGGGACCCTTCAAGGGATGTCCAACTGCCCATTTAGGCCCAAATCCAAGAGTTCTGGCTCCCAACTGCTCGCCTGCCTGCCTTCCTGATTGCTCCTAACCACTTCTGTCTGCCAGCCTGATCACCACCTATCTACTCCCCTTCCAGTCTGATTGATGACTAACTGTTCCCCCGCCAACCTGTTGGCCCCTAACTATCTTCCCCTACAGACCTGGTCACCCCTAACGGCCATGCCCTGCAGGCCTGGTTCCTCCCAACTGTTCTCCACTGCAGGCCTGGGTCCCCCACATCTACCCTTCCCTGAATGCCCGGTCACCCCCAACTTTCCTCCTCTGCCAGCCTGGCCCCTTCCTAATGCCCTCCCCTGCTGGCCATCTTGTGGTGGCCATCTTGTGTCCACATGGGGGCAGGATCTTTGACCACATGCGGGCAGCCATATTGTGTGTGGGAGTGATGGTCAATCTGCATATTACTCTTTAATTAGATAGGATAGAGGCCTGGTGCATGGGTGGGGGCTGGCTACTTTGCCCTGAAGGATGTCCCAAATCAGGGTGGGGTTTCCCTTGGGGCATGGGGTTGCCTGAGCAAGGGGCCTGTGGTGGTTTGCAGGCAGACTATGTCCCTTGGCGACCCAAGTGGAGGCCCTGGTATCTTTGGTTTATTTATCTTCTACAAGTGAAACTTTATAGCCTGGAGTGGAGCCAAGCCTCCTGCTTGCTCCTGGCTGCATCCATTTCTGTTAGAATTTATGTATCTTCTATAATTGAAACTTTGTAGCCTTACAAAAAGGGCTGGGCCCACCAGGGTGTGTGGAAAGCTTGGCTTCCTCCACTCCCACTCTTTCCAGCTCCATGGCTGCCACCATTTCTATTTGGATTTGTTTACCTTCTATAATTAAAACTTTGTAGCCTTGAGTGGAGGCCTAGGCCAGCAAGGACAGGTGGAAAGCTTCACTTCCTCTATTGCCTGGGAAACCCAAGCCTCTCTCCTGTTCTCTGTGACTATAGCCATCTTGGTTGAGTTTATTTGCATATTTGCTCCTGATTGGCTTGTGGGAGTGGCTTGTGGGTATGGTTTATGGGTGTAGCAGAGTGATAGTTAATTTGCATATTATTTTTTATTAGGTAGGATAACTAGAGGCCTGGTGCATGAAAATTCATGCACTGGAGAGGGCATCCCTCAGCCCAGCCTGCCCCCTCTCACAGTCCGGTAGCCCTCAGGGATGGAAGGCAATCTGGCGATCAGGGAAAGGTGACGCCCCCATCACACCTCTGCTGCTGCCACTGCCAGCAGCACAAGCTTTGGCCAGCCTTGGTTACCTGAACCTCTGGTAACCCTGGGAGGCTGGGCAGTTGCCATCTGAGGCTTGCCTGCATCTTGGGCCGGCCCTGGGCAGCTGGGGGGCTGAGGATATTCGGGGACTCTGGAGGCAGGCACACAGAGCAGCCAGACTCAACTGGGTGGGGTTCAGCTGTGCTGTGCACCTGCCATCCTGGCAGGGCTGAGAGGACTGGGCACCACCATTTTGTGGTTGTGGGCACCACCATCTTTGAGGGTGTGGCAGTCAATTAGCATATTCCCTCCTTATTGGCTGTGGGTGCTGCCATCTTTGTGAAGACATGAAAGTCAATTAGCATATTCCCTCTTTATTAGATAGGATATTTTTCTCATAGAAAAAAAATTATCAGGAAATGCAGGTAAGTGTTTGGAATTAAAATAATATTAGGTATAATCACACCATACATATATAACCCTATTAATATTTTGTTGTAGATTTTTTTGTATGTATAACCTGAATGTTTATATGATTATATACAAAAGTCATATTTATGTAAAACAAAATCCAATCATAATGTATCTATTGTCTGTCACTCCCATTTCTCCTTAAACTATATTTGTGAACACCTTTAAATGTCAGTACATATGGACCAATATCATGTTTTTTAAATATGTTTTTATTGATTTTAGAGATAGAGGGAGGGAGAGAGAGAAATATCAACATCAATCAGCTGCCTCCTGCACGTCCCCTACTGGGTAGCGAGCCTGAAACCCAGGCATGTGCCCTGTCTGAAAATGAACCAGTAACTGTTGGTGCCTGAGTTGATGACCAACCTCTGAGCTGCACCAGCGGGGCATCATGTTTTTAATGGGAATATCAAATCACTTAACCAATCTCCTACTGATGAACATTTAGGTTTTCAATGTTCATGCTGAAAACAATGCTGTTACAAAAACTGTTATTCTAAAAGTGGAATCTTTGGGTCAGAGAAATGGACAGTTAATAGTTTGTATTCATTTAGACTTCAGGCAACAATAAGTCCCAATGCCATGGACAACATGGTGGGATTATAAGATTAGGCCAGTCGCCTATAGTCTGTATAACCTTAATGTAGTATGGTCATTTTCCCTACCAGCCAGGCATTACAGATTCACCAATAAGGACCTTTTTAGGGATTAGAGTTTTCTCTAGGAGGACATGACTGAAACAATCAGGATAATGATCAGACAATGCATTTCAAAACACACAAAGCAAACCTCTTTGTATAAGTGTGTGTGTGTGTGTGTGTGTGTGTGTGTGTGTGTGTGTGTAGGCAGGCACATGCCTAAAGGGAGCAGCAGTGATTACAAGTATGGGTACAGTACATATATGTTTAAGCTGTTTTTAGGAAAGTGTTAATTTTTAAAGTTTCCTAATAAAATCATTTAATTCTCATTAAATGTATTTATATAAGGTGTATCATATAATCTATTAACCCTATATAATAAGAGCCTAGGTGGCATCACTCAACATCATCACAAGATAGCCACTGCAACATCATCATAAGATGGCATCACAAGATGGCCACCACAAGATGGCCACCACAAGATGGCTGGCAGGAGAGGGCAGTTGGGTGAGACCAGGCCTGCAGGGGAGAGCAGTTGGGGGTGAGATCAGGCTGGCATAGGAGGGCAGTTGGGGGCAATCGGGCTGGCAGGGGAGTAGTTAGGGGGGTAATCAGTCAGAAGCAGTTAGGGCAATCAGATAGGCAGGCAGGCAGGTGAGTGGTTAGGAGCCAGCAGTCCTGGACTGTGAGAGGGGTCCCATATTGGAGAGGGTGCAGGCTGGGCTGAGGGACACTCTCCTCTATGTATGAATTTCATGCACTGAGCCTCTATTATAACTATATTTACCAATTTGGAAGGTCTTTGGTCAGCTTATTTGTTTTGTCTTTTGCTCAGGAAGTACCATGACTGTGGCGTGGATGGCTACTGTCCTAAAAGAACAGATAATGTCCTGCATCAGGAAGGTCAGGCACCCCCCATAAAATGACATCTCTAGTCCAGGTCATCAGGGAGGTTCTTTAGCAGATACAGACCCTGCAGCTGTTGCTTCTCCCACTCCCTGACTAAACCAGTGTAGCTCACCTCACAAGTCCTGCCTTTCTCTACCCCATCTATTCTCAAGTCATTCTTCCTTTAATTCTCTGTTTTCAGGGTAAAGTGTGGGAGTAGAAAATTGGAAAATGCACCATTTTCCTGGAGGTTGAATGGAGACTTGGGGATTTTTTTTTTTTAAACCTCACTAATCTATTTCAAATAGATAGCTTTAGGCTTTCTCTCCCACATCCCTACTTTGTCCTGACCTGTTTGGTTGTGTTTAGTGTCACAAATTGCCAGCTTTGTTTCTCTTCATTACTCCATTTAAAAAGGCAACCATGGTCCTAGTGGGTTTGGCTCAGTGGATAGAGCGTTGGTCTGCGGGCTGAAGGTTCCCAGGTTCAATTCTGGCCAAGGACAAATCCCAGGTTGTGGGTTCGATCCCCAGTGGGGGCATTCAGGAGGCAGCCTATCAATGATTCTCTCTTATCATTGATGTTTCTCTCTCTCTCTCTTCCTCTCCTTTCCTTTCTGAAATCAATTAAAAAATGTATTAAAAATAAATAAAAATAAAAAGGCAACTGTGTCCAAAAGAGAAAGGACATGAGAAAGTCTGGCTGTAGGCATGGAGGGTTCTGATAAGTCTTGAAATGTCTTCTTATTTGAAATAGACCCCACAACAGTATAATTATAACACGGGGAGGATTTGCAATAGTGAGAAAAGTGAAATTTAGAGAGAGGAAAGAGAGTGACAGAGAGGGGGAGATGATGCTTTTGAGGGGCTGCCACACAAGTTGTTGATGTCCATAGGCTGAAAGGGGAAAGGAAGCCGGATGCTCAGTGTTGATTTGCAGGATGACATGGTGACTCTCCTGCAGAGACTGGGAGTGCAATGAAGACATGAAGGTCAAAGTTGTTCCCAGAGAAACTGAGAAGAGCTCTGTTCATCCTCTTTGGCTATAATCATTTCCAGAAGTTTTAATTGTTTTTAATTTTTTCTTTCCCCTTGCCTTTTTAAAAATTTTTTATTTATTTATTTATTTATTTATTTATTTATTTATTATTATTATTTTTTTAATCTTACCTACAACAAACTAACCCACGAAGCCATGATTTCATTGTGTGCCTCCTTTCTAATTATGTTCTGGGATACTGATGGAAATGCATGGGAACCCCCCAATCTGGCTTTTCTGCTCAACCAGGGAGCACATTTTCCTTCTTTTCATGTTACTATGGAACTGACAATGGGCATTTTCTCTTGTTCACTTGTAGGCTGCCTGTGTTGAGGAAATGAGAGTGTCAGGGTATAATTTAGTACTGAGTTTTGAAATTGTAGTAAGCAACATGTGGTTTGGCCTTTCAGAAAAGCCGAGAAGGAAGGACCAGCTGGGAGCTGCTAGAGCTGGTCCTGTGAAAAGAGGGGCCCTCCTTGGAGGGTCTCAGAAGAAAGGAGAAAAGCAGCAGCTTTATCTGTCCTGGTGCCTCAGCCCTCACACTGCCACCCCCTCCCTTTGGTTGCACAGCTCTGATGAAAGGCAGCAAGAGGAAGAGCTACACAGAAACCTCATGCCACATGTAATCCTCAAAAGCGCTGTGGGGGTTTATGGTTTTCTCACTTTCTTGATATGGAAACGGAGTTCAGAGAGTTAGGTGACATCCCTGCAGTGACCAGATCGCAGGGACCAGAGGCAGCCCTGAAATCAGGTGTCTGACTTAGGTTCAGAGGTTTTCTCTAGAGCAGGCCTCACTTTACTGTGATTCACAGACTCTGCACGTTCATCCACATCCAGGTCTCCCCTGGCCAAGGTCTCATGACTTGCTGGAGGCTTGGGTGACAGCTAGCCTTTTTTTTTTTTTTTTTTTTTTTTTTTTTTTTTTTTTTTTTTAGCAATAAAGAATTTTTAAATTAAAGTATGTGCCTTGTTTTTTGAGACATAATGCTATTTCACAGATAATAGACTGCACTGTGGTGTGAACATGCCTTTGATATGTACTGGAAAAGCAAAAATGTCATGTCATTCACTTCACTGTGAAATTCCCTTAATTGCAATGATCTGGAACTGAGCCCACAGCATCTCTGAGGCATGCCTGGATACCACCCTAACACACCAGTTCTTGCATATGCAATTCTGTTAATTTTCTTGGCAATCTAGACCATATTGGTGTTTGTGCTGTCGTATTGCAAATATCTCTAAGAAAAGCTTCAGAAAGCAAGAAAAACTTAAAAGGGTTAAAGAACTAAGATTACATATTCTCATGCATTCACTCTTCTTTTTACCAGAGCAAATAAAGACACAGGACTTGTCACTAATGTAGGTCAAACCACACATCATGGTTAAAAATGAAAAAGAAAAGAAAGAATTGAGAGTAAGTCAGTCAAAGAGAGAGATGCCTGGGCTGGAAGAATATAAAAGCTGCAGAATGCTGGTTCTGAATTAGATGACCCAAGTTTCAAACACGGCCTTGCTTTAGAGCTGTTGGTTTACTTCATACTACAAGCCTCAGTGTTGCCATCTGTAAAATGGTGATACTAACAGTATTTACCTCATGGGTATTAGATAAAAGAATCTTTGTAGATACACAGTTGACTGGACAGATGACAGCTATTATGCCTTTAATAGGAAGGAGCAGGCAGGGTCTGGTGTGAAGAGCCAGAGCCCATGCCCTCTCCTCCATCTGGGGTATATTTGAGGTCTTACAAGTTCTAAGGGCTCTCTCTCTGGAGTCGTGTGTGTGTGTGTGTGTGTGTGTGTGTGTGTGTGTGTGTGTGTGTGAAAAAGTCACAGTGAAAGGATTTCCTTAGCCTTTAATGGAAACAGTCAGAAAGCAATAAATCAGATGGACATATGCCTCTGATTCGAGCTGCTGCCGTGGGTGATGTTCTGGAATAGATGAAAGATTGCAGAAAGAGAAAAAGGAAATTCTTTCCTCACTGCCCTTCCTCGCCCCCAGAGCTCCCCTGGAGAAAGGAGGCTTCTGCAGGTCCCGCTGGTGACCCCATGAATCCAAGCTGCCCTCTGTTCACCTGAAGCTCATTGAGCAAAGTGCAACTGCAGCTTGCCAGCAGCCTGAGGTCTATTTTTCATTCTGCGAGGCACGGATTAAATGGCGACGCCTGAAAGGCAGCTGCTGTTCAAGTGTCCTGGGCAGGCAGAGGCCCCCAAACAACCTTCCGGTGCGAGGACAAGGTGGGGTGGGGGCAGGTCCCAGCTGTTCCTGACCCGATGTGGGTGACCCACACCGTCCCCTGCTCTCCTAAGACATCCCTCGCCCTGCTAGGCAGCTGAGCATGTGTGCTGGCAATGAGGAAAAAGTGAGGCCTGGAAGGCAAAGGCAGCTTTATTTCTCCTTGTTCTTAAGACCAGGCAACACACCCCAGGAAGCTGATGAATTATTCATTTAGGCTAATGGTGCGGTCACCAGGGAGCATTGCTGAGATGCAATTAAGTGGTGCTTTAATTTGAGAAATATTTATTGGGGTGCAGCGTAAAACGTTCATTCATACTTTTGTGGAACACAATTTGATGGCTACTAATGAGAAGAAAAACCAGAGCTGCTTGTAGAAAAGAGACCAATTCCAAAAGGAGCTTTTCTGAGCTGCTGCCGCTGGCCCTGCCTGGCATCCTGATTTATAGGATCGATGAAAATGAGCAGAGGAACAACAGGTAACATTTGTCAAGGATTTGCTCTGGCCTTGAACTGTGTTAAACACTACCCCCCCCCCCCCCCCCATGTATCATTAAATACTCATCCAGGATCACAGTCCAGTCCCATCTCTTCCACAAGACTCACACTGGTCCATTATATTAATGATATTCTCCTGATTGGATCCAGTGAGGAGGAAGTAGCAACTCTTCTTGCCATTTGGTATGACATTTATTTGCCTGCTAAGAGGAAGGAAATAAATCCCACAAAGAGTCAGGGGCTCCCACCTCAGTGAAATTCTAGGTGTGCAATGGTGTGCGACATGTCAAGGTATCCCTCCTAAGGTTAGGTTCTCTACAACCGACAAGGTGACGTCCCAGGTAGTACTGGGGGCAACAAGTACCTGATTTGAGTGCGATGCCTCCCCTGAGAGGTTGCTGGTTTCAAGGGGGGCCCAGAACGAGGAAGTTGTGCCTGGAAAGAGGAAGGGCTCTGCTCTGGCACTGTCTCCCCAGCTAGCACATCAATTCCATGCTGTGTTCTAACACAGGGATAGATTTTTGTTTACTTTGTATGCCACTGTATTCCCAGGGCCACAAACATCACCCAGCACAACCTGAGCACTCACAAACTACGTGCTGAGTGAATGAACACCCTTTGAGGTAGTTAGTGATAGGGAGACAGAAAGTTTGAGAGGTGAACTCACCCAACACGGTATAGAGTGAATGACAGAACCAGGAACCAAAGCCAAGTCAGTTGGGTTCAGTAGGGCCCTCATTTCCAGCCGGTGGACAGAGGAAGCCCACACAACTCCCCTGAGATCATTCGTTTACTCAGCTCAGGTTCAGGGTTCATCTGCCATGGCTCTTGTGTAGCTTTCTGGATAAAAGCCAGAAACTGAGCAAAATCTGGGATTTTTCCACAACCCTTTTCCCTACAGAGGATGATCTTGGCAAAACTGGAAAATCGATGACATTATTCATGAACCTCCTTTCTATTCCCTTCTTACTAATTTTTTTTTACACCCTGTGCTGCATTTACTTATGTTACGCTAGAGGCCCAGTGCATGAAATTCATGCACGGGGGGAGGAGGGTGTCTCTCAGCCTAACCTTCACCCTCTCTGATCTGGGACGTCCCTTTCCCAATCCGGGACTGCTGACTCCTAACTACTCACCTGCCTGCCGGCCTGATTGCCCTAACTGCTTCTGCCTGCCAGCCTGATCATCCCTAACCACTGCCCTGCTAGCCTGATCAAAGCCTAACTGGTCGCCTGCTGGCCTCATTGCCCCCAACTGCCCTCCCTGCTGGCCTGGTCACCCCTAACTGTCCTCCCCTACAGGCCTGGTTCCCCCCCAACTGCCCTCCCCTTCAAGCCTGGTACCCCCCAACTGCCCTACCTGCTGGCTGGGTCATGCCAAACTTCTCTCTCCTAAAGGCCTGGTCCCCCCAATTGTCCTCTCCTCCTGGCCCTCATATTTGGGAGAACTTATAATATTTCCTAAACCATGCTATAATGAGTAGTATTTAAACTAGGCCTCTGCTGTGCTTGAGGAAATCTGGCCATTGAGGTAATTTTTTGAATATTCATCCATATGTGACATAGATCCAGCTCATATCCAAAATGAATAATAAAGAACAAGGTGGTTACTTGGCCAACAAAGACAGTCTTAATCTTTCTTGCTCCCTGACCTTTGTTATTTTGATTTTTTTAAAAGCAATGTGAGGCACAAGTTACCAGTGATGATCATCAATATAAATCAGACTTGTTAGAGGCCTTAATTCTTAATCACTTTTCTTAGTGGGTTACTATAATGACTGAAAAATTTCTAGTGTGAGATATACAAGGTTGACCTTTAAAAAAACTTTATTTTATTGATTTTTTACAGAGAGGAAGAGAGAGGGACAGAGAGCTAGAAACATCGATGAGAGAGAATCATCGATCAGCTGCCTCTTGCACACCCCCTACAGGGAATGTGCCCACAATTAAGGTACATGCCCTTGACCGGAATCGAACCTGGGACCTTTCAGTCAGCAGGCAGACGCTCTATCCACTGAGCCAAACTGGTCTCGGCCTGATTTTTATTTCTTTTTATGAGAACAGTTCAAATGTCATTTTTCTTAAAATGGCCTTTCTATTTCTCATCACAACCTCTTATTAGCATCCTCTTAGTAGTTACATGCTCAATAATAATATTAACATGAATAAGAAGAATAAAGCAAGCCTTTAGGTAGTGCCAGGTACCATTTTATTATTATACTACAGGCTCAATGCATGAAATTCTTGCAAGAGTAGGCCTTCCTTCCTCCGGCTGCCGGTACTGGCTTCCCTCTGACACCTGGGACCCGGGCTTCCCTTGAAGCCCTGGCTTTGTCTAGAAGGACTTCCAGTCTAATTAGGATGTTATGCTTTTATTATTATAGATTACATATACCAACTCAGTGAATACATCTGGGAATCTCTGTGATTGTAGTTTCTATTATTACCATGCTGTAAATGATGAAATGTAGTCTTAGAGAGGTTAAGAAGCAAAGCCAAGAATTGAACTTAGACACTCTGGTTCCAAACTCTGAGTTTTTAACACCAATGCTAAAAGGTTTTACTTTGTTGCAATAAATTAATATTTACTAGTGCCTACTATATGCTAAGCAATGTTAGATACCTGGGAGAGCCTGCTAATTAGTGTCTGCAAAACTTCGTGAATATAGTAAGAGATTCTGTTGTTATTTATAGATACTATCTTAAGATTTAATGATCAGCCCTAGCTGTTTTGGCTCAGTGGATAGTGTTGACCTGCAGACTCAAGAGTCCTGGGTTTGATTCCAGTCAAGAGCCCCTGTCTAGGCATGGGCTCAATCACCAGTAAGGAGTATGCAGAAGGCAACCATTCAATGATTCTCTCTCATTGATGTTTCTCTCTCTCTCTCTCTTTCTCTCTCTCTTAATCTCTGAAGACAATAATAAGAAAATTAAAAGAAAAAGAATTAATGATCATAGATGCAGTTCCCAGGATCATTACAGATAATGTTTTTTATTTCTAATAATGATTTGTTATTTTTTAAAAAGCACATATTTATGTTAGGGCTAATTCTTAACTAATTTGAGAAAGAGTATGGCTGGCTCTATTGGATAGATGAATAAACTATAACTCTAAGAGCCTGTGTAATTATCCCAAGTCATCCAGCTTTTTATGGGCAGAGATAGGACATGAGCTCAAGTCAGACTGAGTCCAAGACTTATTCATGTCCATTTCCATATACCTCAGAGCCATACATTGCTATAAAGACAAGTTAATTTGTACATGAGAATACAGTTGAGTGGATTATGGGATAGACTAAGACAAACTCTGTATTTTTATTTATTTTTATTTTCTAAAAATATATTTTATTGATTTTTTATAGAGAGGAAGAGAGAGGGATAGAGAGTTAGAAACATCTATGAGAGAGAATCATCAATCAGCTGCCTCTTGCACACTCCCTACTGCGGATATGCCCACAACCAAGGTATATGCCCTTGACCGGAATCGATCCTGGGACCCTTCAGTCCACAGACAGATGCTCTATGCACTGAGCCAAACCAGTTTCGGCCAAACTCCGTATTTTTAAAATTTTGGTGTTCATTAGAATTACCTGAAAAAGCAATTAAAAATTCAATTGCGTTGGCCTAATCCCTAGAAATTCTGCTTCAATAGATGTATATGGGTCTTAGACATCCTATGTAATTCTGATGCATCTTAAAGCTTTAAACTTCAGTTTCTAAGTTTTATGAAACACTTTTGCAAATTATTTTTTAATAATCTGGAGTAGCAGTTCCAAATTTCTTGATTGATTTGATGCAGCTGGATCCATTATTATGGCCAAAAACAATATTTTCCATTGATTAAAAAATAAAAGTATCCTCAATTTGTTATAGGAATGGGGTATGGGGTGGGCAAGGTGGATAAAACATGGATATTTTATGAGGAGGTAGGACTCTAGAACTTGTGTTCTCCAGGTGCTGGCCAGATTTTGACACCCTCCCACAAACAAACAAACAAACAAACAAACAAACAACTTCAGGGGGAATCTCTTTTCTCTGACAACCTATAATATACATAAATTCTCCAACCCTACCCTAGGTATTCTGAATTCGAAGCTCTGGAGGTGAGGAACACTCCACATGATTTGAAATTATGCTAAATATGTAGAACCCCTGGCCTTCAAGATTTGCTACCAAGCCACTTATTTAGCTCAGTATAAGCTTCCAAGAGTTGCCAAAGCACAATCCCACCAACTAGATGCCTTACACAAGAGACATTTATTATCTTTCAGTTCTGGAGCCTAGAGGTCCAAGCTCAGGTGTTGGCCAGGTTGGCTCCTTTGAAGGCTGTCAGGGAGAATCATATCATGCCTCTCGCCTAGCTTCTAGAGTTTTACCTTCAATTTCACATAGTGTTGTCTTTATGTGTGGTGTCTGTGTCCAAAGTTCCCTTTGTATAAGAAAGGGGCACATCCTACTTCAGTATGACCTCCTCTCAACCTAACTAATTACATCTGCAGTGACATATCAAAATAAGCTCACTTTCTGAAGGTAGTAGGGATTAGGACTTTTGCATATGAATTTAGAGGGGAACACAATTCAACCCATCAACCCATAACAGGTATGTTTATTGACATCTTATTATCCAACTGACATAGGAGATGGATATAGGCCAAGTGTTCTCTTTCCTGGTAAATGTCTTTAACTTGGGCTATTAGACATCTCATTTGATATTCCCTAGCTCTGTATCTGAACCAATTTTGCTTTATGGATTGTCAACTTTTACAGTAAATACATTTCATATTTTTAAACTAAATCACAATCAGATTATAGAATGGTTTAGAAGCACATAAATTGTCAAACACTGCTGATATCACCTTTTTAGAATCTTGATGATGATCATGATGATGATCACTAACACTAAGAGCTTACTATATTCTAAGAACTGTATTAAGTTCATTATATGCTTTATGCCATCTTTTCCTTACAACAATTTTATAAATCTACAGAGGCCTGTTGCTTGAAATTTCTGCACAGTAGAGTTCCTGGGTCTGGCCAGCAATCAGGGTCTATCTGTGGGGCAACCAGCAGGGTGATCAGGGTAGGGACCCACTCACACTCACCTTGGTTGGCCTGGTGCTGCCCACTTGCTGGCCCCACTTTTCTCTGACCTTTAGGGCCTGCAGGCTTGGGGCAACTCCAATGTTGAGCATCAGCCCCCTGGTGGTCAGTGCATGTCATAGCGACTGGTTGTTCTGCTGGTTGTTCTGCCTTTTGGTTGCATATTAGGGTTTTATATAGATAGATTATATCAATTTAAAGAAAGGACACTGAGGCTTAAAATGCTTAAGTAGCCTGCACAGAACGATGAAGATTCTATACAGTATTCCTGAGATTCAAACTAAGTTGTCTATCAATTGTTCATCTAATAACTACAGTACAGCCATCAAGAATAGAATAAGAACATAAAAATAATCCTGTATTATGGTGTTTTGTAGATTTTACAACTTTGTGTGGGTACATTTGAGTTACGATGATTCTGCAGTGTTAATTGGAGTGGCAAGTGAACGTGATTTGCCTTTCTACTTGAAAACATTGCCCTTAGGGGGCAACACAAAATTTCAGTGATGCAGGACTAAATTTTAAAAAATTTAAAATTGACACCCTCCCACAAACAAACAAACAAACAAACAAACAACTTCAGGGGGAATCTCTTTTCTCTGACAACCTATAATATACATAAATTCTCCAACCCTACCCTAGGTATTCTGAATTCGAAGCTCTGGAGGTGAGGAACACTCCACATGATTTGAAATTATGCTAAATATGTAGAACCTGCTCTCTGGTTCTATGCTTTTGATGTTTTTAGATTCCACATATAAATGAGATCATGTAGTATTTGTCTTTCTTGATCTGGCTTATTTCACTTAGCATAATGTCTTCAATAAAGCTGAGAACAATAATAAATAATAAATAAAAGGAATACAACAGTTGGACGTATGATAAACCCTTTGAGATGACCCATGTATATTGTGAAAGAAAAGTCACAGTTCATTTGTGACAGTGTAAAAAAGTCACACGTTTTTCATTGAGCCATAAGACAAACAAAAACAATGAAAAAAGGGAATTATGTTACATGCCTGATTGTGCTAACATGCACCTTCCTCTCATCGCTAACTACCTAACCCTCTCTACCTGAATTGTGCTTGACACTGAGGTTAACATAATCCTCTTCCCCTCAGCATTAAAATCAGAAACACTTTTATGTTCTCCAATGAGATTCTGGCAACACTACTTAAAACTTCTATGGCAGTCTGAGGAGATTTATTTATGAATGTCTTCTCTTTGGGGCTTTCCACAAGTGTTTTAGTGAATTTCCCCATAATTGAGCAAACTGTTGATGTTATCCTGCTCCTTCAGTTTAGGCATTAAGGAGGTCAAAACCTTTGGTCTGATTATTTGGGACTGAGTAGGCATTTTCTGAGAAGGCTCTAATAGTAAATAGTACATTAGAGCAGTGCTTCTCAAACTTTAATGTGCACTTCAAGCAACTAGAGTTCACATTAAAATGCAGAGTAGCAAGTTCCACCCCAACATGAAGAGCCTGCATTTCTAACTAGCTTTCAGGTCATGTAGATAATGCTGGTTCATGGACCACATTTTGACTACCCAGGACTTAGAACAGTGATGTTCAAACCTGTATATACATTATCTGGGCAACCCTTAAGAAATTATAGCAGCTTTATTGAGTTACTAGAGGTCTGGGGAACGAAAATTTGTGCACTCGGGGGAGGGGTCCCTCAGCCCAGCCTGCACCCTCTTGCAGTCTTGGGACCCTGCCAACTTAGGGCCGATCCCCTTGGGAGATGGCAGTCAGACAACCCTCTGGCAGCCTGGAAACCACTGGGAGTGGGCATAAGCTGTAAATCGGACATCCTCAGTGCTGCTGCAGAGGCGAGAGAGGCTCTCACCACCACTGCTGCGTTGACCAGCCATGAGCTGGCTTCTAGCTGAATGGCACTCCCCCTGTGGGAGCACATTGACCACCAGAGGGCAGTTCCTGCATTGAGCATCTGTTCCCTGGTGGTCAGTGTGCGTCATAGTGACTGGTTATTCTGCCATTAGGGTCAATTTGCATATTTATATAGGATAACACATATGCCATACAATCCATTCATTTAAATTGTACCATTCATTGGGCTTAGCACATTCATGGAGTTGTGCAGCCATAGCAAGCAATTTTAGAATATTCTTATTAACCTCTCAAAAAGCTTTGTGCTCATTAGAAGTACATTACCCTTCCTGACCCCCAATTTTAGGCAACCACTAATTTTCATTCTGTCTCTATATATTTGCTTATTCTGGCCACTTCATATAAATGGAATCATATAATAAGTGGTCTTTTGTTACAGGAATCTTTCACAATTTTACAAGATTCATCCATGGGACAGTATGTCTCAGTACTTCCTTACTTTTAATGGGCAAATGATATTCTATTGTATAGACAGACAACATTTTATTAATCAATTTATTGCTTGATGGGCATTTGTATTATTTCTAGTTTTGGACTATTATGAATAACTAGAGGCCTGGTGCATGAAATTCATGCACTGGGGGGAAGAAGAGGGATAGTGGTGTATGTGTCCCTAAGTTCATCCTGCACCCTCTCCAATCTAGGACTCCTTGAGGGATGTCTGATTGAGCATTTATGGGATTGGGCCTAAACAAGTAGTCAGACATCCCTCTCACAATCCAGGACTGCTGGCTCCCAACTGCTCGCCTGCCTGCCTGCCTGATTGCCCCTAACTACTTCTGCCTGCCAGCCTGATCACCCCCTAACCACTCCCTTGCCAGCCTGATCTATGCCTCACTGCTTCCCTGCCTGCCTGATTGCTTCTAACTGCCCTCCCCTGCCAGCCTGGTCACCCCTAATTGCCCTCCCCTATCAGCCTGGTCCCCCCAACTTGCCCTCTCCTGCTGGCCTGGTCCCTCCCAACTGCCCTCCCCTGCTGGCCATCTTGTGGTTGCCATCTTGTGTCCACATGGGGGTGGCCATCTTGTGTGTGGGAGTGGTGGTCAATTTGCATATCATTCTTTTATTAGATAGGATGCTCCTATGAATATACATACACAAGATTTTGTCTGGGCATGTGTTTTCAATTTTTTAAGTTTGTACCAAGCAGTAGAATTACTGAATCATTCGGCAACCCTGTTTTTAAACTTTTGAGGAATTGTCAGACTGTTTTCCAAAACTTCCGTACAATTTTACATTTTTACTAACAGTGCATGGGAATTCTAATTTCTCCATATCTTTACTAGCACTTGTCTTTTTGAGTATAGCTCTCTGGAAGTGATATGATATTTCATTCTGACTTTTATTTGCATTTCCATGGTTGCTAATGGTCAGCTTCTTAAAAAATATTTATTCTAGACTCTACATCAGATCTACTGGATCAAAGTCTCTGAGAATTTGGATTTGGAGAAATCTATAATTTTTGCTCAATTCTTCAGGTGGATTTGGATAATTAATCAGATCTGCTTCCCATTAGAATTTACCTCAAGGAATTATAATAGCCTTCAGGAGAACTGATCTCTATGTTGCAGATTTCAGACTTATGTTTTGTGACTTGGTATAGTAAATTACAAAATGTATTTCTTTTAAGAAACACAAATTATCAGATTAAAGATCTCCCAGGTGAAAATATCTCTTAAGGTCACATTGACAATTTTCCTGTTTGCAATGGATTTCTCAGCAGTGTGTATTCTTGGTAGAAATCTGATGCAGAAATCTTTCCTGAGCCTGATTACGTGCCTTGATAGTCTATTCATTTTAATGGCCAGTCTAAAGCAGCTATGGTTTGGATGCCTCCAGAATTCAGAAGCAATTTACTGGGTGGCAATTTAAAAAACGAATTCTGTCCACGACACCTGGTGATTTAGTGGATGTGTTCAGGGAATTGGGCAATGAGAATTCTTGTGCTGGCTCTAATTTACCATGCTATTAGGCATGTCACTTTCTCTTTTGTCTGAGTTGCCTCACCTACTGAGGTAGAAATAAATGACAGGGAATAAAATACTGACTTAAATCATTGTTTGTATTGTGGTGCCCACTTTTGAAAAATGCCACTGAAATAGATTCCATTTATTTATTGAGGATTTGCTATTTCCTGATATTAGTTAAATGTTTTCTACATTTATATTTAATCCTTATACAACTCCAGGGTAAATATTATTATACCCACTTTGTAGACAATTTAGCAGCTAAGAAACTTGCTGAAGGATATAGGACTATTAAGGCAGGGAGCTGGAATTTATATTTGGTTGTCTCCAGACCTGGCTTTAGATTCCTCACCTTTCCTTTTGGAAAATATAACAAAAAACAAGAAATAAAAACAAAAAATACTTCCAAGAAATAGGTAAAAAAATAAAAATAAAACTTTCGTAATCCCACCATGTAGGGAGAAGTAAGTTCACTTCTATGACTTTCTGTACAGTCTCTTTTCTACGCCCACACAGTGGAAAGAGATACTTTAGTGCTAACAACATCTAGCAGTCAGTTGGCAGTAAAGGGGATTGTAACTGGATGGAGCAGTATAGTGTTTGGAGTCACATTGGGCATTATTTGAAACCTACCTTAGCTGTGTGATTTTGGGCAAGTCAGTCAACCTCTTTAGGTTCATTTTCTTTATCTGTTAAATGCTGCTCACAATACCTACCTATGTAGCAATGACAAATAATGGCTAAAACATACACGATACATACTAGGTATTCAATAATTGATAATTAACAATTAAGTTTATTGACAGATGAAAGAGTAACATTGGTGCATCAGGGCCACATGATGTCCAGTTGTTTAGGCCCAAAATTTAGCCATGATTCTTGATTGACCTACTTTCCTCAGAATCTATATTCAATCCAAAACCAAATCTTATCAACTCTATTTCAGAAGATGTTCCCAGTTGGGCCACTTCTCATCTTCAAGGCTTCCGTCCTGGGGCATTCACCTGGAATCTCAAAGGGTCAGATTAGGTAGTCTATTCTCCACAGCACAGAGAGATCTGTTATAAACATAAACCATTAAAATCCCTTCCTTGGTATTTAAACCCTCCAGAGGTTTTTCATTGTTTTAGAATGACCTCCAAACTCCTTATCCAGCCAACCTGGACCCACACAATCTCTCACTGCCTTCTTTTCTTAGCTCATCATTATCACTCTCTCCATGATGTACTGGCTTTCTTTGTGTCCCTCTCAGGAGCATTGGCTAGTTTAATCTAGACCTTTTTGATTTGCTATCTGGATTTCTCTACATTCCGCCTTCCAGCCCTTTGTATGGCTGTCTCCCTTTGTCATTTCAAATGTATCCAGCTTGAGGATGTCTTCCTTGGTCACCTATCTAAAATTTCACTCCCACCCTGGCCTCCCTTTATTCATTAATTTTTTTTTTAAATACTACATATATTTTTGTTGACATATTTATTTACATACATTTGAAGAAGCAACTGCCTGTATAGTATGGTATACTGTATTTTAAGGAATCAATCGGGTGTATGGTACTGATAACTAGGGGACAGAATTGCTTGAAGGGTTATTTGTATATAAGAAGAGAACAGTGGAAGTCCGATGAAAAATCCAGTGGTCTACAATTTCAGGTTTGCAAGAAGCTAGGTTTTTCACACTGGTTAGTAGCACAGTAATGAGGGTAATGAGAGGACAAAAAGAACAGTGAGGCAATAAGTTCATGGTGAGCATAAGGCAAGAAGAAGCTTGATGTGACTGGAGAAGAGCCCCTGCTATGAAGGAGTGAGTGTGATGCCTGGAAAGGGAAATGCAGGCCACTGCCGAGAGTATCACATGCCTGACAGGCGTTTACAAACATTCTGGTAGCAAAGGGCCTTAATGTTCTCTGTGTTCAGCTGGCTTCAGTTATGTCCTGTTGAGCACCTAACACACAACCCCAAGGGAGAAGCCCTTTATTTAGAATTGCTTAAATACCAGCGATTTGCAATGGTGATTTTTACCTTTAGTTAAATGCAAGTTCTAACCCTGAGGACAAACAGTCCAACCAATAAAGACAGAAGTCAGGTTGAGCTCAGCTGAGATAGAGAATAACAAAAACAGCTGGCAGAAAACCACAGTGTGCTTGTCATGTTTGCTTTGGGACAGGCAATGCTGTTCTCTAGTGTGAAAAAGGATCTTTGCAATCATCTATGGGGACTGACTCCTCACAAACACACTTTCGTTAGTGGTGTTATTATCATAAAGAAAGCATATAGTTGTAGGCCTACAGTAGCTTGCTCCAGAGTACTCTGACCATTAGGGGGATATTTGTTGTGGTGACAGGAAAATGCATCTATATCTCCTTTCTTGGTTCCCCTTTTTCCTTTGTGGAGGGCTGTGTATCCTTTACTTATCTCTTAACATCTTGGAGAATCAAAGTGTGTGAAAAATCATTGTGCCATGGATGAAGTTTCCTGAACTTCAAAAGCCAGGTGCCCGTGGGCATGGAAGGAGCTCCTGCCACCCAAGTGGTCCCAAGCATGTCCCTCCCGCCCTGTCTCCTCCCAGCAGGCAGGGCCTAGGCTGTTCAGTGAGTTCTGAGGGCATGTGGGAGCTAAAGCAGATGTCTTACCAGAAGTGTTTCTTCCTATTTGGAGGAAGAATAAGGGAACAGCGTGGGTTGTTGAACTTGTCTGTTTGGTGATGGAAGGATTCTGGCAGCTATTGCCAAATCATTTCTTTCCTCAGGCACCCAATTACCATGTCTGGATCAACTTTTAAGCCTGGCCTTCCAAATAAAGTTTCAACAACCACCATCCATCCTACTAAATCCTGCTCTGTGTTTTTAATTTTAATTTTCTTGTGTCCCTTTGTTATGATCTGAAGCACTGTGAAATTAAAGCCAGTATGTGTTAGGTGGAAGGGAGGGCAATATATACACTCACATATATATATATACACACATATACTATGCATATATATATTTATAATATATTATCTGTTATATAGTAGGTATTTATTTGTATTAAATGTGCATGTGCTTTATGTATTATGCATTTGTATTTTTACCTGATTTTCCACCACCCTTTCTACTGTCCTGTAATTTTCCTCTTTATCCTATTTTTTCATCAGCACTGGTTGTTTAAATAGGAACCTCTGACTATTCCCCTTGACCGGATGAGGGGCACAGATGACTGAGCTCTGGCTATTCTGGTGGTGGCAGAGCAGGAGTCACTGTGACCTTCAGGGGCTTCTTCATTGAAGAAACACAACAGAGTCCTGTCTGAGGCACTTCCGAAAGGGTGGGCTGGCTGCCCACGAGGCCAGGAATGGCAGCTTTGGCTTGGCCTGAGTTCATGGACATTTTTCCCTGGTTACCTAGGGAGGCTCTGTTTCCAGTTCAGTGTAATCAGTGAATTATACCCTCTTCCCCCAAACCCATGTGGAGCTGGAGACAGGGATGCTACATTTTGTACTCAGTACATGTTCCTGGGGTAGGAGGTGCCTCTTTCACTTCTCATGATGGTATGGGGAACCCCTTATGTCTGAGTCCCTCTGGAGTTTTTATTTTTATTTTAAAATGTATTTTATTGATTTTTTTTTTCAGAGAGGAAGGGAGAGGGATAGAGAGTTAGAAACATCATTGAGAGAGAAACATCCATCAGCTGCGTCCTGCACACCCTCTACTGGGAATGTGCCTTCAACCAAGGTACATGCCCTCAACCAGAATTGAACCTGGGACCCTTCAGTCTGCAGGCCGACATTCTATCCACTGAGCCAAACTGGCTAGGGCTCCCTCTGGATTTTTAACTGAGTTGTCCACACTGAACCTCCAGCAATTTGTCCATTGCAGTTCAGGCTTTTCTGCCCTGACACTGGTTCCTTGGTGGATTCCGCTCCAGGGTCTGCAATGCAGGTGGTGACTCCCTGTATTCTCCTGCCTGTCTCTCTAACTGGGCAGTAGTTTGCTCTGTGCCCTACCTTTTCTTACTGATCCAAGGAGAATTTTTGATTAAAAAAATTTTTTTTAGCATTTTACTTGTTGTTAAGATTGAATTGTGACTTCCAAGTCTATACATTTGAAACTGGAGACCAGAAATCTTACTTCTCTTCTAAACAGAATGTTGATGATTTTAGTTCATGACCCCAGGATGAAAGGAGACAGAGTTAAACTCAAGGTAGGTATCTTTCCTCAGTTAAAGTTGTCAGGGAAGTTATTTATGGAGGAGGCAGTGGAAATTGTAAGGTAAATGAAGCATTTGGGTTAGATGTGGATTACAAATTGCTAAATACATAGATAGTTGAGAGTTCCCTGAGCTTTATATCAGACTCCAGTTGTAGATTTGCTACTTGAGAGTGACGGAAATAGGCAATGAGAAGGACCCAGGAAAGAACTAAGACAAGTCAACGTTTGATATTTCCATTAAGTAGAATTGTCTTTCTTCATAGCTGAATGCTTAAGCATTCGGCAATTTTCCATGATAATGAATGTTTTCCCTACAGCCAGGACATCCTTACAGCATGTGTTGGCTTGTGTTCTCTAGTGATGTAAGAGTTGAGGAAAGGCCATTAGCTGTGTAAGTTGAAGACCACAGATGTTCCCTGTTGATTTTTCAGATGTGTATCTCAGTGTTATGGGAGTCTGGTAGGAAGTTCTGGGAAATAATTCTGGGATAAAAGAAGTTTTAAACAAGGATGCTGTAAATAAACCAAGGCTCCTGTTCACCTCCCTTTTAGATATTAATACATCATTTCCACTTTTGCATCCTTTTGGTCTTCTCTTATAAGACTTCTAGCTTGCAGTATCCTTGGCAGACTTCTTTTATCTCCACTTTTCATCTAACCTTTCCTCCATCACCTGGCCTTCCTATTGCTCTTTTAGGATAAACACTCCTTCCTGCAATTGCTTGAGGAATAGACATAAAGCCCTTTTAGGCCACTCTTGGAGCAAGAGTGGACAAGTGATGGAGCAATCCTCTGGGACGGTGGTTCTCAAAGCCAAGGGTGGATTGTTCTCAGTTGTATCCTACTTGAAGAGCCTTTCAGATGATACCCAGGTTTTTCTTGTACTATTTGTGTGTGCCCTGTGCTATTTTATCCTTCACCGAATAGAAGCCATTGGAGGGAAACTTCCCCAAGCTCCTCTACTAAACATTCTAATCCACTACATCTGTACCTATCCTTCTGGTTGTTAAAGCAAAGTAGTATTTCTTTAAGCTTTATCCCTGGAGCACTTACATCAGAATCATCTGGACTGAATGTGAAAAGAGCAAGATCTATTCATTCAGAAACCAGGAGGTAGATAGGGCATGGAATCTGAGTTTTAATGAAAATACTTATTGATTCTCATGTGCATTGGTATTTAAGTACTACCACCTTAACCTATTAATTAAACTGCTTCTAATACATTCATCTTCTTCTTTATAAGATATAGAGGTAAGATTCCATGTTGGTTAAGATCAAAGACCCTGGAGCTCTGACACTTACTATCTGAGCAGTTACTTAAACTCAGTGCTTCCATTTCTTTATCTTTAAAATGAGAATAATAAGAGTACTTTGTCCCCAGAGGCTTATAAGAAAGATTAAATGAATAAATATATGTAAAACATTTAGAACATTGTCTTGCATATGATCAAAATGATATAAGTTGGCGATTATTATTACTGAATCCGTCCTATTAACATTGAAGCACATGCAATACTCTCCTTTTTAAAAATCTTTCATAAACCCTTTATTGCTCTCTTTCTGTAGTCATAGAAATATTTTCTTCCCTTTTCATTTCCTCCAATGAGTCCTGTTCCCTTTCCCCACAGGGCTTTAGTATAAGATGGAATGCCTTTCTCAACACCATCTTTAATATAGTTATTTTCTACTGATTCCTTCATAATCAACACATGGTCCCTTTTGTAGAAAAATCTCAGACAAAGCAAATGCCCCTGCTATTTTCTTTAAAATCCTACACAAAATTTATTACAACTGTAATTTTGCATTTATTTATACAACCATTTGATTAATGTTTATCTCCTCTACTAGCTTGAATGCTCCAAAATCAGGATTCTGCTGATTTTTGTATATAAATATTTCCCGACGCCGAGCACTGGGTCTCATAAGTCTTTGTTGCATGAATAATGTACAAATATGAATGTACATGAAAATCTTCAGTAGAGCTCAAAAGCAGGGCTGCTGGGGAACTTCAACATTGTTCACTGAGTCCAGCTTTGAAGTAAAACAGACCTAAGGACGAGTCTTCTTCACTCTGTCATGTGCCAGCTATGTAATCTTGGGCAACATTCTTAACTTCCTACAGGACTTGCTTTCATCGTTTGTGATATAGCTACTAGTATACTTCTCTAGGGAACTTCAGTGTTTGCCATAGAGAGTATTTATGGGGATTGAAGAGATAATGCATACAAAGGGCTTAGTATAGTGCCTGGGCCAAAACAAATGCCCAGTAAATATTCATTATGATGCCGATTATAGTGATCTTCCTCCTTAAACAAAACTCCCTATATGTCCCCAGGAAATTTCAACAGCACAATCCCTAAGTGATCTGTTACTCATTCCCCACCCCATCTTTGTTCATGGTAAGGAAAGTGAGATGCCTCAGGTGTGCTGAGCAGAAGTTTGCTTTGCCCCCTTGCCCACTCTTGTTGTCTGCCATTGCTCTGAGCTGCCTAGCTTGCCTGGTGTTTTTTCTGCTGCTAACAACAAAGTAGGCACCTCTGTGCACATTCATCAATTGTCACAGACTTTGCCAGAGCAACTCTGTCATTTTTGGTGCTGCCCTGCCACTTCCTTACCCCAGCAGGGTTGGGAGCTTTTCTCATTTTTGCAGAATGGAAAACGAAATTGAGCCTGACCCCTTCAGAATGAGAAGATGAGTGACTTGTGAGGCACAGCTTTTCTAATGAGTCATTTGTGTTTTTCAGTTCCCTCCCAGGGCAAGCAATGTCATCTTCTTCCCTGAGATTCAAGAGGGTGGCCCTATCATCCTAAATCAGTGAGCTTGGAGGCAGTGAGAGTGACAGGAAGGGGTGGTCAACCCCAGATCACATGGAGCAACTATGGTGCAAGCTCCCTACCAACTTTAGAATAGGTATCATTTTTCTCTCCCCCAACTTCTAAGCCAACCTTTTTTCATGAGGAATGTCCTTGTTCCTTTTACAAAGTAGCCTTGCTCTAATCCAATAGCATTTGAAGATCACCCAAGGTCATTGAGAAATGCCCTGAGCAGATTTAGGTTGCTGAGATGCCCCTATGCTATACAATATTTTTATGCTGTATATTTGTTTTTGACACCAAGAAACATTTTGTACATATCTTCCCTTTATCAGCAACAACACTCTTTTTTTCCATTGATTTAGTAAGGTTTCTTTGGCTGTAGCAAGGGGAGTGGGTAGAACAGGTAGATTACATGATCTGTTGCCTTTCTGCAGAGGCCTTGGAAAAGTTTGAAAATTATAGTTTGAGAAGCACACCAGGGAGGAAAATTCATCCTGCCAGACTTCCTGCCAGGAATAAATAGAAATGTAAGCAGTCAGATGATCAGTGTTCTAGCTAAGCTTTGTTAATTTTTTCCCAAGGTAAAGTGCGTGCATTTATTTTTTAACATGATGCTTTCCTGATTTTTCTTTCAAGGACAAAAGATTTGTAGTCTGAGCAGCTGGATCACTTCCTCCCATTATTTTGTCCTTGGAGACATTTGGCCCATTAAAGGGAGCCCACGGATTCTATTTCAACAGATGCATCTCACATTTATTCAGGATATATGTGATAGGGTGACTCATTGTGCTGCTAATACAATTACGGTCTTTGTTGTTTAAGAATCATATCTTGATTCCATATAGGCAAAGAAATTCATTATTATACACTGCTGTAAGGAAAGACTAAAAAGACAGTTTATGTGTAACAATGTCAGAGAAACTAGAGTGTGTCTACTTGGTAATAAAATGCACAGCTGGCCATTTGACTCACAATTTTAGGTGAGTGCATATAGAAGGTGGGCTTTCTGATATTTAATAAAAAGTGGACTCCTAGGTTTATGACATTGGAAAATTATGGGGTGCTCTGGGTAGCTGGCTGTTGGGAAATAAAAAAGAGGGAAAGAAATCTTACTTCCTTTTATGTTTTGTACAAATTCTATCTCTATGTGAGTAAAAGGTTCTGGCAAGTAGAGTATCTTAATTTTATTTATGATTGCTTTTGGACAAAGGCATATATAAATTCAAGTTCTCTAAAGAAAAATTTCAAAAGGACTTTATTACTAAGCTATTTGTATTTCTCATTAAAAAAATGTCTCCTCCTCCTCCTCCTTCTTCCTGCTTTCAGCCCCCAGTCTCTGCAGGGTTTACTGAGAGAGCAGGAAGATGAGTAGGCTGGAATGAGAGAGCTGTTCACTCTTCCTCAAGCTCCTTTCCTGGGGCTCAACTATGTGTTCAGGAAGTGAAAGAAAAGGAGGTAGTCCCTCACTATGGGTCTTGTCACTGACCTGCAGGGAGAATAGCCTTGCCATTTTTCTCTAAGGTCTGAGCTGAAAATAAATTAAGACGTGGATTTGAATTCCAGCTCAGCCACTTATTAATTATGTGATCCTGAGCAAATTATTCTAACTCTTAGTGAGAGACAGTTTTCATAAAATGGAGAGATAATAGTACACACCTCATAGGATTATCAACGGACTCTCAATGATGACACTAACTGGCACATAATTAGTATGAAGTAAATGTTACCTCTCCTTCTCCTTCTCCTCCTTCTCCTTCTCCTTCTCCTTCTCCTTCTCCTTCTCCTTCTCCTTCTCCTTCTCCTTCTCCTTCTCCTTCTCCTTCTCCTTCTCCTCCTCCTCCTCCTCCTCCTCCTCCTCCTCCTCCTCCTCCTCCTCCTCCTCCTCCTCCTCCTCCTTCTTCTTCTTCTTCTTCTTCTTCTTCTTCTTCTTCTTCTTCTTCCATCAGGCATGATTCATAGCAAAATTCATGAGTGTTATTTGGAAGCCAGCTGCTATTAACTGAGTGATAAAGGAAGCAGATAATAATTTTTTATATCATTTTTGACATATGGCTTATTCATAGATCACTGGTGGTCCAGTAACCTCAAACTTGAGAAACTATATTCTAATTATAAGACTGGGTTTTGTTTAAAGTCATGCTGATTATTATTTGATTTAACAATGAGTAGAGAATAAGAGCATATTATAAATAAAATAAATTAGGAGAAAGTAAGAGAATTTTTGAATTGAGATGGGCAAAATGCTGATATTTTGTGTTTAAGAGACAGTGTTGTGTAACAGAAAGCCATAGAGTTTGAAAAGAGAGAGAGGTGGGTTCAAATTATAACTGCAAAAGCTACTAATCATGTAAATTTGGGAAAATGTTTTCTTTTTCTCCCCCCCCCCCCCCTAGAATATGTGGTTAAACACACTTGTTTGGAGCATTGAAGAAATTGAATAAATATCCCATTTGAAAGAACTTAGTAACATGCTGACATATAGTAATTTTAGTGCTCTTATTCTTCCCTGTTCTTTCCCCGTTAGTGATGAATAATGCCAAGACTTGATATTAACTCTAAATTTTGCTCATGTCTTATTTCAAAGAGTGTCTTCTTCTTTGCTGATTAGTGATATGCTTTGGTCATTTCCTGAGGAGCTCTCTCTTCTTGTTGGCTTTGTCTTTCAAGCTTGGCATAGACCATCGTAAGTGAGTATGAGAGGAAGACATGCCATTGTCTCCATGAATTTCTCATTGATGACATATAATTCTACTTACTTCAAATTGCATTGATTGGGGAAGTCTCTTCAATCATATCATGTAGGTTACCCTGTATGTATATATTCCCAATGACGGTCACCTTGTGTTCTTTTTGAAAGTAGATGAAACATAAATCATGAATTAATAAAATACCCTGATAGTAAAGCTGCTTTTGCATTTGATTAAGGGGATTAATTCACGTCTTCACAGTTATGACTGAAAGAAGTTTAAATGTAGTTTCACACAAAAAATAAAATAAAATAAATCATGAACTTTGGCTATTTTTTCTTTTCTTTCCCAGTATGATGTTTAGGCAACTTTGTATGCTTTATTTTTGTTTTTATTATTTTATTTTTTTTATATATGTTATTGATTTTTTTACAGAGAGGAAGGGAGAGGGATAGTGAGTTAGAATCATTGAGAGAGAAACATTGATCAGCTGTCTCCTGCACACAACCCACTGGGGATGTGCCCACAACCAAGGTATATGCCCCTGACCAGAATCAAACCTGGGACCCTTCAGTCTGCAGGCAACACTCTATCCACAGAGCCAAAGCAGTCAGGGCGAGACTGTATGTTTTAGAATAGAAGTAGGCAAGTTACAGACAACAGGAATGCTGCCTCTTTTTAAAATAAAATTTATTGACAAACTCACACCGTTCATTGATGTGCTTCCCATGTTGCTTTCAGGCTACACAGGCAGAGCTGAGTAGTTGTGGCAGAGATTAATGTATGGCCCATGAAGACAAAAATATTTACTATTTGTATTTTTACAAGAAAAGTTGGTCACTGCTGTTGTAAGGAATTTGAAAAATATCTATGTGTTGATTTATGCTTGGTGTCTCTTTTGATAGAGCCTAGGTATAGAGTGAGTACTTTCTAGAAGAGCACTAGTAGGCCTGTAACAAATGTTGGCTGAATTAAATATCTATAATGCATTAGTGTTGAAAAAAGTCATTAGCAATTCTTAGCATAACATGATATAAATGTTTGTTTCTCTGTGTGTTTAATTTATTTGCATTAATCACAGAAGAGGGATCTAACATGTTAAAGAAAAGTTTGGCATAACCTTCATGAATCTAATTGGAAGGAGAGGAGGGATGAAAACTTCATAATTAGAGATGACTGAGCTTCACCCAACAGCCTGGTGAACTGCCATAGTGTCAGGCTATTCTGAAGCCCTTTTCATGAACAGAAGAGCGTTTTTAATGTTTCTTGCTAGTTAAACTTCAACACAAAGCCTTCCTGCCCTTCTTCTTTCCAAACATCTCATTTTCTCCAGGGCTGGCATGACTCTGCCCAGTCAGTCCCTTTGCCGCAATGTTGTGGCAAAGAAATGGCATAGCTATTCAAGTTGAAAAATTATCCCAACTGGTGTAATTTAGTGAGGTCAGGGGATTTAAAATGTCACACAGTTGTAGCTTCCTTGAATGACTGTGTTTGTCCAGAAGGTGCTCCAGCCCCTGGTATAAAGGAGCCAGAGCTGTATGTGTGGCTCTTTGTGTGCAGCTGAACTCCAGACCCTATTCCGAGCCTGGGAGTGTGGGAACCGGTACCTGCCAGGGCTGAGCCTTGACCACCCACTCATTTCGTACAGCCTATTAAATGCTTATCATATGATGCTACTACGTTCCTTCTCCTGTTGACCTTGCCCTGACCGACTGTGTGTCGAATTACTAATTATCCCTACAGCTTTGCTACATGAATGCCATTTAATTTCCACCTCCACTTTTGGAAGCCACACTCCTCAGGCGGAGCCCCTGGAATAACCTCAGGAGCTAGTCGTTGCAGTGGGAGGACATCCACCACCAGTGTAACACTACTTCCAAGAAATGTTTTGTTAATTACACAACTATAGTTAATGCCAAAAGAGAGAGAGAGAGAAAGAGAGAGAGAGACACCCCTTATCTCCTCTCCCCCCCTCCCCCCCTCTGCATCCCATCATCCATTTATTGTGAAATTTGCATTGCTCTCAACCATTCTCAAGCTTCAGTTTCATTCCTGGCCGACATTGGACGCTTGCCTGTGCCGTATGGAAGTAACAAGCCACCATCTGGGGGTTTCATCATCTGACTCTGAGGCACGAGAGTCTCTAAGGATTATGTTTTGCCTACTTGGCACAGAAAACAGGCTTTAGCTTCAGTGATTAGGAAATGTTGGGAGTTATTTCCCTCCGTCTAGACCCCAAAGATTAGCCTACACAGACATAGGAATTTCCATCAAAACCCTATAGACCACATGCCTGTTTACCTTATATTGCTGTAATACTCTTGCTAGACTATTGTTAGTAAGATTTTGCAAATAGCTTCATTTAAAATGACCCTTTAACCTGACATCATAAAGTGCTAAAAAAAAAAAAAAAAAAAAGATCATACTAGAAGAGGTCACTCTGGAGCAAAGTAGATTAGACACTCCTTGCTGGTCTGGTGGAAGAGCAATCATGAGGCCAACGGTCTTTGTTTTATTTTAAATAATGGATTCTTTCTACGTTAAAGTCATTTTAGTCATCAGAAAATAATGAACTCTATGGGTCACTCAATATGGCTTTCCCCCCCCCCAAAGGTTTTGATTTTAAAATAAGAACCCAGGTTTAATTGATTCTTTTATCAGTCAACACTAAAAATCAAGGCATGGTTCTTTATTTACCTGCGTAATACCTGTTGTTTTATTATGTATTTAAACAGGACTTTTATTTATGATATTTTTAGTTCCCTTTCAATAGCTGACATATATTTACCCAAACCAGGAAGTAAGGGAAAGATGCGTATCTTCATGAATATGAAGAATAGTATAACTTTATTCATTTGTTCTTTAAATATTTATTGGGCATCCACCACATACCAGGCACCATGCTAGGTGGTAAGAATACAACAGAGGGAAAGAATTAATTCAATTCTTACCTTGTGAAGTAGTAGCACTTCCTGAAATATAAGTTAAACTAGAATAGCTGCAAATTCACACATCTAGCAAATAACTTTACAGATGATTGCTTAGTGACATTATTTACTCTGCCCTTAAGACTACAATTTTTCTACTTCATTACAATTCAGCATCATTCCTCCCTCCCCCTGTCAATTTACCTTTGAATTAGAAAAGTAACTGCTTTGTGGAGAAAACAAAAGAACTTTGAGAATTTTTCTCTTTGGAAATACATGTCCCATAATCAGTTTTTTATTTCAAAACTTTTATATTATCATTCAATTCATACTTTCTCCAACCTGCTTTTCTAGTCTTATCATTTATTATTCTCCTCTCTTATAATATAAACTTTTATATTATCATTCAATTCAATGCTTTCTCTAATCAAACTAGGCAGCTTATACTAAGATGCCTTACCTTTTTCCATATGGTTGGCTTTGCTCATTTTCCTAATCCTGTTCATGTTGCAAGAGCCAACTTACATGCCATCTCTTCTATGAAGATGTGCTTGCAGAAAAAAAGAGTTAAGCTCTCTGTTCTCTGAACAACTGTAGTGTTTTTAAATTCCTTTTGTATTTTTAAAAAATATGTTTTTATTGACTTTTAGAGAGAGGAAGGAAGAGGGAAGGAGGGAGGGAAGAGAGAAAGAGAGAGAGAGAGAGAAAGAGAGAGAGAGAGACAGAGAGAGAGAGAGAGAGAGAGAAAAGAGAAACGTCAACCAGGAATCAGACCTGCACTACAACTTGGATATGTGCCCTGACCAGGAATTGTATTGCCAACCTTTCAGTGCAGGGGAAGACAGTCAACCAACTGAGCCACAGGAACACTGGCCATGGCTAATTATTTTTTATTCTAGGCAATAAAGGAGTGCAGACTGTAACATTTATGTATATTTCTCTTCGTTTGTGTTAAAATGTCAGCTTACACGGAGAAGGAATAATATCTTACTTTTATTACATTAATAATAAATACATTTTATTTATTTATATATTATGGTATATAATTGTCTATAATAATAAGAGGGTAATATGCTAATTAGACTGATGTCTTCCTGAAGTCATTCCAGACGTCCTTCCTGACAAAGCTGGGGCCGGAGAGAAACCAGTCTGGGTCCTGGTTACCTGTGGGCAACAGGAGGAGGGAAGCAGCTCAGTCCCTGGTGCCAGAGGGAAGCCAGTGCAGGCAGCTGTGGGGAAGGAAGGCTTATTATTTTTTTCTTTCTTTTCTTTATCGATTAAGGTATTACACATGTGTCCTTATCTTCCACTGCCCCCCACCACTCCCCTTCTCTTCCCTGCTAATGCTTTCACCCTCCTGGTGTTGGTGTCTGTGTCCAAGTCTTTTGGTTGATTTCTCCCCTTTACCCCTGCTCTCTCCTACTCTTGCACAAATTTTTGTGCATCGGGCCTCTAGTTTGTAAATAATTATAACATTATATAAAGTTAAATTAAAATGAGTATAATATATAATAACTAATTTTATTATATCAATAAACCATGAAGACATGACACAAATATTTCTTGAAGACTTTCTATATATCAGGTGCTGGGGATATAGACACCTTTACTCCCCATCCTTATGGTAGGCATTAAAAACATGGATGTTATAAATATGATATTTGTGAGATAACAATTCTTAAATGCTCTGAAAATCTGACCAAATTTTGACCTGTTGTGTTGGATTGAAAGCTCCAGGGGCATGGGAAGCAAGCTTACTGTAGGGGTTTACATGACCTGACAGTGGAATCTGACTCTTTACATACCTTGCATCATAAAAAATTTGGTCAGGTCAACCCTGGATCACCAAGAGAGAAGAGTTGCACAACTTTTCCAACTAGCAGCTGTGTTTGTAAATAATTAGGCCCAGGGATGAAGTTTCTGCTAATCCCTAGCCTGCCTGGCTCCTTTCTTCAGTCAGGCAGTCAATGCAAAATCAGAAAAGTATAGGTTTCTTTGGCCTTAGACATAGCTTCACTCATTACTAAATGTTGGGGGGGGGGGGGTGCGCGGGGATATCAGCCTCATCTATAAAATAAGAATAGTAACCCCTTCCTCGGTGGAGATAAATGACACATGTAAAGTCTAGAACCAAATCCATCATATGGCCTGTTGCTTGTTTTATAATGAAGTTTTACTGGGACACCGGGACACTCATTCATTCTGTATTATCTAAGTGTCTACATTACATCAGCAGAACTGAGTAGTCACGATCTAGGCGAATGGCTCACAAAGCCTAAAATATCTATTATTTGGACCTTTATAGATAAAATCTGCTGACCCCTGGACTAAAATGGCTCTGAATCTGGAAGATACTCAATTAATATTAACTATCACAGTTATTCTCTACTTCACTATACCTAATCTGGGATGAGAGTGGAAAAGAAGGGTGGAGAAGGATAGGCAGGAGAGGGACAAGGCTGGTAATTATCTCCGTTCAATGGAATCTCAAACTGGAATAGAACTTGAGTCCAAGACTGAAACTTAATAGAGACCAAAAGAAGTAAACTTTTATTTTTCTCTAATTTAAAATTGTCATCGGTCCTAATACTTTATTTGCCTCCTTGAAAGTGCTACATGAGTCAGTGTTAAGTTAATAGTGGATTCTTGATAATGGTTGTCATTGGCAGGACCATGAAAATAGTCCATCAGAGCATAGCACAGCCATTCCAGGAAGTTTTCCTTGTGTTGGTATTGATTTCTATTAAAACATGCTAACTGAATCATTGCACTTCCTGTTGGCTGCACTCACTGCCTAGTGATGCAAATGGAAAACCTGTCTCAAACCTACGATATCTGGTTACTTACACCAAGACCCAGGCAGCTGGGGGTATAAGCCAAAGTGAAGTACCAATCATTGTAGAAGGAAATGATCTTCATTTGCCCTGCATGATGTCACCCATCATGAGCCTGAAGATTTTCTAACAATTACTGTCTGTGATGGTAGGCAAATCTTATGAATGCATCTTCTCGGGGCAGGTAGTGAAGTGTATCCCAAAACATTTGATTTGGTTCAAGTTTCTGTGTACATATCCTTCCTCTTCTTTTTTTTTATCTATTACGTCAACCTCTGTGAGAGGGGTTTGTGTGTCTGTGCAAAGAACAGCAACACGTGCTTTGTGTCTGTGTGTTTATTCCTTGGATGAGCATTCTCTTCTGCCTGTTAGCTTCTAAGTAGTCTAATGCAGACTCTGTAGTTTCACATAATGATTCAGTAATTTCTATCAGAACAGCCCTTTACCATAGCAAAACAGACCATCATTTCCAAAGGTATGTTGACATGAGGCCAAATGTATAGAGCATGTAATTTTGTAAACTCATGTATTTGAATCATAACTTTAAGGCTGATTTACTGGATCAAGTCACCGAGCTGGAAAATGAGCCTAGTTACTGTGGAACAGATTGGCTAGATTTTTTTTTTTTTGTGTGTGTGTTTTTTTTCCAAACTGCCTTTCTTTTGGAACACAGCTAGATTGTATTTCCCAGCATCCTTTACAGTTAGATATTAGCTACAGCCTTGTGTCTGAGCTGTGGTCAATGAACATAGTGGAAGTGATGTACACCTTCTCTAGGCTTATGCCATAAAGCCCTCTAAAATGGGATCCTCTGACTTCCTTCCCTGTCTCACAGCTGGGTGGAGAAAACTCCAAGAGGGTGAAGTAGCAACATGGAGGAACCTGGCTCCTAGTGCCACACTCTTTTCTCCACCAGTCCATATTACACTGTGATAGACTCCTGTCGGACCTCTCACCACCAATACTCACTGGACTGTGATGAGAACAAGTAACAAATTTTATTGTATTAAGTCCCTGAGTTTGGGGTGTTTTGTTTTTTGTTATAACAATTAGTCTAGCCTGAATAATTTACCAGCTGTCATTCTTTTATGTACATTGCTAGTTTTTTATTCTTTATTTTCATAAATGCATAACTTGCTTGGTGTTATGCTTTGCTATATTTTATGGAATCGATGAAATGCTATAAAGATATTTGAAAATGTGAGAATTTGTAAAGATGTATGGTCATATTCATTGAGAATATGAAGGCTTCTATGAAGTTTTTCTTCCACATTTTCCTCCATGTTCCTTTGTTGGAGATTACTTGTTCAATCTTAAGATAACAATAAGAGCTTGATGTCTTAGTTCTATTTTACAAACTGAACATTTTATTTTTTGTGGAAAGTGCTGTTTCCTCGAGGTGGGTCCATAACTCTGTATCAATTGAGCCAACTGCATATGAAATATCAAACAACTATTGGGCAGAAGACAGCAAAGGATATTTTTGTTTTGTTGGGCTGAACATCTGCATTTGAGAGGGAAGTGAGTATGCCATTAAGGAGGAAAGTGTGAGGGGGTAATTTGGTAGATGAGGACCCTACACAAGCTTTGATAGCACTGCATGACTTCCTTATGCTACTGGCTGGTAGGAACCTGATGAGGCTGCACTTTTAGCTTTGGCCACAGAATGAGGAGGTTGCAGAGAACAGCTTTGGACATATGATGGACATAAATATGAGCATGAAATGTTATTGTTAAATAACTACGACAATTTGAGGGACACTTGTCTCTGCCACTTCGCCAATCTGACTGATACACGGGAGCTCAGAGAGTTTAGTTAACTTTCCTAAGGTCACAAGGCTAATAAGATTCAGAGACAGGATTTGAATCCAGGAAATCTAATTCTAAAACTTGTGCTTAAAACCATTCTGTGTAGGAGAAAGAATTTATGTGTAGGAAAGATATGAGAGACTAGAGACAAGAAGATCATTTAGGAACATTTTAAATATGAGGTTATGAGAATGTGGAAGAGGATGCTTATTTAAGGACTATGAGTTATGCACAGTAGCTGCCTCATAAAGAACTCCTGAAAAGGTGAATGAATTTTTCTTATTGTAGGTGCCAGTAAGTGTTGCTGTCACCACCACGTTCCGGGTAGTCATTTTCTTTACTGGGTAGTCTTTATTTAAAAAGTCCTTTGCTTTGCCCACACATCATTGCTGGCAGAGCCACCGAGTCATGGACAGTTTCCCCGAGGATGTTCCCTCCCCCAGGGAACGGCTCTGCCTGTACTATCCAAACAGAGGGAGGGCACTGTGCCCTCTTGCTAAATCCTCAGTTGGCATTGCCAGACATTTTTATTGCCTCTTCCCATCCCTTCTTTTGTGGGGTCAGCACTGTCAACTGAAGTTCAGTTCTCTCTTCCTTCAGGCTAATAATAATGCCCACCAGAAAACCCTCTTGGTGTTATTTTCCCCCTGCCCTTTTTCCTCATTTTTTTTTTTTTGCAATTGTTACTAAGGATGGCATAGAGTTTATTAAAAGATGAAGGAAGCCTCTCTTCAGTTTTACAAAAGCAATTATTTTCTTTGTTTTTTATATTTTTAGCAACTTTATTGACACATGGTTCACACATCTTACAATTTACCCATTTACCAATTTAAAGCATACAATTCAATGCTTTTTAGTATCTTCACAGAATTGTGCAACCATTATTATGATCAATTTTAGAACATTTATATTACCCCAAAAAGAAACTTCATACGCATTAGCAGTCATTCCCCATACTCTCCCAGCCCCCACCCCTGATTTACCTATTCTGAACATTTCATATAAATAGACTCATACAATATGTGGCCTTTTGTGGCTGACTTCTTGTACTTGATATGAGGTACTTAAATTTTATCTATATTGTAACACTACTTTTTATTGTCAAATAATATTCCAATATTATAGTTAATACTATTCTATAACTATGTATGGTGTCAGTTGGGTCAGAGATTTAGCTAGACGCAATTGTTTTCTGATTTGATGTAATTTGTAATTTAGAACCTGAAAATACTCACCCACATTCTCAGTCTATATTCCCTGCTGCCTAAGTCCTTATGCTAGAAAAGGAGTCAGCAAAGTTACTATCTATATGTCACTGGCAATTGGAAAACATAGGGGATGTGGAGAAGAACAAAAGAAGGAAAAATGGTAGGACAAAAAACTGGGTTGAGGAAGAAAAAGTGGTAAGGAAATATTTCAGCCTTACCTGGTATTAAAAGTATGTATTCTTATCTTTAAGATGTCCTCTTAATACCATTTTTTTTTCTTGTAGATAAAATCAGTATGCCATACTTGAAAGAAATTTGTACAGAAATAAACAACTTTGTAAAATATATGAGACAGGCTTATATAACCAAGATACAATTTTTAAAGAATTATTTAATGTGAAAAACCCGTGTCTGGTAGATATTATGCCTGTCTCATAATGTGGTCCCCTTATAAATTAAATAATTGACCAAGGAAGAATATTCAGAAAAGCTGAGTGAAGTCTATGAAATCATGAAAGGTGTCGCTTCATAATGAACAATAGTTGTGTTCCACAGATGTCGACTGAGCACGGATTTTAACCCATGCACTAAACCCTGAGAATGCAAAGATGACAGGACACAGCCTTGCAGTGAGCTGGAGACACAGGCAGTAATTCAGGTAGAGCAGAGGCTGTGGTGAGTATGCTGGAGGGCTTCCTGAGAGGCGGGAGAGATTTACTGAGTCTTGAATGAATAGAATTTGGTCCTGGGGAGAAAAGGCGGCAGTCAGAGGAAAGGAAGAGCCTCTGAGGAGGTACGGATTGTTCAGAATTGCTAGATCTTAAAGTGTGAAACAGAGAATGAGTAATAATGAGGGTGGAGAAGCAAGTAAGAACCCCAACTGTTACATGGAAATTGAGACATTTAAGAATTACATTATTCCACGGGGGTGGGGGGTGTATAATAAAAAATATTTCATATAAAACCCTAAAAGATTCATGATAAATTATCAAGCATGTTTGACATCACTCTTAGCATATAGTATTCCTTGTTTTCTTAAGTATACATGGTATGAGTCTTGTACATTTAAATATTTACTATGTGTGCAATTTTGCACACTGGGAAGTACAAGAGAAGTATAAGAGCAGTAAACATTTAAGTATTAAATTCAGGGCACAGAAACAATTTCCTATAAATTCAAAGAAATGTGAAAACCTTTGAAGGTTAAGGGATATCCCTTCTTTCCTGTTGTTCTTCCTCCTTTTATAAAATTCCTTTTCCCTCCTTCTCTCTTTTTCTTTTCTTCCACAATTATGTACTTGCCTCTGTGCACTAGGACATATAGTAGTTAGCTGAAATAGATAGCTATGAAACAATGACCCCCCCCCCAACATAATTATATCAGTAGTAGGTTTTCTCAAGGAAAGACACTCCATAAAAGGCAGAGTCCTAACAGGCTGAATGGCATATAGGAAGATCTTCCTGAAGAGTGTTACACCAACACCTGAAGCATGAAGAGTAAAAGGCAGTGTATTCCTGAAGGAGAAGTAGGTGTGGACAGATGGTAAGGAGCAGGGAGGACATGTGAGCCTTGTTAAATGATGTGAAGAAAGACAAAGACAGGAAAACTCCCGAAGGACAGCACAGAGGGTAATGACAGTGTCAGTTATTACAATTTCCCCTCTTTATTAACCTGTATGAAAGCCTTTTCTGACATCATGAAAATCTATCCTTTTTAAAAATATATATATATTTTATTGATTTTTTACAGAGAGGAAGAGAGAGGGAGAGTTAGAAACATAGATACAGAGAATTATCAATCAGCTGCCTCCTGTACACCCCCACTGGGGATGTGCCCGCAACCAAGATACATGCCCTTGACCGGAATTGAACCTGGGACCTTTCAGTCCACAGGCCAACGCTCTATCCACTGAGCCAAACCGGTTTCGGCAAAAATCTATCCTTTCTTATCCTACTTTTTATTTTAGTGGTTTCAGAAGGATCTATAGATTTTATTCTTTCTCATTTCCCTTTATCTGGTAATTAATTTGGACCCCACTTACTTGGAACTTATTTTTATACAATTTAGACTTGGATGACAGAACACTTGGAAAAAAACAATTGAATTTATTTCCATTCATTCTAGCATTTATCTTTTAATTCAGATATATCTCGCACTGAATTTAGGATGCTGCACTCCAACTCCTGAAACACCTTAGTTTTTTTAATATGGAGATTTCCATGGCAACCCTTTCCAATCAGCAGTGCAAGTGTGGCACAAGACTGGATTGTTTCTGGATTCACTGGCTAGTTGGGGCCAAGGATTTGGACATAACCTTGCTACTACCCCTGGCTAGTTGGGGCCAAGGGTTTGGTCATAACCTTTCTACTACCCCTGGCAGCTGTGGAGGCACAAAATATCTAGATGCTGATGTTTCTCCCCTTCTATATTTAACAGATGGGCTTACTGAACTTCCTTCAGTGCCTGCTAGCCAATGAGCAGGAAGTGAAATAGGATAAGCCCAGGGTGAATCATAAAGGCTATTCTAAGGTTGCAGGACTCTTCCCAGCTTTTCCCTTCCTCAAGCCCAAGAAGCAACTTTGTTGGGGACAATCACAAAGCCAAGCTGACTAATTCAGAATTCAAAAACCTCAAGCAGGCACTTAGGGTTGCTCCAGATTCCTATTAATTTTCTTCATCTCTATGAAATGACTGTACCATATCATCTCCTTTTTCCTCAAACCTCCCACACACCCTCCTCCTACTGATGACCCAGACTCATTCTTCATTGAGAAATTTGAAGTCATTGGCAATGAACTCGCTCAACTTCCCACCACAAAACCTGCCAGCTTGGCGCATCTGCATCCAAATTCTCCTTCCTCCACAATGAAGAGACTGTTCCTCTTCCTACAGGAAGGGATGTTTCTCCACTTTTGCTTACCACTTGTGCTGTCAGTGACTTTGCTTCATGATCTATTCATGCTTTCCTTCAGCAGTCACATCTCACTGTTCATAGAGTCATCACCATCATCATACAAACATGCTCTAATATTTCCTCTCTTCTCATACTTTTTTCTTCTTCATATAACCTGTTTCGATCCTGCCCTATTTTTCTGTTTTATTTTATAACCAAATTCCTGAGTACCAAAACTACTTCTACCTCTTGTCTTTATGCCACTCACTGTTCAACCCAGTCCATTGTGCTTCTATATCTCTTCTACCTGGTAAGGTCACCAACAGCTGTCAGGTTACCAAATCCAGCAATATTTGTCAAAGCCAATTCTCTACCTATTTGAAGCATGCTTACCTCTTGGCTTCCAAGATTTTTTTTTTTTTTAATTTTGGGATCTGTTCATAAATGTTGACATTTCTCAGAGCTTTCCTTAGACCTTTGTTTGACTTTTATCTAAATTCTCTCCTTAGTTATAGTATACATTTCCAGTGTTTTAAATTTTATATCTCCTCTGAGCTCCTGGCAACTATCAATATGTTTTCTGTTTGTATAGATTTACTTATTCTGTATAATTTACATACATGCAATCATATAGTATGTGATTTTTTGGTGTTTGGCTTCTTTCACTTAAGGTAATATTTACAGGTTCACCTATGCTATAGGATATTTCAGAATTTATTCTTCTTTCTGACTAGATAATATTCCATCATATGTATATATCACAGTTTGTCCATTCATCCATTAATGGACAATTGGGTTGTTGACACATGTTGGCTATTTTGACTAGCCTAAGATCCATTCTTGATCTACTTTCTCCTCACTTTCATAACTTTTTTTTTTAATCAGTAAATTCAATTTGTTTGTGCCCAGACTCTATCTTGATCTATTTCCTTCTCACCATTTTTATCCCTGCCCTCCTATTTCAGGCCTTCAGTATTTCTAGTCTCTATTGCTACAGACACTCTTCCAATGTGTCATCCTTCTTTCTCTTGTGCTCTATTCTTTGTCCACACAAAAAGAAAAGTAACCTTAGAAAATGAAAATTATTTTCTATATTGTCTTAGTCAGTTTGGACTGCAATAAGAAAATGCCATAGATGGGAGGCTTATCAACAAAATAAATTGGGTTCTGGTGAGGACTCTCTTCTGGGTGTAGGCTTTTATCTTCTACAATATATCAATCTTCACTTAGTAGAAAGGGAAAGAGAGCTCTTTGGGCTTCCTTTTATGAGGGCAGTAAGTCCATTCATGAGGGCTCCACCATGACCTGTTTACTTCCTAAAGGACTTACTACCTCAATATCATCACAGTGGGAATTAGGATTTTACATATGAATTCTGGCAGAAACAACATTCAGTCCATTGTGTGTGTGTGTGTGTGTGTGTGTGTGTGTGTGTGTGTGTAACTAACTTTTATTGAGTACTTACTATGTCTTAGTCACTGTTGTATGGGTTTCCCAGGAAATAATATATTTAAACCTCAAACAGTGAGAGTAAATACGCTTATTATTGCTTTTTTGCAGATGAGGAGACAAAGTAACTTACTTAAGGCTACCTAACACTTGATTGAGCCAAGATTTGAACCTCAGTAATCTGTCTCATAAACTTATCCTCTAATTGTTATGCTAGATTGTCTAAATCATCCAAGTCCTTCTCCTTTTAAAATGGTTTCCTATTCTATTAACAAGAGGAGTCACGCCTAAAGGCCCTGCTTGAGCTGACTCTAGGCTATGTTTCCACCTTCACCTTGCCACTCTCTCCAGTACTCACTCTTCTTTAGTGACTTCTTCCCTTAGGCCCGTTATCATACTCATTTCCCTCTGGCCTTCAGGTCTATGCATGTCCAGTTCCCTCAGCCGAAAACATCCATCCTCTTTCCGTTCTTCAGATCTCAGCTTAGTGACAACTCCTCCAGATGCCTGTGTCAGCAATAAGTACCTTTCTCTTCTGTTCTCTCATCGCTTTTGTTTTTTAAAGCTCAAAGTTATTATTTGAATTTGTAATTATGTTATTTCTTTCTCTTTCTTTTTATTTGTTAATATTCTAGAATATATGTCTCTTGATGTCAAGGACTATGTTTATATTTATGTGTTTGTCCTAGTCATAGTTATATCCCTGAGTTTTCCAGTTTCTGGTGCAGGCTGGAGCAATAAATGAATGTCTCTAATTCTATACTTTATGTAGGGGAAAAAATGAATAGAATTTTATTCTTTAATTGTTATGCTAGTTTGGTCTTTTTATAATTCTTTGTATGTCTCCTCTTATCTTCTCATTGCTACCTCAGTGGAGGAAAAAAAAAAAAAAGAAAAAAAAAAGAGGAACTACCCCAAGTTTCAGATGCTGCTAAATAATTGTCCACTTAATTGCCCCAGACAGGCATTGGTTGAATTCCTCACTTGATGCCAGAGAAGATAAAGCACAACTTGTCCAAACAAAACTAGCAACATCTGGTCTATTTGTGGTGGGGCTTGAAGTGTTTGCTGTTTGGTGGCCCCTTGTTTTCCTCCCTATTTCTATATCTTTTTTTAAAAAAATAATAACACCTGGCACATTGGTTAGCAGCTTTACCTTATAATCAGACTATCGTGGAGATAAAAATAATGCCATGCCACATTGTGGTAACTGTAAAAGTACAGGAAGCAAGACAATACCCAGCCTGTGATGACAACCCACATCCTGCCAATACTATAGTAATGAGTCCCCAAATTGCCTACTCCACACTCTCCCACATGAGTGTTCTCAAAGAAATACGCACCTCAGTTCTGAGAGAATGGCGCTGGGGAGATAAAGAAATAAAACTGTGAAGTGTCTAGTGTGTAGCTTTCTGATACAGACTAATTTTTAAATTGCACAACTGCTATTCCTTAGGCCAGTGGTCGGCATACTCATTAGTCAACAAAGCCAAATATCAACAGTATGATTGAAATTTCTTTTGAGAGCCAAATTTTTTAAACTTAAACTTCTTCTAACACCACTTCTTCAAAATAGACTTGCCCAGGCCGTGGCATTTTGTGGAAGAGCCACACTCAAGGGGTCAAAGAGCTGCATGTGGCCCGAGAGCCGCAGTTTGCTGACCACAGCCTTAGACTAATCAGAAAAATAGAGGGCTCAGAAATCATGAAGGCTATCATTCACTGACTGCTAAAGGACTTACACCCAATTATAATCACATTACAAGGTAGGAATTAGCTTTATCCTTATGTCTGATGAGAAAAAGAAGTTTCAAGAAATTAGACAACTTGTCTTTTCCATTTAACAGTGGGTGGGAAAGCTAGATTTCTAACCTATGTGTGAATGATCCATGGTGATATTAAATGCATCACTGCTTCCAAGATTAAGGACTATTGCCCTGTGGTGTGGCTCATAGGTTGAGCATTGATCTATGAACCAGGAGGTCATGGTTCAATTCCCAGGCAGGGCACATGCCTGGGTATCAGGCTTGATCCCCAGCTGGTGGTGTGCAGGAGGAAGCTGATCAATGATTCTCTCTCATCATTGATGTTTCTATCTCTCTCTCCTTCTCCCTTCCTCTCTGAAATCAATCTATATATATATATATATATATATAAATATATATATTAACATATATAACATATATTTCATATATCTGTGTGTGTGTGCGTGTGTGTGTGTGTGTGTGTGTGTGTGTGTGTGTGTGTTTTACAGTTGTCACACTGTGGCATGGGATTATTTTTATCTCCATGATGGGCTGATTATAAGTAAAGCTGCCCGACCAATGTGGCAGGTGTTGGCTCTATTAATTATAATTAATGTAAACACTCAATATATGTATTTCTAAAGTTAAACCTCACAATTGGATACATTGTATATTATTACCAATAATCCATTGTGTCTTTAAAACATATTTGAATTCTTAATAGGTAATATAAATGATAATATTATAGCATGTATTTACTGAGGGTTTCCTCTGTTCCAAGTGCTGTGCTATCTGTATTCTATTCTTTATAAAAACTCTATGAGATGAATACTATGATTATCTTCATTCTATAGAAGAGAAAGCTGAGGTTAAAGAGGTTAATTAGCTCAACCAACTATAAAGTAGCAGAAGATGGAGAGTTGAGCTTCCAAAAACATGTTCACAACTACTCCGTTTACTGGCCCTCCTCACGCTAACTGTGATCGTGCAGCTTTCCACCTGTTTCTAGAATTGAGCAGATGTTATCTGTAGATTTTGGCAGAGTGGATAGTGATGGTTCTGTAGCTTTTCCACAATAGTAAGAACTAATTATACTTCTTTCATGGAGCTATCTTAATGACACAGGCAAATCGAAGGCAGTGGGGTATGGACACTTTACTACAGCAATGGAATATATACTGGGTGCACTGCATTGCACAGGAGCAATCTATTGGTAAACAGAAAAGATGTGGGCATCATGGGCCCTATTCCCAAACAGTTTAGTGAGAAAATAATGTAAGTGTGAAAGGCCTGGTGAGTAATCAAATAGCAAGAACTTAATTTCAAAAGAATACAGTACTGATCCAATGTGGAAAGGTCTATGGAGTGCAAAAAGGAAAAAAAAAATACACTAGGAGTTAGCACATGAGTTGTGGTCAGGTATCTGCACATTAGAAGAATCAGATTATTAGGAACGGAAGAAAAGTTGGAGAGGAAGCCAAGCGTAAATAAGAGCACAGATGCAGGATGTAGCAACTTGGTTGGCAAGCAATGGGCATGACTAGAACAGGAATCTGCCGGAGAGCCAGCAAAAAGAAGAGAGCAGGTTTTTGGACAAGCTGGCATGATGACCTCAGAGCGCCCAGGGGTATTCTGTTCTTTAAATGACCCCAGGCATAGTTAGGCAATCTTGTTTTTCACCGTCTCTCCTGGCGTTACTCTCATGCTTTCCATATGACTTCTTAAACAGGGCTTGTTCCTTCTCTGGCTTTTATTTAAACGCCAGCCACTAAATAATCATCTTCTAGGTATGCCCTCCCAGGTTCAAAGGAGCCTATGCATAAAAATTGCTACACTTCCCACCTACGGAATAGCATGTATATAACCAGACTCTGTTCTTCAGCACTTTAGCAATCAACAAGCTTTCGCTGAGTTTGTTGATGTGCAGGGCATGGGTCTGGAACTGTTCCTCAAAAGTAGGTGCTTTATAAAAAGCACTCACAATGACTCAGACATTTCCTTTTCTTTGATATAACAAAGAGCTGAGTGAAATCTTTGAGTTTTGTTAAAGATGATAGAACTTGGAACTTTTCAGACAGGCAGTGAATGTGGGTGCTAAGTGAGTTTTCAATGCTATTTGATTCATCAAACGTATCTTGCCATTATTCTGAGTTGTTATTTTTGTCTTTAAAAGTAGAATATTTGAAATGAGGGAACACTTTCTTTATTTTTCATGTTTTCAATTTCCCGAAAATGGAAATAACGGAGAGAAAAGAACAAATAGCAGTGTTTTGAATCAGTCAAGGTATGACTACTTTAAAACACCAAAACCGCAGAATAGATCTGCCCCCATAATGTGGAGGGGGGACATTTAGCCCAGCAAGCATGCACACCATTTCCTTTCCAATCTGGCTGTACAAGTACCACTGCAACAAGCAGTTCACTCTTAAGTTTCCCCTCAACCTTAATCACTGGCCCACGTTAATTTATGCAGTGATTGAAAGCAAGGCTTTGGTCTGGGTCTATCCCAACTCTGCTACTCACTGTCTCAGAGGGTTATTATGAGAATTAAATGAATCAACATAAATAAGAGCTGAATAATGTAATCCCTACCTACATGTTAATTAATAGTCATTAAAATAAAAATAAAGCAAAATGACCTTGCTTATCAGCTCTGTCACTATAATATTAACATCCTCTTTATAATAAGAAGGCTGATAGTATTTGAGATGAAAGTTACAATCCATCAAACCCTGGGCCCATACTACCTTTCAGTCAGTGCTTACAACAAAGCCATCAGTGGACTGTTGTCATTACTTTACCCTTATTTTATGGTTGGGGTCAAGTGATTAGTTTAGGGTCACACAGGTGGGAAATGGTGGAGCAGAATTTGAAATCAGGAAGTGAGATTTTAAAACTTTTACGTGTTTGTATAATTGTTCCAAATTGTGAAGCTAGTTCTGAAGTTCCTGCAAACTTTCTAGTCTCTAGGTAGGTTAAGAACCCAGGGCAATCAACTCCCTTTGCAAGGTGCTCATATACTTCCAACGGACGGGGACTGCTTTTTTTTTTCTTCCTTTCTTTCTGGGAATCACATTCGCAAGATGCCCAATAATTTTAACTTTATCTAGAAATTCACATTAAATATGCATTGTACGGCAGTAATATTCTACAACTTTCATAAACAGCCCTATGTGGAAGGTCCCAGTATTCCCCCTTTATAGATGAAAACCTGAGGTTCAGAAAAACTAAATCCATTTCCCGAAGTCTCATAATTAGTTTGTATCAGAAATTTATTGACTTCTGGTCTAGCGTTCTTTCCATCAGATTCTTCGAATTAGAGTCAAGATCTTTTTTTCCTTGCCAGGCATACTAGGTAAGGGGTGTCTGGATTGGCCTCATGTCACAGCAACAATGAATTATAAAGATGAACTTTGAATTTATAATCCCCTGGGTTTGTTTAAAAGGCCAAAGCCCATGCTTAGCTTTTATGTTGCTGTGCATCTTTGACCGAGAGAGGAGTGGTTTACTGCAAGAGCTACACCTGCATCTCTGTGAAATTTACATCCATGAGGTGCAATGACTTTTTGTTTTATGTTTTTGGACTGTGTTTCCCACCCACTGCAGGGTGATGAAACTGGACAGCTGCTTCTTGCAAGGAAGGTGAAGATGTAGATAAAATGCAGCCCCTTCCAACCACTGGAGATTCCTTCTAGAATGGGACCAAACGACCCTCCAGTCTTCTGTTCCACCCGTGGCTTCTCTATGATCTGTTTGAACATTCTTTTCCTGCTTGGTAATTAGCACCAGCTGTCTCAACTTAAAAGGAAGGAATCCCTTTGAAATCCTCCCTATCCTCCGTGAAATATGCTACTGAAATGTGCTAATTAGTAACTGGACTTAGGACAACACAGACATGTGTTTCCTTTGAGTACTGTAGAAGGAAGAGGAGGAGGAATAGGAACATCTGTTTAGCTGCATATGTGTTTGTATGCTTTTCTAATTTTCAAAATGACAGTTTTAATGAAAATCTATCCTACCCAAATGTGAGTGGAGCCAGTAGCTGAGGCCCAGGCCCCCATGCATTGACTTCTCTCCCGCCATCTGCACTCCTGGCTCAAGCTTGTACGCGTTCCCATGTGCAGGGTTCCCTCTCTGCCTCCCCAGACTGACTTTCCTGTCAGCATCCCCTCACTCTTCACCACAGTATCAGGACTCACAGAACCCCAGGGAAACACAAAGTAACTCCTCTTCCTCTGGGAATGGGTGTCCCAGAGTAAGAACTAGCAAAGTAAGGATGAGCACCCCTGGAATTGGAGGAAAGAGCATAGAAACAACGTGCCATCCTGTTAAATGGACTTTGGCAGTTTACATTGTGATTATGTAAAAATCTGTGTCTTCCCAAATAATTTTGAGCAACAAGGTCCAGGGTTCACATTAACTTGCCGGTCTGGGGGCAAGAGGAGCACATGTCAGAAGGGAAGCCTGTTGATTTTATGGGAACACTTGGGGATTTATTGACAGGATGAGGGAGCTCAGAGGAGGCTTGAGAAAAGAGTGGGCAGTATCTCACCTCAAAGGGCATTCTCCGGGGGCAGCTGCTGCCTTCATAGCGCTGTTCCTTAACACCCCGGGAGCTGCTGCTGCAATAATCTGCACCCTGATTGCTATTGTAGTATGGCTTCACTGACACACTAAAGTCTTGGGGTGAATGTTTGTTAGGTTGAGCTTAGGTCACATCACTAACACCTGGCTGTAAGGTGGGATGGAATCAAAAGATCTGCCCTGTAGATGGGGGGCTCACCTAGAGTTTATGCTTCCCCCACAAATCCCATACAGCAGTGACAACCAAATTGGATAAATATCTAGTACGGGGACCTACTGAAGGGATATTCTGTTTGTCTAATATCCATCAATTATGGTTAGATGCAGTCATGCATGGTTGATGCTACGAGATACCCACCCTATGGATCTGAACGCCTGGCCCATTGGCCTTGCTCTGGGAAGTCAACCAACAACTGACAGCCTTCTGCTGCACCCAAGGGGGTTACAAGACATGAAGGTGAACCAAACCTTAGTCCAAAGACATGTGTCTCTTGCGCATTACTCTGTGTTAGCTCTTTGATTAGCTACATAGCACTGAGCCATTGCCTTGACCCATTCATTCTCAGACATCCTGTCCATGTCTGTGGGCTCTTGGGCTTGGCTTGGCTGCCTGGCTTCTCTGGGTCTGTGATTTCAAGCTCTTCCCAGTTGAGCAGGCCAGATAAGAGCATCAGGTTGCTATTTTTTTTCCCCCTCCCAGATGTTTGCTCTTCTAATTGCACTAGGCTTTACAATTTGGACTCTTACAGCTGTAATAGATATCACCAGTCCTTTTCATTCTTGCTTCTGGATAGAGGCAAAGGGAAGAAGAGAGAATAAAAATATCACTCTGGGTTTCTTTTGGGGACAGAGAAGATTGACACATGTGATGTGTGCTCTCCAAACTCAATGCTGGCTTCTTCTCCAGCTTAAGGTCCTTAATGATCTGTGCTGCTTTCAGAAGTAAGTTCAGATCACTAGGAAGGCAAGTGCTTTTCCTGAACCCTTTGCCTCATACTTTTTGTGGAAGCTACTTTTAGTTTCCCAAGCAAGCTGTGCTCTCTCACATCTTCATCCCGCACACACGGTAGGTGCCCCTGGGATATTTGTAGGGCCCAAGGCTTGAGAACAAAAGGAGGCCACAGGTCATGTTTCTAATTTCTTAAAATGTGCACATTGAGCTAACACAATATGTTCTATCCTCTCTTGACAAAAATACATTTATAACTCCCTAAAAAGATAGGCATAGACATTAAGTTTTCAGGCGCCTCAGAATTGCAAGTCACAGTGTCACAGCACAAGGAGCTCCCCGACCACCCAGCCCACCTGCCTCCTCTCCCCGCCCCTTGACCTGTCCTGCATGACATGTGGATGTATGGACAGCCCAGTCTGCACTCCAGGCACCATCCACACCCCCTGTGAATGACCATTCCCTAGCAGCAAGAACTCCAGAAGTTTGGCTTACCCTTGGGAGGATGAGGATAACAGAAGCCACACAGATCTGGCAAGGGGGCATGGAGCCACTGGGGGCAAGGACTTCTGGGGTTCTGGTTTCTAGAGTGTGTTCTAGACTAGAAGAAGTGGGAAGGGACTTTGGGTGGGCATGACCCCTTAGCCTTATAGAAACCACACTATGGGGAGAGGCAGGAGAGCAGAGGTGCTGTTGATGGGTAGAAGGTGGTATGGTCACATATTTTGCCCTCTGCCTAAGATGTCCTTGCTTCTCTCAGGTATCACTCATATCCCCCCCCCCGACCCCTTCCTCCAAGAAGTCTTCTTAATTCTCTCAGCTTGGATACATGTTTCTCTTAAACTGTCTGTAACACTTACTATGTGACTCTGAGTAAGTGATTTAAATTCTCAATACCTCAATTTACTTCCAAGCCTGTCACAAGAATGAAAAAATCAATACATGTAGAATTCTAGAACAGTGCTTGATGAAAAATAAGTGTTAACTGTTATAACTATTATGGTATACTCACATAGCATGCTGTACTTCCTCCTACAGAAATATTTCTCATTATTCTGTCATTATGGGTTTTCTCAAACCCCTCTCTTCCAGAAAATAATGTGTTTCTTGAAATCAAGGACTTCATTGTATTTAATTTTGTATTCCTAACACAAAACCCAACATATGTAGCATGGTAGGTGCTTTATAAATGTGTGTAAAATATACTAAATGCCTCAAGGGGAGCTGGAACTTACCACTCTACATGTTCATGCTGCAGCCTGTGACCATCTGTAGGAAAAACAGCTGGGAGGCTGAACACAACTGCTCCAATCCTTCTGACTCTATGCTCTTAGGAGATTAGATGCAGATGGTAGGACTGGGCCAGAGCCATGTCATCGGGTACACAGAGAAGAAATATTTAAGTAGCAGTCCAACCAGGTTTAGACATGCTTGTATAAGACACAAATCCTATGTCTTGGTAAAGATTTACAATCTCAAGCATCACATTATGAAATATTGCACTTGTCTTCCTATGAGCCAAAGGATGTCAGGCATTCTGCCTTTGAGACCACGTGTTTCTCGGCATCAGTGATCTGGGGAGTGTGTTCCTGTTTTCTTTCATGCACCTGTTTGTTCTGATGACTTTCAGATAAGCAGAGCTCAGGAAATATGGTCAGGAGAAAGTCTTTCGTGCTGTTTGCTTGATTACAATTACAAAACTGCTCTGCAGAGCCTTCCCCATCATTTGCTCAAGTGGTTGCTAAGTAATTTCCAATGCAGTCCCATAATTAGAATGAATGGGCCTGGCTGCTGGTTGGTCAGAAAACCGTTTGTTCTTTCATTCATTCATTAGGGGTAGTTCTGAACAGTTATTGGATATTGCAAGATGCTTCCCACAGAGCCCAAGAAACAAGAACTAAAGGAAAATAGAAAATTCTTCCAAGTGAATTTATTTTTCACTTCTTTTACTGTTCTGTTTACTCACTTGGCCATTGCATACAATGAATGTATAAGTTTTTAGTGCTTAAAACACTACAAAATAGGATTTTTCAAAATTAATTAAAGTAATACTGAGCATCTAAAAACAATATGAAATTTTTTTCATCAAATAATTAATTTTATATAATAAAGAAGTAATATGCAAATTGACCGTCACTCCAACACACAAGATGGCTGTTCCCATGTGGACACAGATGGCCACCACAAGATGGCCTGCAAGGGAGGACAGTTAGGGGTGACCAGGCCAGCAAGGGAGGGCAGTTGGGGGGGACCAGGCCTGTAGGGGAGAACAGTTGAGGGCAAGATCAGGCCTGCAGGGAGGGCAGTTGGGGGCAACCAGGCTGGCAGGGGAGGGCAGTTATGGAGTGGTTAGGGGATGTTTAGGCTGGCAGGCAGAAGTGGTTAGGGGCAATCAGGCAGGCAGGCAGATGAGTGATTGGGAGCCAGCAGTCCTGGATTGTGAGAGAGATGTCTGACTGCCTGTTTAGGCCCGATCCAGGTGGGGGTCCCAAATTGGAGTGGGTGCATGCTGGGCTGAGGGACACCCTCCTCCCATGCACAAATTTCATGCACTGGGCCTCTAGTAATTTATAATAAAATAATTATTTTTATTATGACAAACATCTAATGCATGTAATGTGCAGACACTGAATACTTTGTGTAGATTAACTCACTTAAATCTCACAATGATCCCATGAGGTGGGGGCTACATCATCCTTATTTCACAAATGAGGAAACTGAGGCATGGAGAATTAGGGATCTAGACTAAGGTTATAAAATAAGGTTATAAAATAAGGCCAGGGTCAAAAACCAGTCCATCTGTTTCTAGAGTCTGGTCACTTTAAAACTATATTCAATGATGTAAAAAAATATTTAAAGTAATTTTTCAACTAAAGAGGCTCTTTGAGCTAGATGTGAAGAGCAGGAAATCTTTAGGGAATAATATTAATACAAATATTGTGGTAGCTATTCTCAGTTTTATGCATATTTAAAATTTTTATTTTGGGGCAGCTCAGTGATGTTATAATGAAATAATATCACTGATGTGATAAGGCCAATCATGACATGAGTTAGTAAGTATTCACTCACAGAATTAACACCTTAATATATTTAGCATCTGACATTTTTGTATATTTAGGATTTTAGACTGACCTCCTCAAAGAGGATTTTTCTGAATGAAATGAAATGGATTGAAGTTGAATGAAGTGCCAGGTGAGGTGTGTTCTGTGCCCCTGGAAGCCATTTACTGTGGCATAGAGATCTTGTTTCCATGGCAACAGGACATTAACTGTTGCCTAGCTGACATGATGACAAGATTTCGATTCAAGGTTTGTCATACATCTTTCCTTCCCTGAATTCCCCACTGCCTGGAAATATTCCCTCTTGCATCTGGTCTCCTTACAAATTAATTATAACTAGTTGTCATAGGAGCAAAAAAAAAAAAAAAAAAAAAAATTTCAGCATCCAGTGACTCTTTCTAGAACCTGGTAAAAGGGAAAAAGTACTGTTGCCACTAATTCACTTGACCTTTCCAAAGGGTGCCTCGTGAGGTTTTAAGAAGCGTTTTCTGTTATAGATTCTAATTATCTTTAAGCCTGGCTTACAAGTTGGTGGTTCAATGGAAAAAGAAAAAAGAAGGGTCAATGCTTCTCTCTCCCTCATTTGCACCTTGCGCTTAGGCCTGTGCTGGGAGATAAAAAAGGTGGAGTGGGCATGTAATGGGGGAATAAAAAGGAAAGAGAAGGAGAGGCTGCCTGTACTGCGAAGGGTTAGCTCAGAACTGAACCAACATTTTTATATTTCTCAAGGTCCATGAAGGCCAGTATGGTCAGTCTGTTGCTTTTCGTGAAGAAAATGTGATTAGGGATACTTTAGAGAGGGAATGTTCAGTTGGAATTGGAAGAAGTATGGCTTTTTATAGAAAATAATAATTATAATAGAAAATGCTTATTATAATTATTATTTTCTATAAAAATGCCATACTTAATATGTGCCAGACACAGTTCTAAGTGCCATACTTACAGTGCGGGGCAAAAGTAGGTTTCCAGTTGTGTGTACATGAAACCTATTCTTACATTACTTATTAATTATTGTATTATTTTCCATACAAACAATTGGAAACCTACTTTTGCCCTACACTGTATATTCACTCATGTCATCCCCACATCACCCTAGGAAGTAAACTATATAAAATACTTAGAGCCATTTTACAATTGAAGTATAAAGATGTAAAATAATTTTCCCAGAACTCCAAAACTATTACTAACTTGTAGGAATAGTTTTCAAACCTAGGTAGTGTGATACCAGACTTATGTAGTTAACCACTATTATATGCTGTCTCCTAAAACCTTATATTTTCTTTAAAACTACTTTTATTTATTTATTTATTTATTTATTTTTAAATTACAGTTTACATCTAATATTATTTTGTATTTGTTTCTTGTGTACAGCATAGTGGTTAGACATTCATCTTATCTAATAAGGATGGAATATGCTAATTGGCTGCTATGTCCTCAAAGATGGTGGCACCCACAGCTACAAGATGGCAGTGTCCAGTCCCCTCAGCCCTGCTCGGGTGGCAGGCTCACTGCATGGCCGGGCCCAGCCCCAGGCAGGTCTGGCCACTCCGTGCCCCTGCGTCCAGAGTACCCTTGTCCCCTCAACTCCCCAGCAGCCCAGGGCTGGCCTGAGGTGCAGGCAAGCCTCGGATGGTGGTTGCCCAGTTGCCCAGGGCCGCCAGAGGCTCAGGTAACCAGGGACGGCAGTGGCAGCAGCAGAGGTGTGATGGGGACATTGCCTTCCCCTGATCACCAGGTCACCTTACGCCTCTGAGGGCTCCCAGACTGTGAGAGGGGGCAGGCAGGGCTGAGGGATCCCCCCTCCAGTGCATGAATTTTCATGCACCGGGCTCCTAATATACTTTATAAAGTGTTCCCTCTGATATTTCAAGTACCACCTGGCACCACACATATTTATCACAATATTATTGACTATATTCCATGTGCTATACTCTACATCCTGTGACCACTTTGTAACTACCAATTTGTACATTTTAATCCCTTCACCTTTTCACCCAGCCCCCCAAACCCTTCCCTGCTGGCAACCATCAATTCACTCCCTGTGTCTATGAATCTGCTTCAATTTTGTTTGTTCACTTATTTTTTTCTTTAGATTACACACACAAGTGAAATCATATGGTATTTGTCTTTCTCTGACTGACTTATTTAAGCCTCGTGATACTTAAATATTTCTGAATGATAGATCTATATTCTTATGTATTGAAATTGACAGCACCACATATCCCTTCATGTCCATGTCAAAATACACATCTTTTTTGTCCATTACATTTGTGTGTGCATGTGTGTGTAAGTTAAAGAAATTTTTATATATCTTTCCACAAATTTTTGCAATCTTTTTAGAGATAATTATGGACAATTTGGGATAGCACAAGAACAAGTTTGGGGATCACTCACTCAACATTTGTATCCACACTTCTGTTAACTTTAATTGAAAGGAAAAAACAGCTGGCCTCTGTCCTTTAAATTCTTTAATCTTTTCCTTCCAAAGTTCCTTATAACCTTTCCTTACTGCCTCTGTTCAAAACCCAAGTGTGTGAAATTGAGATATTGCTAAATGTTTAGTGATTCCATTATATTTTTCAGTCATTCTGGTTCTTCCTAATGTAATATTTTTAGGATAATAAACATTAATACTTTGGTTTGTTTCAGAGCTTGTCAAAATAATGCTACGTATTTTAATTTGAAGTTCCAATTTCTGATTAATTTTGCTTAATTCCTGGTGGATCAGGTTATATCTATCTATCTGATATAATTTAACTCACAGCATAATAAGGACTTAATAAAAAATTTTTTACAAATATAGTTATAAAATGTTATATCATAATATTCTAATGCTTTTGTCAATGTCATCAATAGTCATTTATTAGGTTTCCATTTAACATGGCCATTGAATTAAATTACTACCACACTTTACAGATTGGGGGTGATGACAATTAGAGTAAAATGTTTGAATCAGCCTTTAAATTGTGTACTTGTGGAGGTGTTTAATAATAAATATATTCTGGGATTTTTTTTATTTTAGGGGCCAGGAATAATGTAGCATTTTGTTAAGATTTATATTACTAAAAACGATGGATGATACCCAAATGCTGAATGATTGATATTGCTGTACCCTCTAGTGGTCTGATGCAGAACTGAAATGGCCAACACAGGAATCTCAGGGGATTATATCAGTCTGGGAACCCAGAGGTCTGGACAGGAGCACCCCTATGTTTGTCCATGAATTATAAAGGCAACACAAGAAAAGATGTAAGGCCAGGCCTCAAGAGCAGGGCAATGTGGGTGTGGATTCTCATCTCTAGGCTGATTTTAAAGGTGTGACAGGAGGAGTGGTGGAGGCTTTTAAAAAAATTCCCCTTGAAATTATTTTCCCCTGGGGTGTTGGAGCTCTATGCTGAAACAAATGCTCTCTGTCTACCAGCATTTCTTAGTAATGACATCAGGGACAATTTGGGCTCTATAATTCATTGTTGTGCCCTCTCACTCTTCATTTTAAGAGTCCAGCAGTATCCATGCCCCTTTACCTCCTAGATGCTAGTATCAATAGAATCCTGCTCCCATCCCCAACCATGATAACAAAAAAACATCTCTAGCATTTGCCAAATGTCTTGGGCAGGGTAATGTTTGTGTGTGTGTTTCTCCCAGTTGAAAACCATCCAAATGGTTTCCTATAGGTAAGTTCAAACTAGTTTGTCAATCAAAATAAATATTTTATGGAATACTTAGCATGTGTCAGGCCCTGTACCTATGGAATACTTAGCATGTGTCAGGCCCTGTACCTATATTCAAACTAGTTTGTCAATCAAAATAAATATTTTATGGAATACTTAGCATGTGTCAGGCCCCCCTATATTGTTTCATTTAATACTTATAAGAACTCTCTCAAGTAAGCCTTGTACTATTATCATCCCCATTTTATAAATGAGCAAACCAAGACTTAGAGGAGTTTAGTTTTCATGATGCCACATAGGCAAGTGGTAGAAGCCAGCACTAAAGGCCAGGAGGCCTGGCTCTGGAATCTGCATTTGAAAACACTACTACAAAAGTGTCACTCTTTATTAAGCTCCCCAAAGGGAGAAAACAGAATTACTTACTTATAAAAATAATCCACAGATGTCAATTTATAATAATCTTCTGCATGGACAGGACAGAAGAAAAATTAGCATACTGACACTGTCAGAAGGCCATTCATTTAGGTATTCATTCATTTATTGAGTACCCACCATCTATACAGAAACAGAAATGAACACAACAAAGCACCACTCTCTGAAGTTTCCTTGCATTGTTGTAGCAAATGAGCAAAAGTGTACTTAATATTTCATATAGGAATAAGCTATGGAAAAATGAAATATGTTAAAGGAGATAGGGAGGGCCTGAGATGAGGCAGTGCTGTGATTTTATGCAGGGAGGGGAGTCAGTGAGGGCCTCTCTGACATGGTGTCATCTGAGCAGACAATGAAGAGATCAGAGTGAGTCAAGTGGAGATGTGGTGGGGATGTGTCCAAGTAGTGAGAAGAGCAAGTGCAAAGGCCGTGGGGTAGGAGCATACTTGAAGTGGGAGCAAGCTTGCGAATGTGGTAAGGGAAAAGCAAACCGTTGCTGGAGCTGGAGCTGAGGGAGTGAAGGGGAGACAGAGGCAATGGGGGAGGGGCCAAGACCCTGTTAGGTCTAGTAGGTCCTTGTAAACACTTTTTGGCTTTTACTCTGAGTGAGATGAAAATTATTATATATATATATATATATATATATATTTAAAAGTGCCATTATCTGATTTAATTTTTTGAGGGATTGGGGAAGTAGTTTGGGGAAGCAGTTAATCATAATAGTTAAGACCACTAAGTTCTGGAATCAAACTAACTTCATTTTAAAGGATGTTTCTGTGGACTTTGGGGCAAGTAATTTAACTTACTTGAACCTCTGTATTCTTACCCGTAGAAAAGATGTGGTGATACTATGGTTAACCAACTTTAAGTGACATATTTTCTTACTGGTACATAAAACTATGGTACATCCCATAGTTTTATGTACCAGTAAGAAAATAAAAAACAACAACACTGCTAACCAGGTATGAATCTGTCAAGCCAGGCTCTCCAAGTTTGGAGATATCTTGAAACAATTTTGGAAATTCGGTTATTTGATCTATCTTCATTTGTACTGCTTGGCATGCAATAGGCAATTATTTTGCATAAATCATAGTGATAAAATGAAGCACAACTTCATTAATTTGGTAGCTTTATTTTCTAGGGTCCCATGAAGTTTTGGTTGTTGGTATGTCAGAAAATATGGAATCGAGGTATTTTCCTTCCTGGGATGAATACTTGCTTTACTGATATATTTAATCCACTTCCTTACTCAGTTTTTATGCCTTTCTGGTTGTAAAATAATTTTTTAGATAATGGGTCCTGGTATAAAGGGTTTTAAATAGCAATTAAACCCAACATATGCAGTGCCAATGATGCCCATATGTCAACCGAAGTGACAGTAATATGAGTTTACACATTCACAGACAATGATAGAATTACATCATGTCTGCCCTCTGGTTTATGGTGAATGTAAGGTGACATCAATCCTGTGTTAAAACGATTTATGTGTGTATGAGTGTGTGTGTGTGTGTGTGTGTGAACTACCTATATATCTGTATATGTGATATCTCTGTGCTATATGTAGATATATATAGCACACTTCCTTCCCTGCATAAAGTCACAGCACTGCCTCATCTTAAGCCCTCATTATCTCCTTTAACATATTTTATTTTTCCATAGTTTATTACTGTATGAAATATTAGGTACACTTTTGCTCATTTCTTATTGCTTACAACAATGCTAATAAGCTTCAGAGGGGAGTGCTTTGTTGTGTCCATTTCTGTATCATAGAGATGGTTGGTACTCAATAAATGAATGAAAAGCTAAATGAATGGCCTTCTGACAGTGTCAGTATGCTAATTTTTCTTCTGTCCTGTCCATGCAGAAAATTATTATAAATTGACATCTGTGGATTATTTTTATATATTTGATAAAATATATATATGTACACATATACACATATACATGTGGATTAAATATATATGAATATATATTAAATATATACGAATATATATTCATATATATATATATATATATATATATATATATATATATATATATATATTATCATGGGACGCTCCCAGCACACAATAAGCCCTCAGTAACTGTTAGTTATTGCTCACATCTCTATGAAGACTTTTCATTTTACATACTTCCATCTCTTTCTATAAGATCATTTCAATTAATTTTACTTCCTTTCTTTTCCCCCAAACTCAGATCTTTCTATTCTAATTACTTGGGAGGTTTTTCTCTCTTTCTGCATTTTCTTCTCTCAGAAGGAAATAAAATTACAAGTCTCTAACTCCCTAAACATTCTTTTTCCCAAGTCATTAATCAACAGCTCATATTAAAAAAAAACACACAATATAATTGCCCCAGGTCTGTGGAGACCTTTTCTTTGGTATAATAGATTCTTCCTCATTTCCTGTCCCCTGAGTAGTTTTTCATTCAAGATAGAGATTTGCCTTGCATTTAAAAAAAACTCCTTTGATGATTTGAGAGCTGAGAGAATAGTATTGCTTTGTCTTATCTCTTATTTGTTTATTAGTCAGCCTGCTCTAATAAAATGCTGGTTGACCCACCCTTCCCAGAGAGTGTTATGGTTCACTGATGAGCTAGGTCTCCAGGTTTTATCATTGTAGTCATAATGCCATATCAAGTCATTTAGAGAAAAGCTGAAGATAGGAACACTGCTTATTATTGTTCACCCCATGCACCTTTTTATATCTTCCTAGGAAGCTCTGCCTCATCAAATTAAAACAAGAACAAAACTAGATGGGGTGGGGAACCAATTGATCAAAAAGACTAGAAGAAAGGTCATCTCAGGGATCAGCTTAATCTTTGACCCCCCCCCCCCCCGTTTGTAAACTAAGAATGGCCTGGTGCTCAGCTGTGTTGGAATCTCCGGCAAGATAAAGCTGCTGCCAGTGTCTGTCATGCCCAGGCGATTATTAACAGCATCTCAAATATTTAGACTACGTTGCTTATAGGTCTTTCAGAGCAGGTGGTCTGCTCAGAACTACAGGCTGTGTAAACGTCAGAGGGAGAAAGGTGTCCATTTTGGGGGAGGGGTGTGCAGCTAAGAAGGTCTTTGTTATCTAGTTGACCCCACTTAATCTAGGTAGATGAAATAAAGATGATGATTGAGTCCCTTTTAAAACTATTAATGTTACTAGCCCAACCAGCGTGGCTCTGTGGTTGAGCATCGACCTATAAACCAGGAGGTCATGGTTCAATCCCAGGTTAGGACACATGCCTGAGATGTGGGCTGGATCCCCAGTAAGTGGTGTGCAGGAGGCAGCCGATTAATGATTCTTTCGCATCATTGATACTTCTTTCTTTCTTCCTCTCCCTTCCCCTCTGAAATTTTATATATATATATATATATATATATATATATATATATATATATATATATATATATATATATAAACAAAAACTATTAATGTTATATATGAAAAGCCCTCTAAGCAGTTTAATTCACTTGTCTGATACCTGAGTTGAAATCAGAGAAGAGGGTAGTGGCCAGATATTTGTTCCAACATTCACTTCAGTTCTAATTGATTTTCACTGAAGTTGCAAAAACAAAACAAAACAAAAAAACAAAAGAATAATAATAAAAAAAAACCTCACATGCTAACCCTCCAAATTTTAGAGGGTCAGCTCCTAGCTGAGTGTCTCAGTTAAATGAATGTGTTTTAGTGAACATATTAATATTACTTTCTTTTATTAGCTAAGTTCATATGAAAATAAACCCATTTAACTCCATTCCCATTTGGAGTATATAGAATTCTGTTTTTAATTTTTAAAATGTGCTTTAAAAATATTTAAAAACCCAAACACCTGTAGGCTTTAATAGGCTTTCCTCCTTGGCATGTTTCAGATAAAGAAAATGTTTGTGAGGAGAAAGAAATTATTCTTTGTGATTTGTGCCTGTGCCTTGATCTTATCCACTAAAGGCCTGACTTCAGATGAGATATATACAGTCTAGACAGGAAGAAGGAAGTGGCAGGAATCGGGAAACCACAGGCAGAGCAGGGGTCCCTGTGGCTCTATGGATTTAACCTCTGGACAACCACACACTCTGGATCTTGGCATTTGAAGAGAATTAATAAAATTTACTTAACTGAGAGTTATATTAATATTAATAATCACTCACAAACACATGGTTAAAAGTCAAATAACCTGTCCTTGCTAAGAATCTGCTAAAAGTAAAACATTCTCCCAGAAGAAAAGAAGGCAGATCCTAGGGATTCTCATTGGTCTTATGAGTCTCATTTTATTCTCTGTCAAATGAGGTTAGAATTGGATTGAAAGAGTTTTCAGCTTTACTACTATTATTATATTATAGTTAAATCTTTTTTTAAAATATATTTTATTGATTTTTCACAGAGAGGAAGGGAGAGAGATAGAGGGTTAGAAATATCTATGAGAGAGAAACATCAACCAGCTGCCTCCTGCACATCCCCCACTGAGGATGTGCCCGCAACCAATGTACATGCCCTTGACCGGAATCGAACCCTGGACTCCAGTCCGCAGCTGACGTTCTATCCACTGAGCCAAACCGGTTTCGGCTATATTTAAATCTTTATTATTGAAAGTATTACATATGTCCCCAATTTCCCACCATTACCCCTTCTAGCATGCCTCCACCTCTACCCTAGGCCTTCACCAACCTATTGTCTGTGTCCATGAGTTATGCATATATGCATACAAGTTCTTTGGTTGATCTCTTTCCACTCACTCCCCCTCCCCCACCTTTCCTCTGTGATTCCGTCTGTTCCATGCTTCTATATCTCTGGATCTATTTTGTTCCACATATGAGTGAGATCATGTGATACTTGTCTTTATCTGACTGGTTTGTTTCACTTAGTATAATAATCTTCAGGTCCCTCAATGCTGTCTTAAAGGGCTAGAGATCCTTCTTTTTTTTTTACTGCTGCATCATATTCCATGGTATAAATGTACCACAGGTTTTTTATCCACTCATCTAAAGATGGGCACTTGGGCTGTTCCTGATGTTAGCTATTATAAATTGTGCTGCTATGAAACTAGAAGTGCATACATTCTTTCTGATTGGTGTTTCGGGTCTCTTAGAATATATTCCTAGAAGTAGGATCACTGGGTCTAATGGAAATTCCATATTTAAGTTTTTGAGGAACCTTTATACTCTTTCCCACAGTGACTGCACCAGTCTGCATTCCCACCAGCAGTATTCTAGGCTTCCCTTTTCTCCACATCCTTCCCAGCACTTGTCATTTGCTGATTTGTTGATGACAGCCATTCTGACAGGTATAAGGTGATACCTCATTGTCATTTTAATTTGTATCTCTCTGATGATCAATGACTTTGAGCATTTTTTTCATATGTCTCTTGGCCATTTGTATGTCCTCCTTGAAGAAGTGTCTAGTTAGGTCCGTTGCCCATTTTTTAATTGAGTTGTTTGTCTTCCTTTTGTTAAGTTGTATGAGTTCCTTATCTATTTTGGATATTACACCTTTATCAGATATATCATTGCTAAATATATTCTCCCATACAGTGGGTTCCCTTTTCATTTTGTCGATGGTTTCTTTTGCTATGCAGAAGCTTTTTATTTTAATGTAGTCCCATTTGTTTATTTTCTTCTTAGTTTCCTGTGTCCTAAGAGATATATCCATAAACATATTATGTTGGGTCATGTTTTTATATCCATTAGCTACCCTATGTCATTTGATGGGAGCATTTAATCCATTTACATTCAAGGCTATTATTGATGGGTACTTATTTATTGTCATTTTAATTCTGTATGCCTATGTTTCTCTATTTCTCTTCTAATTACATCAGTCCCTTTAGCATTCCTTGTAGTGCTGGTTTGGTAGTGATAAATTCCTTTACCTTTTTATTTTTGGGCTTGGGAAGCTTTTTATTTCATCATCTATTTTGAATAATAGCCTTGCTGGATATAGTAATCTTGGTTTCAGATCCTTGCTTTTCATTACCTTGGGTATTTCATGCCATTCCCTTCTGGCCTGTAGAGTTTCTGATGAGATATCATCTGACAGCCTAATGGAAGCTCCTTTGTAGGTAACACATTGCTTTTCTCTTGCTGGCTTTAAGATTCTCTCTTTGTCTTTAAGTTTTGGCATTTTAATTATGACGTGTTTGGGTGTGGGCCTGTTTGGGTTCTACTTGCTTGTGATTCCCTGTGCTTCCTGACCTTGTGTGACCCTTTTTCTTCACCAGGCTAGGAAGACTTCTGTCATTATTTCTCCAAACTACTCTATCCTTTCTGCCTCTTCTGGCATTTCTATTATGCAAATATTAAGTTTCATGTTGCCCCATAGCTCCCTTAAGCTGTTTTGTTTTTTAATTGTTTTTCTTTTTGATTCTCTGAGTGATTTTTTTTTCTACCCTGTTTTCTAGTTCACTGATCCAATCCTTGGCTTCTCCTAATCTTCTGTGTATTCCTTCCACTGTGTTCTTTATTAGAGCTATGTCATTCTTCAAAGTTACTATATCTTTTCTCATGCTGTTGAATATCTTTTCCATCATTATTCTGAACTCTATGTTTGATAAATTTCTTATCTCTGTTTCATTTAGCTCTTTTTCTGCTCTTTCATTTGGAACTTATATTTTGTCTCCCCATTTTGGTTACCTGTTTGGGTTTGTGTCTGTGTATTAGGCTGGGTCTGAGGAGAGTATTGCACTCACTACCAATGTGTGAGGGTCCCAGTTGTTCTACTTCTTCATCCAGATTTGATAGTTCATCCTCTTTACTTTAGCCATTCTGCTGGGCATGTGTAGTATTTCATTGTGAATTTAACTAACTTTAAATAAGGTAGAACTTATTTTTCTTTCTTTTTAACTTTTGGATATGCTCTCTCTCTCTTTTTTTTAATATATCTTATTGATTTTTTTACAGGAAGGAAGAGAGAGGGATAGAGAGCTAGAAACATCCATGAGAGAGAACCATCGATCAGCTGCCTCCTGCACACCCTCCACTGAGGATATGCTTGCAACCAAGGTACATGCCATTGACCAGAATAGAACCCGGGACCTTTTAGTCTGCAGGCCGACGCTCTATCCACTGAACCAAACCAGTTTTGGCTCGATATGCTCCTTTATGAAATGTCTGTTCAGTCATTTCCCACAATTTTCTCTTAGGTAGTTGGTCACTGTTATTATTCCCATTTTACAATAGAGAATCTGAAGCACAGAGAGGATAAATAATGTGTCTGATGTACAATAACTAGAAAGTAGAAACAGAGCTAAGATTTGAATCCAGGCATCTGACTTCACACTCACCTACTCCAGATGGTCAGACAAGAAATGTAAATTGGATTTTTGCATCTGTTCTGAGTCATCGATATATAGCGTTGGCTCCCTCTAGCTGAGAGGAAAAGAAAGTTGTATTCAAGATGCCTAAGTGGAGACTATCTTAGGTAAAATTGCCACAAATTTGGTGCCTTAAAATAACACACAATAATTCTCTTACAGTTCTAGAAGTCAAAAGTCCAGCAGGGGTTTTATGAGACTGAAACCAAGGTCCTTTCCAGGGAAGAATCTCCTTAACTCTCCCACCATGCACCTGCCTGCATTCCTTGGCTCAGGGCCCCTTTGTTCCATCTTTAAGAGCAGAATTTCCCATCTCCCTTTGCTTCTTCATATCACCTCTTCTCTGTAGTCAAATCTCTTTCTGTCTGTTTCTTCTAAAGACATTCAGGATTGGATGTAGGGCCCACCCGGACAAACCAGAACACTCTTCCCATCTCAAGATCTTTCAAAAAATCACCTATTAAAAAATACTTTTTCAGTATAAAGTAATATGTTCCAGGATTAATAACTAGATATCTTTGGGGGCTATTATGAGCCTACCTTACCCCCACCACTTTGAATCAATGTGTATATGGTGGTGTTGTTGTTTGTTTTTTTTTTTTTCCCTGTGAAGGTTTGTACTTGAAATTAAACTGGTTCATTGCCTGAGTCACTTGTGCAGCATATCAGTCAAACCATTCAGAAATTATCTGCTCAGAAATTTTTCTCTGGCTTCCCAGCCACTTACTTCCTTTGGATCTATTAAAGTGTTCTAGGCAGGCATGAGAATAGTTAGCATTTATCTTTTACCTCATGCTTAAATTCTTTAGATGAATCATGGGGCTTCTTATTGAGAAATCACCTTTCTTAGAAACTTCCTTTTCTAGGAACCTGATATGCTTTCAAATTTTCTATTTAAAAAAATGTCTTCCTGTGCCACTTCTGTTATGCACATGTAGCAAATCCTGGCCTGATGTGACAGGAAGCTGACTTCCGTGCGAGGGCTGGCTGGCCCCGGGACACCTGTTGTGCTGCTGGTGAATGTGAGATGTCTGGCATGTGCTGCCCCTTCCCCTCGGTTGCCAGGTGGAAGGCTCAGCTGCTCCCCAGACCCAGGATCTCCGTGGCTTTACCCAGAGGCCAGGAGTTCCCTGGCCTCCTGCTTTCATCTCCCACATGATTCACATTGTGTGAGGCTTTAACCCTGCGTCCCCAGGAGAGCATTCCGATTCTGTAGCCATTTGTTGGCTCATTCAGCACATATTTGTCAGGTGCCTACTTTGTACCTGGCAGTTTGCTGAGTGTTGGGGATTTAAGGATGAGGGAAGCACAGTGTCTGCCCTCGGGGCATCAAATTGTTTAGTCAAAATATGATAATCCTGCATTTTAGTCTTTTTTTAGCAGCAAATGGTGGAATTCAAATGCACACTGGCTTACACACTAAAAAGAACATATTGGTTTATATAATGGGAAAATATGAGGATGGTACTGCATATCTATCAGTGTTCAACCAGGGAAGAGCTCAATTAATCAACTCCTGGCGCACATGCATAGTTAGCTTTGAGACAAAGGGCGCCAGCTTCCCTCTGCCCATTAGGTCTGCAGGCAGTGAAAGAGTGACATAGATTCCGGGTCACACACACACTAAGGAACTTACTGTGAGAATTTGACCTATGCAATCGTAGAGGCTAGCTAGCTAACAAAGACTGTTGTCTTTGTTTCTGCTGCAGAGCAGGCTGTTAGGTAGTGAAGCTGGGTGTAAACTGGAAAAGAGCAACAACAAACTGTGGCTATGAACCTGAGCCTTGACCTATGAGGATGGCCCCGAATCTGTGTCATTTTTTCAGCAACTGCAGACCTAGTGGGCAGAGGGGAGCTGGTGCCCTTTGTCACAAAGCTAACTGTGCATCTGTGCCAGGAGTTGTGTGAATCTGTAGGAGTTTCTGAGGGAAAGGGGAGCCCATGCAAACCTGGCTGCTTCCCCACGAAAACAAAGGCAAGCCTGTGGATGGGTGACAGCACGCATGTGCTGCAGCAGGTGCCCCTGCCTGACCCTTCGGCCCCAGGAACGATATAACTGCCTTCGCTCATGCCTCCGGAATCCCACGCAGAACGTCATTTGTGTTCCACTCTAACCAGAAACACATGTGAAAGGGATTCCAGGAGATGTGAGTGCAGCTTAGTCAAGTTGAAAAATGACAACCCCCTTCCCTCCATGAGGAATGGCTGGGTAGAGGTGTTCAAAGTCACCAAAAATTTCTCAGCTCTGTGTTTCTTCTCCCTTTGAACTTTTTCCTCAAGAGCCTCTTCTCTCGCTTTAGCTTCATAAACCCAGTGGAAAGTGGGCTTTGCCTGCTCTGGAGTTCTATGAAGCCCTGAGTTGACACTCACGTCTCTCCCAGGAGAACACAGCCTTCTCATGGCAGCCCTGGGTCACTTGTCCTTTGAAGTCAGGGGATGGGCCCAGCACCATTCTAACTACAGCACTGGGAATATATGAGGAGTGCTATTGACACTAAGAAAACAAAACAAGCCCCAAAATAAAAGTCTGTTAAAACAGATAGAAACAAAGGGAAAGTTATTGCCATAGAATATGGTTGCAACTGGTATGAAAGCAGCTGGATGCACAGAGTAATAACTAGGCTGCAATCTGGAAGCACCCGACTTCTGTTTTTATTGCCCCTTCTATTATACAGCTATGTGACCTTGGGTAAGTTGCTTAACCTCTCTGGAACTAAGTTATCTCATTTGACAAGGGAAAATGTTAGCCCAGATTCATTCATTCAGAAGGCAATGATCAAATATTTAACCATATGCCACACCCTGAGATGAACATGAAGCCCTTAAGGAGCTTACCATCTCTCTAATGGGGAATACAGACAAGTCAAGTTACAAGTTATAGCGGATGCAGTTCTGGGAGAGAAAAGAGCACCTCTCTGAGAAAAGAAATGGCTTTTTAGGGAAGCACATCTGAAGAAAGCCTTTTAAAGAACAAGAGAATTTTATTGGCAGGTAGGTTGAGGGAACTCATTTAGTTAGTAAGGACAGTAGATATAAATGTACAATGCTATGGAGGAGCCTGTCACATCCAAGATAAACTTCAAGGGTTCAGAATGACCAACTGCAGCAAAAGACAAGATTCTTGTTGAAGATTCAAGCCAGAGGGTATTTTTTTTATATTATTATTATTATTATTATTATTATTATTATTATTCTAAGGACTATGGCCTTTATCTTCTGAGGAATGAGGTGCAACAGGACAATTTTGAGTCTCATGAGTGAGACTGAGGAAACTAGGGATCAGTAAGGAAGAAAGAAGTGAGAGCAGAACAGGAGATGGGTTGAGAAGTCATTTCCAGGATCCAGTTGACAGAGGTTGTGTGCCTGGACTTGGGAAGTGGTGTCCTTCCTGTCTGGAGTTAAGAAATTGTTGATTGTGAAGGAAGGTATGGGAGAGAAAATGCCAAATCTCAGGTTCTCAACCAGGATGAAGAGGTGGGGCTATGACCATTCAGAATTAAAATAGGTTGGGACGAGGTGAAGGGGGGAGTTGAGTTCAGTTTGGAGCATGTTGAATTAAATGGCTTTCAGCTTGCCCAAGTGGAGGAGTTCATGAGGTCCAATGCTTCTGTCTAACTCTAAGAGTCCTTGACTTTATGTTAGTCTTATTTCACTCAAACAGCTTTTTGAGCAACTCTTGTCTATTCTTGAGGCTGTAAGAATATACGTTATAAAGATATAAGGACTTGAGAAGTGCTTGGTCAGTATGATGAGTGTGTCTATTTTAATCTATTGTTACCAATGTTCAACCAGAAAGCACTAGTTGTATTTTATGATTCTTACACCAAAGGAACTAAATCAACCCATGTGTTCCTAATTTTCCTTTAATTTCTATTACAGAGAAAAATCATGTTGTAAAAAAGAAGACTTTTTTTTTTTTTATGATTCTTCATAAAATGTTTTCTCTAATTCTCTCCTGAAATGGCAGTCTGTCTGAAGAATGAGTTTGGGTAAAGATTGTTCCTCCACCTTCTCTTTCTCCTCTTCCCTAGATCATCCCAGAGGTAAAATAAAATAAAAATTTAAAAACCCCCCAAAAACAGCCCTGGAAGAATATCTCTTCAAAGGCAGACTGCATCTAGCACTGTGGTTGGCAATTTGTTTAAACGATTATTGCTGTTTTAATGTTGACTAGGGTGGTTCAGTATAATAGAAAATGACCAGAAGAACAATGGTAATATTTCAAAGTATAAATCTTCTACATATGTTTTACACACTTAGGAGTAAACCAATTATTACTAGAGTTATTACAAGGAAGGATGACAAAGGAACCAAAGAAGATAGTCTACACTGTTGGACCACCCCAACATGTTACAAAAACTCAGAAATATGGGGAGATGGAAGTTTAGCCCCAGTTTGGGCATGGAAGTAGACAATGAAATGAGACCTCTAGGGGTGGTACTGGGCAGGAATCTAAGAGGATTCAAAAAGAGAAATACAGACTGGAAGGGAGGGTGCTTGGTTTTTTCTCTATATATAAAAGCCTAAACAGCCAAACAACTGGTTGACTGGTTGCTGTGACACACACTGACCACCAGGGGGTCAGATGCTCAATGCAGGAGCTGACCCTTGGTGGTCAGTGCACTCTCACAGCCAACCTCCCCAGTCCCTCCCCCTGGCCAGCTGGCCCCGATTGGCCTTAATAGGGACAAGATGGGCTCAATTGGCCCTAATCATTGGCCAAACCAAGGGATCCCACCCAGGCATAAATTCATGCACCAGGCCTCTAGTATCCTACCGAATAAAAGAGTAATATGCAAAGTAACCATCACTCTGCTATACCCACCAGCCACGCCCACCAGCCAATCAGAGTGAGTATGCAAATTAATCCCAACAAAGATGGCTGCCGTCACAGTGAGTAGGAGGGAGGCTTGGGTTTCCCTGTCAATGGAGGAAAGCAAGCTTCCTTCTGCCCTAGCCAGCCTAAGCCTCCACTCAATTATATAAAGTTTCAATTATAGAAGATAAATCCCAAGAAAGATGGCAGCAGCTAGGAACTGGAGAGAGCAGGCTAGGATTGCCCCTAGTGACTGAGAAAGCCAAGCTTTCCACCTGTCCTGGCCGGCCTAGGCCTCCACTCCAGGCTACAAAGTTTCAATTATAGAAAGTGAATAAACCCCACAGAGTGAGCAGAAGGCTTGGTTTTGCTCCAGGCTACAAAGTTTCAATTGTAGAAGATAAATATATCCCAGACACCAAGGCCTCTGCTTGGGTCACTGGGGGGCATGGCCTGCCTGCAAACCACCACAGGCCCCTCGCCCAGACCACCCCATGCCCTACGGAAACCCCCACCCTGATCCGTGACACCCTTCAGGGCAAACCAGATGGCCCCCACCCATGCACCAGGCCTCTATCCTATCTAATACAAGAGTAATATGCAGATTGACCATCACTCCAACACACAATATGGCTTCCCCCATGTGGTCAAAGATCCTGCCTCCATGTGGACACAAGATGGCCAGCATGGGAGGGCAGTTGGAGGGTAGTTAGGGTTGGCCAGGCTGGCAGAGGAGGAAAGTTGGGGGCAAAAACAGGTTGGCAGGGGAGCAGTTGGACATCAATCAGGGTAGCATGGGAGTGGTTAGGGGGTGATCAGGCTGGCAGGCAGAAGTGGTTAGGGGCAATCAGGAAGACAGGCAGGTGAGCAGTTGAGAGCCAGCAGTCCTGGATTATGAGAGGGCAGTTGGACATCCCTCGAGGGGTCCCAGATTGGAGAGGATGCAGGCTGGGCTGAGGGACACCCCCCTGACCCCATGCATGGATTTCATGCACCAGGCCTCTAGTAAATATATAACAACAATAGCACTAGTTGAGCAAATAAGGTCAAGAGCCATTCTGAATACATACTATGTATTAAGTTATCCACTCCTTGTAGCAATCCTCTAAGGCAGTGCTTCCCAAACTTCTCTCATGATGAGAATCACCTGGTGGAGTTGTTAAAATACAGATTCCTGAATCCCAACTAAGAAGTGCTAAACTGGAATTTTTGGGAACATATAGGTAAAATTGTATACTTAACTAGTGCTCTAAGACAGAGCCAATTTGGATTCTAATTGTGCTCTAAAACAGAGCACTAAGTATACAATTTTACCTATATGTTCCCAAAAATTCCAGTTTAGCACTTCTTAGTTGGGATTCAGGAATCTGTATTTTAACAACTCCACCAGGTGATTCTCATCATGAGAGAAGTTTGGGAAACACTGCTCTAAGGGATAAAGTATTTTCATTTTACAAAGGACATATTAATACTCAGAGTAAGTGGCAGAGCAGGGTTGGTGAATTCAGGTTCCAGATCTCATAATCATATGCATTACACAATGATCTCTATACATCAAAGAATAAGAATTGGATAACTTCTGGGGTTCCTCTTTTCCCACTGATTCTGGTGAGGACCCCATCCTTAATAAACTCTGTGACTGTGTTTTGTCACTGTATAAACTATTTTGTATGGTTGACATCAGGGCCTGGAAGACACCATGCACAGGGAGAAGTCAGGACTCAAGCTCACTTGCCTGCTGCCACATGCCAGTTAACTCAGAATGGAGCACTCAGAGCAGATCCTTGACCTCCACGTCATCCTGGAAATTTGAGCGCTCCTTCCAAAAGGAGAAGACCAGGGGTCACCACACTTTACTTGAAACTTCATGTAAGTAACTAATAAACTGAACACACATGACTCATGACAAAATAAAAATGCAACATTCTTTTTTTATCTTCTGCCATTCCTTTATATTTTATTCAGTGGAGGCAATTCATCCATGAGCAAATTCAGTATTTGCTCCTGGATGAAAACTCCAAAATGTGCTATGGTTTCTGCTCATTCTGCCTTAGTGGATTAATTGAAAATGATTAATCTAAGTCACAAACAATATAATTTCAGTACTTAGAATGTCAAGTCCCATATTATGTAAACTTCAGTGGACACCTATAGTCTGGAAATGAGCACCTCCTATTTTCTTAATAGAAGCATTTTTAAAGCAAAAGAGAGAAAAATGTGTATTCTTGTGAGGAGGAAGGAGCTTCTAATTGGCATGGATTCTGGGAATGGAGCCCTTGAGTGGATGCAGCAGGTGAAATTTTTCTTTTTTCTTTTATTTTTTTGTCTTGTTTACTTTAATTATAAGTTTACATCAATCTTTAATTTACCTCCATAATACATCAGTATTAAAGAATGTTAAAGTGTTTAAATTTATTTACTGGGAAAATTACTATATTCCCTTTTGCCTACCTCCTCAATCTCTGAATATTTCATGAGGACAAGAAAACACCTCATGTTGATTCCATGATTTTGCATTATTCCTTCAACTTGCTGCCTGTTTCAAGCTTGAAAAGTCCAGGCCAGACCCACAGAATCCAAATTCAAAATCATGCAATTAAACAATGTCCAAGAACCAAGCACACACATCGGACTTTGGCATCTATTTAATGTCTGGTGGACACATAGATATCTGTTAAGTAACCTTTCGTACATTTTTTATGTTTGAAATCTTTCATATTTATAAAACACAAACAAAATGAAGATTAAAGCAAAATTTACACACCTTCACTGCCCTCTATAATTTCAAACTTTTCTCCTTATATTTCTCTTATAGATTCCTGAACACAATGTATAAATATCTGATTTTAAATCTTTACTTATTCCATGCTCCCACATGAAATTTTTTTTTCCTTTTCTGCTCACTGAGTCCCATCCTTTTTTGTGAGACTCATTTAAATTTCATTTTCTGCAGAAAATCATGCCAAATATCTTTTATTTAGCAATTGATCACTTTCTTTTCTAGACAGAATATATACAACGTGTCCTATTCTTGCATCCCAATCAGCCTATCCTGATTATTTGTCTTCTTCCTGATGTCCTTTCTTACCCTAATTAGTTGGTAAGTGCCAGAATAGGCACTTAAAAAGTACTTGCTGGAAAGATAAACGAATGACATTATAAAGCTAGTTCCTCAAATCTTAGTCTGTATCCACTGTTCTCATGAAAATAGGTGGGAGGTGGTTCTCATTAGTGAATCTGACTTGGCAGGTGACTCATTGCATGAAATCATGTAAACACACTTTGTAAAGAAAACACATTTATTTTCAGTTTCATTTCTCCCTGTGTTTTATTCACTCATTCACTCAAATATTTTTGAGCCCCTCTAATGGTCATACACTATTCTTGGCACTTGGGATGTAGCAATATGCAAAACAGATGATGTTGATCGAGGTGGTGGTGATAAGGACAATGATGAAGAAACCACATCTGGTCCATTTCCCATAAGCTGTGCCTTACCTGGAGCACTCAGTGTGAATCTGGGCATACTGAAGGCCTTCTAGTAGTAGAACCCTAAGCAGATAGCTAATTGGGTATGACAAGGTAGATGTATTGAGACTGATCGTTGGACATGAGAAATAAGAACTACTCCTTTAACCTCCAAAAGTAATGGGTTAACAGCTCATCCTCTTAAGAGACTGTTGATGAGGATATATAATATTAAATGTAGGACAAAGATTTTTATTCTTGAGAGGACCCAGCAAAATTGTGCCAAGATCCTAAAGAGAGAGAGTCCCCGATAAAGAAAAAGCAAAATGTAAGAACCATAGCAGGAGAAACAATAACAGTCAGAGCAAAGGCAGCTATGTTTTGCATCTCTAGCAGCAATATATAGTGTAAAAACAGTTCCTTCTAATGCAAGGCTGAACTTCAAAGTTGTTTTAATAGGATTTTCCCTGTTTATAAAAGTAATAAATTCTTTTAGAAATATTAGAAAATTACTAGAAGAGATAATAAGGAGGCTAATTTAAGTAGTAAATTCCAATTACAAATCAATAAATGAAAGGCCCTCCTTGATTCCTTCTGGAAACTTTCTCTATTATTAGAAGGTTCATCCTTTACTTTTGTGAGGATAAGCTACTGTATGCTTTCTTTGCTTCAATGTCTTTAAAAAATTCAAACAGTATTACACTTTCTAAAGTGTCTATTATTTTAAAATTCTTTAATTTATATGTATATTTATAGAAAAGTTGAAAAACACAAAAAAGAAAAACGTTAAAATTTGACCCATGCCCAACATGGCTTGAGGAAGGGCAGTGAAGGGTTAAAAAAAACAGACAAGAGAATACAGTTGGGACCAAGTAGATCACTGTGCCTGGATGAGGAAACAGTGACCCTGCCTGTAAGCAGGATCTTTAATTACAGTCAGATCACACAAAGCAAAATAAGAGCAAGATGTTTACAATGTTCTTGCAAATTTCAAGTCTGCTTCTTTGCTATTATTGCCATTCTCTGAACTCTATCAAGCTTTGTTTAGGCAGCACTTGCTGCATCCTCCTCAGCCCACATCCCTTAGCTACCTAGGACTACAAGGTTGGACTATAAGGTCAAGCTTACAACCATAGCCTTTTGGCTATAATTGTGCTGGGACTTGTATGTGGCTTTGCCACATGTCAGTCCGAGTCTTGATCCTGTCCAAATGCTATAGCTGTTCTCCACAAAAATTGTCTGTAATCCAACCATTGATACTATGGTTGGATGGTGTATATGCATATGCATGCATGCCATGTGCACACCAACATGCAGTATATGGAGAATTAGAACTGCATGGAAATTGATTATGATGTAATGCAATAAGAAGAAATCAGGAGGCAAACATTTTATACAATTAATGGGGAAAATGAGACATTTTTGGGGGACTAGCAATCTGAATCTGTGCCAGTAACCTAATGCACATTCTTGTTAGTCAATAGTCTAGTCACTGTCCCCTCTTTAATTATCTGGTCCTGCAAGATCTGTTTACTTAAGTACTGCTCCCATTTTAGAGAGGCCATAAACCATGAACAATACACAACCCCCAGACGAAGTTATCAGCGAAGGTACCAAGCCAAGCCTTTAGGTGTGGTCTCAAGGCCCTCACCCCAAAACATGGGGCTTTTTGCAAAGCCTTCGAAAAGTCTGGAAGTCCCACCCCATATATGGGGGACAAAGAAACCAAAGGGTATAAAGGAAATGCTTCCTTCACATTGGCTTGCTCAGGATTTGGAGAGAACAGTCTGATATGAAACATCTGAAAATAAATGTTTTTTTTTTCCCTGTGCTTCTGGTACTCCTGCATATTTTTTGGCCACCTGGTAAATGCTGTAACACAGTCAGATCTCATTAAAATTCTTCACAAGCATGCCTTAATAATGGCTTGATAGTTTATCATTTGGATGTGAACTGATAACCTTTTCAAAAAAGAATGGAGCTGCTCTTAATACATTCAGAAAATTCTTTCTAATACAAAATGATGAAAGCTTATCTACTTACTTTCTCCTTTTTATCGTAATCTCTTTTTTTATAGCACTTTCCAACATCCAGAGCATGTAAAAGGGACATGATACCTCTGTCTCCAGAGTTATTAGAACTAGATGGAAAGGTCAACATTCAGAATATTAGCATACATATTATGAAAGTAAAATTAAAAAAATGGAGAAAGTCACAAACTTCCTTCATATAGTTAGAGCTTCCAAAGTCAAAACACTGCTAGTTTATTCTCTAGTATCTGCTATAAGAGTGGACACTTTTCTTGGCAATGGCATCTTAGAGTCAGTCGTAATTAAGATATCCTCAGTCCTGACCTCTGTGACTCCCCACAGCCAGTGTCCGGATGAAAGTGGCTGAATAAATACTTGGGAGAAGCTTTAAAACTGACTGATTCCTGGGCCCTGATTTGGTATGTCTAGAGAGGAACTCCCAAATCTGTATTTTATAGTTTCCAAGTGGTTCTGATGAATCACCAGATTTGGGAACCCCTGACCTGCAAGCTCTAGTTCAATCCCTTATTTCTGGCAGCCTGAAGGGAAGAAGTGAAGGTGGATCTTGGTTTATTGTGTGAAACAGAGATTCCCCAGAGGGATACTCCACAGAAGAGGTTTAAGAAATTTATTTCAAGATAGTTATTTTCTATAGTGTTTTTGTTATCATTCTGAAGCCATGGCAGAGATTTGATGAACTTTGCAGGTCACTTCCACCTGTCCAATTTTATAAAAATGTGCCTAGTGTTGTAAATGTTACAATGATCTTCAGAGAGGATTTTTCCTCTGGAAAAGAATGCATTTACTTCACACCCATTAAGCTAAGCAGCTGTGACACATTCACACCCCTGAGCACATTTCGTTCTGGAAAGGAAATGAGACATTCAGCTGATTGTGGGCACATAAAGGCACTGGGGTTATATTGTGGCTTTCCTTTCTAAAAAAAAAAAATAATAATAATCTACATTAAACATAAACTAGTATTGCCTTCATTTTGTAGATAATTTGTTTTGGAAATAAGATAATTTTCTCAATTTTACACAAAAATGACTTGTTTTGCTCGTTTTGAGTAGATGCCTTATTCTAATATGACCTGATGTTTATTTCTTTCCATTTTTCATATTAATTTCTTTTATTAAAGTATTTTAAACCTAAGATTTAATGTAGGTTATAATATACAAAGCACCCTGTCTCAAAATTTCAGCCTTCATAAGGCCCTATCTGAAGGTGTTTTTATTGTAGTGGACAGTTGAGTTTTTTTTTCTGGACAACATTTCTATGTGCTGTGGGATCTGCTGTTGTCCAAAAGAAGTGGTCCTGGAGAGTCTGTCAATCACGTCCTCTCCTTAGATCCCAAGGGTTAGCAGTTGATATCCAAGTGTACCAATTCCAACAGTTGATTCCAAGTGGACCAATTCCTTTCAGGAGCAGTGATTGGCTGAGGAGTGAGCATATGCCTTATGAAAGACAATTAGATGTTGGGTAAAAGTATTGTCCTTTTTAAAACTCCTATGCTTTCTAAAGGGGAAGTATATAACTCAGAGTCAATTAGAAGTAGTTCTTTCCAAAAAATGATGAGAGGTGTTTTTTTTTTTTTGTTTTTTTTTTAAGAAAGTGTTTGAAGAGAGATAAAAAAGAGGAATTGGGAAAGAAACTTAAGGCCTTATGGAACTAAGTGTGTTGACTCCTCAACTTCTAGCAACGTAAAGTTTCTGAATTTAAAAATAAATTGAATATATTTGCAAACAAAAAGGTCCTGAATAAAACAATCATTTTCTCCAGTTTTTAAATGAGTAAATTGAAGCCCAGAAAGGATAAGTATCTTGACCTAGTTAGTAAATCAGACTTGAAGGCATGTTTAACTCTCTAAATCCCATGTTCTTTCTACTACACTCTCATTCTGAAGAATTTTGGCTCTCAGAGGAAACATGATATAAGAAATAGATCAAAAGTCACTGGTTGAGAAGGATAGCAGACAAAAATAGAGTTAGCTGAAGTGCTTTCAGTCCAAATTTACAGGGATCTTTGAATAAATTGGAAGAGTCTAAGGTGTCAAACATAAAAAGAGGAAAGAATTTACTGGTTAAGAGCCAAAAATAAAATTAGAATTTACACTTTTTTACTATTCATAAACCAGTACATATCTTTCACATTTAGCATTTTAAGTGTTTTATTAAATCATGGGGGAGAGTAAGTCCAGGCACAAATATTACCATAATGTTAGACTCTGTAGGTTAGTGGAGATAGCCTGCTTCAAGTGAAAGTTTTAGAAATGGCAGAACTTTATAACCTACATTCAAAATGGTAGGCTGGATTGAACAACCAGAACCTATAATTATGGTATTTTCCAATCAGATGAAGTAAAATTTTTTTACCATCTAGTGACAGATCAAAGATTGTCTCTTCAGGGCTGCATTGTACCTGGAACTGTTCTTAAATTTGACAAAATGCTGAAATAAAGGACATAATCTGAAGAGCATGACATTTACAATTTATATATTTAAGAAAGTTACAAAATAGTCTTGGGGATGTAAACTACAGTAGAAAGAATATAGTCATTAATATTGTAATATTTTTGCATGTGCATATTAAGCATTTGTAATTCCCATCCATTAAATATCTGTTTATGACTTCTAATTATTTTTTGAGTAATTTGTATTTTCCTTGTTGACTGTCAGTGTTTTCAAAACATATTCTGTATTCTGGTTTTTTGGGTTTTTTTTAACTGATTCTGTTTATTGCAAATATCTTTTTCAAGTTTGTGATATTTCCTTTTTACTTCCTATCTGAAACTTCCTGAAACTTTCAAAATAGATATTTAAAATTTTAATATAGTCAAATTGATTGTTTCTTTATGACTCATGATTTTATATTAAAATATTTTACTAAATGGATTTGTATTTCTAAACCTTTCTAAATTGTATTCTTGCACTTTAATTTTTAATTCATCTGCAATTGTACTTTTAAAAAAATATGTTTAATTAATTTTTTACAGAGAGGAAAGGAGAGGGATAGAGAATTAGAAACATCAATGAGAGAGAAACATCTATTCAGCTGTCTCCTGCAGACTCCCCACTGGGGATGTGCCCACAATCAAGGTACATGTCCTTGACCAGAATTGAACCTGAGACCCTTCAGACTGTCTACAGGCTGACACTCTATCCACTGAGCAAAACTGGTTAGGGCTGCAATTGTACTTTATATCTGATGTGGAACCAATTAAAATTATTTTCATGTGCCTAAGCCATTGTCCAGCATCATTTATTTGATAGCATTTCTGGTCCCCAACCATCTGTATTTCTGCTCTTTCTTTCATATGTGCACTCTCTTCTGGTGTGTATTGTGTTCTGTTGGTAAATAAATTTAACTCTGTGCCTATATTACACAGTGTTAATTATTCTACCTTTATGCTAAGTCTGATTGAAAACATAGTAGTACTCTTTTAAAATTTAAAAGCACTTAGGCTGTTTTTGAGCCTTTGACCTCCAATGTAAATTATTCTAGAAACAAGTTACTTTTCTCAAAACACTATTGTAAGTTTGCTTTTTGTAAGGCAAAATGAAGGCAATGCTATTTCAATGATAGCCCAACATTTAACGTCCTTCTCCCAGAGGCAGACACTGACCTGTCTCCATTTCTGTGCACTGTCCCAGAATGTGAAAGAGCAATGTTTGAGGTTCCAGAGGCCTGCCCCTCCTGCTTCCATGAATTTCCCCCAGTCCACTCTGCTCCAGCAAGCCAAATGTATGTGCTGTTTGGCCATTTACCGTTTTGTATATGACCCTATAAACCTGCCACATTTACTTATCAACTCTCTCAATGATGGACACCAGGTTGCCTCCAGCTGCCGGGGACTAGAAACCATGCTGCCATCTTTGTGTAGCTATTCTTCTCAACTTTATATTTTTATGAGGATTTGAGATATATACCCAGCCATAGGTTATATGGATATTTGATCTGCTTGAATGCTGTCAGGCTTGTTTCTAGAACAGCTGCAACAATTTACACTTCTACATTTCTACATGCTATGTCTGGGAAATTATGCTTCTGGTTTTATGTAGCCTTTTTTTTTCTCTCACATAATTTCTAAATGTTTTTCAGTGCGCATGCCTTTATTTTATAAGCATAATCATAATATCATTCCTCCAAAATCAATGTCCCAGCGTGCATGCACACACACACACACACACACACACACACACACACACACACAAGACCTTACTGGAAATAATTCCTTAACCCTGGTCCCCTTTACATGAAATAGTTCTTTCCTTGGTGGCAATATACATATGGCATTTCTTTGTCCCAGCAGATCTCAGTTCATCTGCCTTCTGTCTCCTCCATATGCAAGGAAACACCCCATACTTAAGTCTGGCAAGATTCCATCCAGTTTACAAAATTCTACTACTAAATCACAGAAAAAGAAAAAAGTATGATTGAGTTTGATAAGTGTGCATGTATGTTTGGAGCGGGAAGAAGGGATGAACACTTTTTTCTTTATATGGTGAAAACGGCTGAATATAATACCAACTTAAGAAATGCGGACAAACAGAAGAATGGTGCCAAAATTGTTCTTAGCTCTGAGCACGCCACCTAACAGAGCTGTGGAAGCCCTCCCCAATCTCTCTCCTGGCAGCTATGTTGATTCCATCTGCTATAGCTCCTCATAGCACACTATGGCCTCCAGGACGTGTCTCCATTCTGCCATCTTGTGGTCATTCCTGTTGCTGTCATTACATAGGTTTACCCAGAGCATAATTTTGACTTTAGATTTCGAATAACTGGCCCTCTTGGTTGATAATGAATAGATTTCTGGCCTCAACTACAGGCTGAGGGGCAGAATAAGTAACTGGTATAGGTTGGTAGTTGGGGATGACATTAACTCCTCAGACCTTGGGATTTGATCATAAAGATGTTTCTTGAGTCACTTGATTTATTGTTTTGTTGTTTTTTAAAAAATATATTTTATTGATTTTTTTTTTTTTTACAGAGAAGAAGGGAGAAAGATAGAGAGTTGGAAACATTGATGAGAGAGTAATAGCAATCAGCTGCCTCCTGCACACCTCCCACTGGGGATGTGCCCTCAACCAAGGTACATGCCCTTGACCGAAATCAAACCTGGGACCTTTCAGCCTGCAGGCCAATATAAATATTCAATCATTGTTTGTTGAACTAATAAATAAATAGTTTTTTTTCTACTATTATGAGATATAGTTATTGCTAATTGACTACATAGAGACTGTTTTCTATCTCAGTTAAGAGTTTAATTGAGCCGAAACTGGTTTGGTTCAGTGGATAGAATGGCAGCCTGTCGACTGAAAGGTCCTGGGTTCGATTTCGGTCAAGGGCATGTACCTTGGTTGAGGGCACATCCCCAGTAGGGGGTGTGCAAGAGGCAGCTGATCGATGATTCTCTCTCATCAATGTTTCTAACTCTCTATCCCTCTCTCTTCCTCTCTGTAAAAAATTAATAAAATATATTTTTTTAAAAAAGAGTGTTGCAGGACTTGATCCCTTGCCGCTTCATTTCTCTATATTAAAAAAAAAGTTTAATTGAGTGCAGGATTACAAATGATAATATTTGTGCAAGATACAAGAATTAAAACATATCAGAAAATATCAAGTTAAAAAATTGTTTCTTTAGATTCTTAACATAATCATTGTTAATAATTAGATATTTACCTTTGTACACCTTTAAAATATATATATATATATATAAACATACATAAATATACATACTAAACAAATGCACATATGTATAGTTTTTGTAAAACATAAATGGGATCTTATTTTTGTTATCTTACTCTTTTTCCTCCCACTTAATGGGTGTGCAAGATCATTTATGGCCATCTTTAAAATTTATAGCATTCTGTTTAACAGCTGCACACATTCTGTACTATGAATGTCTCATAATGTGAAAATAATTTCCTTATTAGTGGAATTTTTATTTTTACAAATAATGTTGTCCCGTACAATCTTTCACCATGAATCTTGGTGTGGGTATACATCTTTCTATAGGTTAGAGTCCTAGAGATGGGGTTGTTGAGTCAAATGTATATATGTTTAAAATTTTTGATAAATATTCCTAAATTTATAATGAATATAAGAGCCATATCTCACAAATCAGCTTAATAAGAAAAGTTGGGGTGGTTTTTGAGGAGTGTCTGACAAGATTCTAAATAGGAGGCTGACTCAATTTTTTTATTTTCAGTCAATTATTTACACACCTCATAGATACTTTTCCATGTGCTGGCCTGAGAAACTGGCGAAAAGCAGCGTAGTTGAGCTTGTTCTCTCCCCCCCCCCATACCCCCCCCCCCCCATTGAGAATTCTAAATAGGAGGAAGGGAAGGGTCGAGTCCTATGTCTGAGCCCAGAGTGGTTCCTTCTCTACATGTCCTGGTTCACAGAGCAATCCTTGCAGTCCATGTCTGCTATATGCCTAGCTTCGTAGCATTACATGAAAAAGGGTTTTTGTAACAAGAAATGAATACATACTCATATATTAAAAAATGAAGAAATGTATTAAGAACACTGAAATCAGCTTTAGTTTTATGACTCAGAGATAAATTATTAACACATTGGCATATATCTTCCCACTTATACACGTTTGTTTTTTTTAAACAAAATAGGGACAACACTGTAATGCTGTTGTTTTATGAGCTGTTTAATTCTCCCACTAAAAATGCTATTTTTATGGGCTATTTTATTCTTCCATTTTGAACTCTCTGCTGTTTCAATATAGTATCACTCCAATATTTAATTTCAGAAAGAATAAGCAGGTAAGATTTTTAAAACTAACAAAGAGATCTTTGGTTCTTCAGAATCTATGTCCTTACCATGCACGTTATACTAATGCACTTCACTTACATTCATCTGACCCAAGGCAGATAAGTCCTACCTGTATGTTTATATTTTACCTGTCACTAATTAAAATACATGTATTTTATTGAGTATCTACTATATAACTAAATGTTTGGCAAAGCACTTGACAAATATAATACTATTTCCAATTATGATCACCTTCAGAAGTGGGTATTTTGCAGACATAAGAACTAAGATTCAGAGAATAGGCCCCTTTTTTAGGGCATATAGCTGACAATGGTAGGATTTGGATTAGAATCCAGGTCTATCTGTTTATAAAACTGCTGCTTTTCAATTCATCTTTGCTGTTTTGGTCACACATGGAATTTTCTTCATGTGTAGTGTCTGTACTCAAAGTCGCTGCTTTATATTCACTTCGTGATTAGGGTTAAAGTAATTTCTAAAGTAATTTAAGAAACTTCAGTTAATTTTCCTAACTTCTCATAACAGAGTTTAAGCACATGTATTTATTCTCCTTTCATTAGTGGAAACTGAACCCTTGGTATGAATGGACTGAGAAGTACTGTGACAACTGAAACTGGAGCGCCATCTGTTGGACACAGAGCACTAGGCACTTACTACAGGGAAATTATTATAGAGACTAGAGAGGCCCAATGCATGAAAATTAATCCAAAGTAGTCGTTTCTTCCCCCAGCTGCCTGCACCAGCTTCCCTCTGCCACCCAGGAACAGGGCTTCCCTCTTTCAGCTGCCCGCAGGCACCCAGGACCCGGGCTGGCTTCCCTCAGGCCCCGGTTTTGTCAGGAGGGACGTCCAGAAGATGTCTGATTTACTTAGCATATTACCCTTTTATTTATTTATTGTTTATTTTTTAATATTTTAATTGATTTTTTACAGAGAGGAAGAGAGAGGGATAGAGAGCTAGAAACATCAATGAGAGAGAATCATCCATCAGCTGCTTCCTGAACACTCCCTAGAGGGAATGTGCTCCCAACAAAGGTACATGCCCTTGACTGGAATCGAACCCGGGACCCTTCAGTCCTCAGGCCGATGCTCTATCCACTGAGCCAAACCGGTTTCGGCAACCCTTTTATTATTATAGATTATTATCAACTATTGCTTTCCCCAGCAAAGAAAATACTCTTAGAAAATAATCTTGGACCAAATGTGATGGAAAGTTAGGTGCCAATAATATTATCTCTGATTTAAAAAAAAATAATAATTTTAATTGAGGTGAAATGCACATAATGTAAAATTTGCCATTTTAAAGTGGATAATTCACTGGCAATTGTACATTCACGATGTTTCACAACCACTACCTCTATCTAGTTCCAAAACATTTCCATCAACCCTGAGTAAAACCAATTACTCACTAAGCAGTTTTCTCTGTTACCCTCGGCCCGCATTCTGTCTCATTGGATTGATCTATTCTGGATGGCTCACGTACACAGAACCATAGAAATGTGACCTGTCGTGTTTGGTTTCTTTCACTCAGCATGTTTTGTAGGTTTACCCACGTGATACTAGGTATTAGTATTTTATTCCTTTTTATAACTGAATAACATTCCATTCTTTGTGTATAATATTCCACAATTTGCTTATCCATTTTGTCCATCGCATTGATGGGCAGTTGGGCCGTTTCCACCTTTTGGCCATTGTGCCTCGTGCTGCTGTTAACACGAGTGCTCATGTACTTGTCTGAGTACCTGCTTTCATTCTTTTGGGTAAATACCTGTGAATGGGATTGTATTAACCTTGATTTTCAGGATGAAGATGTGGATGAGACGTACCTGACAATGGAGTTAAATCCAATTGTCGTTTGATCCAAAGTAAAACAAATTATTTTAGCAGAAAAAAAGAAGTATCAATGGGTTAAGGAATAAACTTTTTTGTATTTGTTTTTTCTGAAACCTTATCCACCAAAGCAATTAATATAAAAGCCCTTCTGAGGGGCTTATTTTAAAAAAGCAACTCCTGCTCCTTTGCCAGTCCCCATTCTGAATCTACAGGTTTGAGAGTGGGAGGAACCTATTGTTTTAAGAAGCTCTCTGTGGTCTGGTGTGAGGGTCCCAGGGATCGCACTATGAGAAGCACTGGCTCACCACTCACTAGCTGCATGGCTTAGGCAGACCATTCACCTCAGTAATTCTCAAGCAATTTATCTTTACTATGAGGGTGGTACAATTTACCTTGTAGAGTTGTCTGGAGGATTAAGTTAGAAAACAGTACTTTGCACAGTGCCAACAAATGTCAAGTGCTCTATAAATCAGTCTTCTCCTTTGCTCCTATCAGGAGAACCGGTTCTGTTCACTAGGTATTTCAGAAGAACTATGTGCATTTTCACAACAGAAATAACCTCTGTGCAATAACAGGGCAGCTGAGTGGAGTGCTGAGCCACATAGTGGCGTGGCGTGGCCTGTTGGCATTTCCCTCTGCAGCTCTACGGTGATGTTCGTGGAATTTCCCCAACCATGGACCAAATGTGATGGAAAGTTAGGCACTAATAATATTATCTTTGAATTTTAAAGTATAATTTTGTTGAGGTAAAATTCAAGTAATGTAAATTAACCATTTTAAGTGGATAATTCACTGATGTTCATGGAATTTAGTTTTCTCCCCTAGAAAGACAACTGTATTTTTTGACACTGACGGGGGTTCCCATCGATTTGAAAGTGATCTCAGAAGCTCTTGTGAAATGTTTGACAGAAACTATTGAAAAACCAAAATTTTGTCTTTTACAGATAAAATTTTGAGATCCCTGCTTTTAAAAAGGTAACGTCCATGCAAAAGAAATGCAAAATCGTTTCCAAGATGTTTTTTAACTTTTAAATATTCTTGTAAAGTTTTACTGTGTCACAAGATTGGTGTGCCCATGAGAAATTGCATTGTCACAGCTTTCAAATATGGTCTGAATCCCAGTTTGATAAGTTTTTAGTTGTAAGGTTTGAGGGAACTGCTTATGTGTGACTGGCTTGACTTGGTGAACACACCTGTTTCCAAAATAAAGTTAAATTTAGGGTTTCATAAAAATATATATCTGTGAGTATGTATGTGTGCATTTTTCTACATGTATATTTGTGTCTTAAATATATATATCCCTTTATAAGTGACAAATGGGAAAAGCTAAACCATTAATTTAAAGAGAAAGGACGTGGTACCTACAAGAGGCTATAGAGAACATAGTGTCATGAAATAAAATTCAATGAATTTTTCTGGAAGGTCAGGGTGTGAGATAAGTGACTGCCCCAGGGACACAGCCTGGGCATATGCTGAACACACATGCTCCACCGTGAACATAAACCACAATGTATTGCCTGTTTAGTGAATGCCAGTCACCTTATCTTTTTATTATCCTTCACTTATAGATGAGAACTCAGAAACTAAGGTGGACTAAGGTGCCTCAAGTCTATGATTCTTTGGTGGGAGAGCTGGCCTTTAATCAAGGTCATTTCGACTCCTAAACAATATGTTCCTTATTTTGTTGTTGTTGTTGTTCTAGGGAGAAGGATACAGCTCAGCAGTCCCTCTTCTGGTTTAGAAAAAAGATTCCTTTATAGTTGTCATGTCTACTCTTCACCCATAAAAATTTTGGGCAGGAAAATCCTAGAGGTGAGAGAGCCTGGGAAGCCATCTGGCTCAATGCAACCTCTCAGTCAAGGCTTCATGGAAGGGGTGTGCCATTCCCTCCAATGAGGCCACATTTAGTGAGGTGACAACTTTATAAAGTAACCCATCAAATATTTGCAATCACAATTGTGAGGAAATACTTTATACAACTCTTTCAATGTTTTTCCCAGTAAAGCCTCAAAATTTTTTGTTAGCTATTTTATTCATCAAACTGTTCCCTTCTTTGTTCATTCATTAAAAAATATTAATTAAGCACATCTCATTCAGCTTTGAAATTACAGTCCTAAATAACCATAGGTGTATTATTTTGCTCTGGAAACCTCATTGAAGATAGTTCAAACTGAATTTGCAGGTGATTAAAACTATTTATTTATTTATCTCACTGAGGATATTTTTTCCATTGCTTTTTAGTGCTTTTTAGAAAGAGTGGAAGGGAGGGGGGGAGAGAGAGAGAGAGAGAGAGAGAGAGAGAGAGAGAGAGAGAGAGAGAGAGGGAGAGAGGGAGAGAGGGAGAGAGATGAAAGATACATTGATTGCCACCCACACAAGCCAGTACTGGGCTGGGTATGAACCCTGCAACCCAGATACCTGCCCTTGAGCAGGAATCAAACCTGACACTTTTTGGTGTGCAGACCAATCTGTACCACTTAGCAACACCGACCAGGGCCTCTTCCTCTTTTTCAAACAGTTGCCCAATCCGGTCTCTGTAGAGGGCCTCTAGGGAATGCACGTGGATGACCTTTAATTATCATAAGCTGAACTCAAGGCGTAGGCAGAGCCACACCTTGGGAACATGTTTCCCCAAAATGTGGGGGACCTTTATCAGTACTGATTTCTTATCTTTATCCATGTGCTTGGAATGAGGAACAAATAGGAACTTGATTTACCCAGGTCTTGATATGCTAAATCCCAGGAATGAGGGAATGAATAGGACCTGGGCACACCCAAACTTCTTTGACTTTAACCTCCCCCCCCCCCCCCCAATTCAAAATAAATAAATGTGCTGTGTTGTCTGTGGTGGGTGGTTGACTGTCTCTCCATCAGAGTGGCAGCCCCCCACCTGGGTCCCAGCTTGAATCTATTTCTGTGTCCTGGTTTCTTTTTTTCTTTTTTTTCTTTTTTTAATTTCTTAATCCCCAGCTCCTCCACTGAGGAACCTGTCATTTTCCCTGCGGTCGCAGAAAACAGAGACACCCCCCACACACAGGTCTCTTCTATTTCTTTAACCCTGCAGTTCAACTTTCCCTAGAGCATTGCATTTTCCAGTTTTTACCCTTCTGTATGCTTTTTAAATTTTGATTATCACCAAATAAATAATTCCAATTTTCTGTATCTGAAAATTGGTAAGCATAACTCCTGTGTCTTCATTGATATGTCCACTAAAAATATTACCAAAAGAAGGCCAGGTTGAGAACATGGAGGCTACATAATAGCAATCTCTTCATATTTTGATTCCCAATGCATTCATTACTTACTGGTTTTTGAATGAGCTATTCAATAGAAACAAACCCAAATAAACATCAATGGCCCTTCCTTTACACCTAAGCTCATTTCTTCTACAATAACTTTTTTTTTTTTACCTCTATGATTTTCAAATAAATGTCTTTTATAGTTTGAGTCTTGGCTCTGAATTCTTTCCTAGCCAGAACTCATGTATCAAGGTTATTGAACCCAGGTCTGGTTTGATCCCACCAGTCTAACACCAGTGTTGTTCTTATCACTGCCAACTCTTGGAACAAATTATTTTCTCCAGGGAAATATCTTACTTTCCCCTGGGCAAGATTTGCCATTATTTTTTCCCCCTCTGTACAGTTTTATGGTCCTAAATTGTCATAACCAATGCAAAAGCAGTCACTCATAATATGTTAGTCTCTTAAAGACTATGTCTTCTGGGTCAGAAACTTGGATACATTTTGAAGAGATGAGTGCTGTTTATTATCATACTAGAGGCCTGGTGCACAAAATTCGTGCATGGGGGAGGGGCCCCCTCAGCCCAGCCTGACTCTCCAATCCGGGACTCCTTAGGGGATGTTCAACTGCCAGTTTCGGCCTGATTCCAGGGATCAGGGTAAAACTGGCAATCAGACATCCCTCTCATAATCCGGGACTGCTGGCTCCCAACTGCTCACCAGCCTGTCTGCCTGATCGTTCCTAACTGCTCCCCCCGACCCCACCAGCCTGATCACCCCTAACTGTCCCCCCCATCCCACCAGTCTAGTCATGGCCAACTACCCCCCCCCTCCCAGCCTGGTTGCCCCCAACTGGCCCCCCTGCTAGCCTGGTTGCCCCTCACTGTCCCCCCTGCTGGCTTGGTCAACCCACGCAGCCTGCTGTTCAGTTGTTTGGCCATCCCTTGCTAGCCCTCCCCTGCTGGCCTGGTCGCCCCACACAGCCTGCTGTTTGGTTGTTATTGTGAGGGCCCTGTGACCAATTTGCATATTACCCTTTAATTAGTATAGATTAGTGCTCTCAACTCAGAATTTACTCTTTTCTAGTTTCAAGAAGTATGATATGCATTGATTAATGGGGATTACACAATTCTGTTCAATCTTGTCATTTGCATGTAATGGGACCTCTTTAATCTTTAGAGAAGTGTCCCCACTTCCTTGCATAGGAAAATAAGGTCTTGAGAGATCCAATAAGGCTTTTCCTTGCACAAAACCTTTCTCTTGGCCAGTATATGGACATTTGCTAAATGTCAAAGGTAAAATATATTGAGGGGACCCTTTCAAAAAGGCCAGATGAGAATCCATTTCACAAGTGCCCAGTGAGCCTCGTATTTGCCTGTGATAAGTTACTTATTCTGAAGTGATTGATTCATTTCCCTGAAGAAAATATCTCATTAACTTTATTTCTTGCAAGCATCAATTCTGATGCCTTTATCAATTTAATTATTCTCTCACTTCACTTTTTCTTCCTTTGTCCATTCATTTAAGAAATAATTATTGACACTATGCCAGGTACTATTTATGTGTTCAGAATACAGAGTTGAACAAGACAGAGAAGGTACCAACCTCGGAGAATTTACATATATGAAGATAAGAATGAACACATAAATGAACAAGGCTTTAGAGACTATGTTGAGTATTGGGTTGAGCAAGGCACAGAGTGGGGTGAGTGTGGCTATTTTAGATGGAGTGATCAGAGAACTCTATGAGGAAATGAAATTTGACCTAAGATCTAAAGGGTAAATCCAGGCATCATGTGAAAACTCAATCATTTCCATCAACATTCAGCTTTGTGAACTCTAACCTCTTGCAAATTAAAGCCACCATGTGAAAAATGTTTCATGACAATGGGAGTTGGCAGGCCAAGCCCTAGGTCAGCATCAGCCAACATGCCAATATCATTAGAATGAAGCCATTTGTCAAGGAGGAGGCAATTACAAGAAGCAAACATTCTAAAGGGCTATTTCAAATGCCAAACTCTCGAAACCTGGAATAATACTGCTCAGTAAGGCTTTTGAAAGCATGTACTGAGAGATGATAAAAAAAAAATTAAGCCCATTTAAGTGGTGCACTTTTCCCCCAATAATTATGGGATTATCTGCAGACTAACTATTGTGTGTGTGTGTTTTAATGAACAAATTCAGTCAACCAACCTATTGGTAAAATTCATTCTTTTTCTTCCAAAATAACTACCTTTTTGGCTGAAGTTAATGGACTTATTTCTATTTATTTATATACATAATGTCCCAAAGACCATTCTAATAGAACCTTCTTTAGTTTCCTTTATGCTAGCCCTGTTCCATGTTCACGTGGATGAACATAAAGACACAAACACATGTGCCTTACAAAGAAGAGTGCTTGATGAAAAATTTATACTAGTACCAGTATAACTTCAATGTATCGATATGGTATTTTCTCAACTTACACACAAATACAAGGCTACTGTAAGGCTACAACCTGGAGGCTACAACCTCAGGTTCTTTTTAAAAAATATATATATTTTATTGATTTTTTATAGAGAGGAAGAGAGAGGGATAGAGAGTTAGAAACACCGATGAGAGAGAATCACTGATCAGCTGCCTCTTGCACACCCCCCACTGGGGATGTGCCTGCAACCAAGGTACATGTCCTTGACTGGAATCAAACCCAGGACCTTTCAGTCCCCAGGCCGATGCTCTATCCACTGAGCCAAACCGGTGTCGGCCAAGCTCAGGTTCTTGAAGAAGAGAATTTGTGATGGGTCGAGACCAGAGCTCCAGATGCTTGGGAATAGCCTACATGCAGGGAAGTTTTTCTGAGCAGCCATATGCCTGGCTGTTTTCATGGAGGATGTTCTGCAATATTTGTTCTCTCTTATTCTCTCTCATTTTGCAATTTGAATCTTTCCATTAAAATATAAATTTTAGGTATGTTTTTATAATACAAATATAAGGCTTTGCATTTACATGTATCTAAAAAAGCATGAAAAGTCTTTAAAAATCTGACTGCATTAATCAATCGACTAAAACTTTTCAATGCTTCTCTATTAATTTTGAGATGAATTCCAAGCTGATCAGGTGACATAGTATGTCCAGTACAGGCTGGTCTCTGATTATGTTTTCTGCCTCATCTCCTGTGTCCACACTATTCACTCTAGGAAAAACAGTCACATTACTGAGTACCAGGTCAGATGTGAATAGTTTTACAATACATGCATTTTCTTGATTAGTCTTCACAAAAGTTTCTCAAATCACCACACTGTTTTGCATCTCTGTGTGTTTGATTATAATGTTCTCTCACTTAGAATTCCCTTTCTGCTTTACCTGGCAAATTTGCTTCTCTCATTCTTCAAATCTCAGCTACAGAATTCCCTCCTCTGGAAAAAAGAAAAGAGAAGAAGAATTTCCTCTTCTGAAAAGTCCTTCTTAGTACCCCAGAAAGAGTTAACCACTTCCTCAGTTCTGCTCTCACCTAGCACCTATCACTATGCATCCCATTAGTCCATTGTCATGTCTGTTTCCTCCACCAATCTGTGACTTGGTTAAGATAGTGATCAGATGAATTATTTTATAATCTGTCCTAGGACAGTACTTGGTATGTACCAAAGGCTCATTAGATGGTTATTGAGTAGAATTAAATTGAATTGAGATAAAGGGAATGATTTTATATTTATCTACAGGTGGTTGAATGATGCTCCTCCCTCAACCCCAAAAAAATAAAAGTCCATGTCTTAATTACTAGCACCTTTGAACATTACTTTAAGTGGCAAGAGCTAATATTAACTTGTATGAATCGTGAGAGGAAGAGATTGTCTGAGAGGGCCCTAAATACAATCACACATATCCCGATGGGTGGAGGGGGACATAGAGAAGAGGAGGATGGCATGTGACCACGGAGGTAGACTCTACCTAGGTGCACTTGACTGTGCACCTAGAGTCATCAGAAGCTGGGAAAGGCAAGGAATAGATTCCCCGCTGGAGCCTCAGAAGGGAGTGTGGCCCTGTCCGCACCTTCATTTAGAAGCTGATCTCCGGTATAGTGAGAGAATAGCTGTCTATTACTTAAAGCCACAAAGTTTGTGATAACTGGTGACAGCAGCAGTAGAAAACTAATATAACATCTTGTGAGAAAATTCCTCAAAATATCTTCCTGGGAAAGTGAAAATAGTTCCGTAGCTCTAATAGAATAAGGAACACTGTGTAAAGTTATATTTTTTCCTGAAACTTGTTTTTTGTTGTGTTTTGTGTGTGTGTGTGTGTGTGTGTGTGTGTGTGTGTGTGTGTGTGTTTTGTTTTTTGAGATCCTTTAGTAGGCTAAGGTATATTGTGAATCTCAAATATATATATGTAAATATGCTATAGCATCTTTCAGCACATCTTATCAGAGGATCTTGTTTCCATGGATGGTGTAGTAACATCATTCTGTGGAAGCTAATGTTTTGTAGAACATAGTTTTTAGTCTTCAAGACGTAAGGCTCTTCTGTGATGGAGCCCAGGGTGGGTATTTGGAAAAGGTATAAAGGGCATTGTTCCTGCAATATGTACACAGGAAACCACCATGGGCAGAATAAAATGCTTCTGCAAATATCCGGTATTTGCTTGGCACAACTTCTCTTGGGTTTAGCTTTGCAAAATCTTGCTCAGGCTTTGTTTTTCCATTTGCCACAGAGCCAACTCAAGTCCAAAGGCAAGTTTGGCTTGGCCTGAGGGAAACATTTGAGGAATTAAGTGACTATGCTTGGTCTCCAGGCGGACAGAAGGGAACTGCCAGCCCACTTTGGAATTTGAAACATTGATGTTAGTTTTTGGAGTGTTTCCTCTGTCCCCTGTTGCTATTGTTTCTGTTTCAACCTCTTGCAATGCATCTTTCTCAATATGAGTCAGGCTCAGTGTCTCATGATGCAGCTTGATTTGGTTGGATTGTGTAAGAAAGTAATAGTAACTGCATTTATTTGGGCAAACTTGTCATTACTTATGCCTGAGGCAGGTGGGGGGAAATTAGGAAGCCAAAAGACTAGGCATTATATAGAAGAAACCTGGCTCATATTAATAAATAAATCCAGAAGAAGGGGCTAAAATGTGAAAGTCTGAGAGAGAAGTGATTAGATTTGCAAGATCTGTTTAGTAAGGTTTAGTTAGTTTTGCAAACTTTAGAGGGTTTATAGGGAACAGAGTATATGACCCAATCTCCTGAAAATTTCTAGGTATAAAGAGAAAACTATTCTTAGTAATTTGGTAATTTTAGCAGAATAAGGCTGAAGATTGTAAGAAACACATAGAAAATGCTAGAAATGTTATTTTTTCTAGTAACTCAACTGGAAGAATTCCTCACTGGCCTGTGACTACAAAGGGCTGTTTTCCTTCCTTAAAACCCAAATTATGCTGTTTCAAGATTGCTTGTCTTACATTAGTGCCTCTCAAAGAATTCTGATATTTCTGGGTACCCCAAATGGGAGCCTGTTATGTGTTAAGTCACCTCACTTGCATTTTTAGTTCTTCCTCTTCTAATCTGGCTCCCACGTGTCCACACCCCCTGCCCATGATGCTGAATGGAGATGGCTTTTTAAAACTTGTTATATCTTGATGTGCCAAAATTCTCCAAACACATTAACACATGCAAGAAGACCCTGAAGGTAAGGTAAGGAAGACAGGTAAAAAGTAAGGAAGAAATGACAATATTGTATATATGTGCTTACTTGGGCTCTAGTTCAACCAGTCCTTAATGACTGTCATAATAATTTATTGCAATCATGATGTTACACACATATTAATGTGAACTCTCTCTAAGGGGAAAACTAAGATAAGTTTTCTTTCTTCCTCCTCTCCCTTTGTCTGTCTCCCTTCCTTCCTTCCTTCCTTCCTTCCTTCCTTCCTTCCTTCCTTCCTTCCTTCCTTCCTTCTCCTACTCCTACACTCTGTCTCTCATTCTTCTACACAACAAATATTTATTGAATATTGGCCATTTGATGTGCCAAAATTCTCCAAACACATTAACTCATGCAAGTAGACCCTGGGGGTAAGGTAGACACTGCTAAGTGCAGGAAAAAATAGTGGTTAACAAAATGGACACAGTCTTGTCTCCCATGGAGTCTAGAGTGTAGAGTGGCATAGAGAACATTTGTAAACAAAGCATCTTTAAAATTTTTTAAAAAGTATAATTCTATTAGTACTATGAAGAAAAAATGCATGGAACTCTCCTTTTCCCATTGTGGTAAGAACATAACATGGTATCTATTCTTTTAACTTAATTTACAGTACTGTTGACTACAGGCACAAAGTTATATTAAAGGTTCCTAGAGTTTATTCATCTTGTAAAACTGAAAATTTAACCCCATGGAATAACAAATCCTCATTTCACTCTCTTCCAGCTTCTGGCAACCAACATTCTACTCCTTGTTTCTATGAGTTTAACTATTTTAGGAACCTTATATGAGTAGAATAATGCAGTATTTGTTCTGTGACTAGACTTAGGATAATGTCCTCCAGGTTTGTCCATGCTGTCACAAATGTGAGGCTTTCTATTTCCCCTTTATTGAATTTATTGGAGTTAACACTGATTAACAAAATTACGAAGGTTTCAGGTGCACAATATCACAACACATAATCTGTACACTATATTGTGTGTTCACCACCCCAAGTCAAGTCTCCTTCCATCACTATTTATCCTCCCTATACCCTCCTGCACCTCCCGCACTCCCCCGATAATCACCACACTGTTATCTGTGTCCATGAGGTTTTTTTTTTTTGTCTCTTTTTTTCTATTTTTTCACAATCTTGCTACGCCCCCAACCTGCCCCCCAACCTTAAAAAAAAAAAAAGATTGAATAATATTTCATTATTGGGTATGTCACACTTTCCTTATTCATTCACCTGGTGATAAACGCACAGGCTATTACATATCTTGGCTATTGTGAGTAATTCTATGATAAACATAAAAATGCAAAGATAACTTCAAAACCCTAATAACAATTCTTTTGATTATATGCCACAAATGAGATTACTTGGTCATATGGTAGTTCTATTTTTAACTTTTTGAGGAACCTCCATACTGTTTTCCATTCTGACTGCATCAGTTTACATTCCCACCAACAGTGCACTAGAATTCCTTTATTTCCACATCTTTGCCAACACTTGTTATATTTTGTCTTTTGATGATAGCCATCCTAACAGGTGTGAAGGGATAGCTCATTGTGGTTTTGATGTACATTCACCTCATGATGAGTGACTCTGAGCATCATTTCATGTACATGTTGGCCATTTATATGTATGTCTTCTCTGAAGAAATGTCCATACAAATCCTTTGACCATTTTAAAATCATACTCTTTTAAGATTGTATAACAAGATGGATAAACCTCACCTGGAAGTGTATGTATTATAGTATTGGCAGACAGAGGAAATAAAAATACAAGACATCCAGTTACATTTGAATTTCAGATAGAGAATGAATCTTTTAGTATAATTGTGTGTCATATGGTAACTGGGATACAGTAAAAGCTTATTTGTTGTTTATCTGAAATTGAAATTTTACTGGGTTTCTCTATTTTATGTGGTAGCTCTATATATGGAGTAGAGAAGAAAGTAGTTAAGGAAGGCTTCTTTTAGGAAGTGATATCTGAACTTAGATCTAAAAAGTAAGTGGCATTATCCAGGTTCAGAGGTTCAGAGAAGAAAATAGAGAGAATAGCATGTGAACTGAAGTGGAAAAAATCAAATAATTTTAATCATGGGCATGAAGTAAGGAATAGAGGGGAAAATGACATTTGATGATGCTAGAAAGGGAGGAGATGACAGAAAGATCAGGGATTAGTAGGCTAGGTTAAGAATCCTAAATGTTAAACACATTGGAGATAGATACTAGAAATTTGGGCTAGGGCCACAGTCACCTGCTGGACTTAAACAAGTCAGTCCACTTCTCTTGGTCTCAAATTTCTCATGGACCAGGTAGATATTTGAGTTAGTGGAACAAATGAGATAATGGAACACAGATCCTAAAGGGCCCACCATGAAATAAAACCTGAGATTATCCCATATAAAATCCTGAAGTTACAGATGAAATAGAGGCTCAGGAAAAGCATTGCCCCAAAACAAATGAACAACAATAACAAAAACACACAAAAAGTGCAAAGGACATTGAAGTTAGACAGTCTTAGATTCAAAGCCCAATTCTGTCATTTGTCTTCTCTGTGGCGTTGGGTGAGACAAGTCAACTCCTCTCTGAGCCTCCACGTCTCTCATGTGCAGGACAAGATTAATAAAATCTTCCTCCCTAAATTGTCATTAAGATTCATGATAAAATAAATAGAATGCTTGTCAAAATCTTTGTACATAGTAGTTATTCATTCAATCATTTTTGCTCATATAGGCTGGCTATCTTTATTTATTTGTTTGTTTGTTTGCTTGTTTGTTTGTTTAATTGATTTTCCACAGAGAGGAAGGGAGAGGGATAGAGAGCTAGACATGTCGGTGAGAGAAAAACATTGATCAGCTGCCTCCTGCACACCCCCAACCAGGGATGTGCCCGCAACCAATGTACATGCCCTTGACTGGAATCTAACCTGGGACCTTTCAGTCCACAGACCGACACTCTATTCACTGAGCCGGTTTCTGCTATCTTTTCATAATTTTAAAGAATTCTGAAAACCTTTAGTAGGAGTCTAGAAAATAAAGAAGAAAAGAAGCAAATTGTTGCCCTAGACACACAGTTTTCTATATCACAGTTTTGACTATAGTCATTTCTGCCTTTAAAAATAGTTGATTTGTCAGTTTTGGAGGCTCAGGGAAGTTATGGATTCAAACAACAAGCTCAGTGGTGGCAAAAGTTCAAGAGATATAGTGGGAGAAAGAAGAAAAATTAGGAGCCTTCACTTTTTTTTTTTTTTCATTCTCCAAGTAACATTTAAGGAGGCCTTCTAGAGATAATGTGATTCAGATACATTCAATTAATTAAATAAACATTAATGAATGCCCTTCATGCAGCTTTTAAGTATCTCATAATCTACCTTGAGGGAAACAAATAAATAAATTGTTTATTGATTGTCCAGGAGTATGGACTTAGCAGGAACTTCATACCAGGTTAGGGAGAAGATGGCTCTGGGATGACCTTGGGGCATCTCACAGAACACCCTGTGCCTGATGGTTTAGAGAAGGAAGTCTTTTCAGAGAGGGGGAAAAGTGGCATTTCAACAATGGCACTAACACCATGTCCTGCTCTTTCCCAAGGGGCACAGCTAGTTAGGGCTGCAGAGCTGGTTTGTGTTCTAATTTCTCAGTTCGCTCAGACTAACTGAGAGCAAATGGTAGGTACTTTCTGGGGTAGGATAGTATTTGATAAATGCTGGTTGGAGTAAATTGTTTTATTTAATGGCTCAATGCCAGGTAGATGGCAAAATATTTAGTAGAATCTTTCACATGTTGAAAAAGCAATAGAAGTACTTGTTCATTGAGCTGCCAGTTTTTTCAGTAAAGATGGATGTGCATGAATCCATCCATAGCGGAGTCTAGCCGTTGTTTCTGCAAAGCAACAGGCCATATTAGGAGTTAAGTTGGTGGCTAAGAATACACAAGCTAATCCTTTAACAAAGGTGATGTCTGACTCTAATTCCAGGATGTAGGCTGAAAAATATAATGCAGAATGAACAGATTTTTAAGTATTTACAGTTTTGGGTTCTATGAAATGTTTAGTTTAAATCAAACCATGCTTTAATGCATCTAGACAGTTTGTGTTTTTGTGCTTCTCTTTGAAAGAAAGAAATAAATTTAAGAAAACCATCTGGTATAAAGGATTAAGATTAAGAAGGTCAACCTCCCACACCTTCTGCAATTACGGTTTTGGGCAAAGCAAATTGTTATTTCAGACGATGTTCCCGAGGCACCAATCTTCAGAATCTCTGAAGAAAGGTTCGATTGTGTTCAGAAAGGCTGCCTCTCCTCACGGAAACGGGAGCAGCATATTTTAGAATTATTGCCAACTATTGAGAGAGAACTATGAGAGACTCCTAGTTAGAATATTCAACTGACTTCGGCCCCTCCAGGGGGTCACAGATTTTGGGTCGTAGGTGAACTGAAGCAGTTGAGGAAAGCCTGCCTTCCGGGAGGTTTCAGTCTAAGGAAAAATGGTGATACAAAAGATATGCATAGATACAAAGCCACTGTTCTCAAAACAGCCTGGCACTGGCACAAGAACAGACATATAGATCAATGGAATAAAATAGAGAATCCAGATATCAACCCAAATCACTATGCTCAATTAATATTTGACAAAGGAGGTACGAGCATACAATGGAGTCAAGACAGCCTCTTCAATAAATGGTGTTGGGAAAATTGGACAGATACATGCAAAAGAATGAAACTAGATCACCAACTTACACCATACACAAAAATAAACTGAAAATGGATACAGGACTTAAACATAAGATTGGAAACCATAAAAATACTAGAGGCATCCACAGGCAGCAAAATCTCAGACGTATGCCAAAAGAACTTCTTCACTGATACTGCCCCTAGGGCAATGGAAGCCAAAGAAAAAATAAACAAATGGGACTACATCAAAATAAAAAGCTTTTTTACAGCAAAAGAAACCATCAACAAAACAACAAGAAAGCCCACGGTGTGGGAGAACATATTTGCAAATGTTATCACTGATAAAGGTTTAATCTCCAACATCTACAGACAGCTTATACAACTTAATAAAAGGAAGATAAATGACCCAATTAAAAAATGGGCAATGGATCTAAATAGAATCTTCTAAAAAGAAGACAGAAGGAAGGCCAGGAGGTAAATGAAAACATGCTCAAAGTCACTAATTATCCGAGAGATGCAAATCAAAACAACAATGCGGTACCATCTCACACCTGTCAGAATGGCCAACATCAACAAATCAACAAACAACAAGTGTTAGCGAGGTTGCAGAGAGAAAGGAACCATCATGCACTGCTGGTGGGAATGTAGACTGGTGCAACCACTGTGGAGAACAGTATGGAGCTTCCTCAAAAAACTGAAAATGGAACTCCCATTTGACTCAGTAATCCCACTCCTATGAATATATCCCAAGAAGCTAGAAACACCAATCAGAAAAGATATATGCACTCCTATGTTCATAGCAGCACAATTTACAATAGTTAGGATTTGGAAACAGCCTAGGTGTCCATCAGCAGATGATTGGATCAAAAAACTATGGTACATCTATACGATGGAATACTATGCTGCCATAAAAAAGAAGGAATTCTCATCATTTGCAGCAACCTGGATGGAATTGGAGAACATCATGCTGAGTGAAATAAGCCAGTCAATGAAAGAGAAACACCACATGACCTCACTCATTTATGGATAATAAAGAACATTATAAACTGATGAACCAAAAGATAGATATAGAAACAGTAAAGCAACAAGCAGACTGTCAAATTACAGCGGGGAAGGTAGGGAGATCTGAGGAAGATAAGAGATCAACCGAAGGACTTGTATACATGAATATAAGTATAACCAATGGACACAAAACTCTGGGGAGGGAGGGCATATAAGGGAGGGAGGGCAATGGTATATATACAGAGATAATAATTTAATAAAAAAAAATTTTAAAAAAATGTACGCATACAAAAAAACAACAACAAAAGAACCCAACAAGCAAACAAAAGATATACATAGATATAATGTTTAAATACTGTGAAGCTGTGCAGCACTCACACTTACTGGTTTTATTTTTTTTATTTTATTTTACCACTCCGTTTGTTTGTGGTTATTTTTCCTTTGTGGAGTTATCTTTTTGTTCCTTCTTTTTAAAATCTGTGTTGGCAATTTCTGTGTAAATGTATGAGACCTACAGAGAGGCTCTGGCCAGTTTAAAAAGTGAAATGTACTCAGACCTACTTTATGTATAATTGTTTTGGAAAAGTTAACATTTAGACTATAGAAGGTGACCAGATTCCCGCTTTTGGCGGGACAGTCCTGATTTTTAACAATTTGTCCCATGTCCTGCAGCGTTTTAAAAAAGTCCTGATTTTTGGAAAGAATGCACTACAAGCTAGGGTACAGCAGGAAAATGGGAAGGGAATATACAGTTTTCGGCGACCATGTGGCTATTTAGCCAGGACATGAGTTTTATATTATTTTTGTTAATTTTATAATGTTAAACTTTAATAATAACAAATAATTGTTGAGAACTGATTATAGAGAACTGCTTATCAAAGTTCGCATTGTTGATCAGTTGTTAAAATTCGACCACCATTGTTTGGACTTAATGAACAATGGCATTTTTGGGATTGGCAACTGTCTCTCATACAACACACCTCGTACTGCGTGCTAGTAAGCTAGTTAAACAAGTGATGTCATTACAAATCAGCTATGCAGATAATTTAGGTAAGTAATTTATTTATTTATTTCATAAATACATAAATTTTCTTGTATTTAGCAGATAGTACTAGTATTATTTATATTTTATAGTGGCAACAAAAAGTCTAGTGCCGGCCTTGAAAGTGAATGACTATACATAATTTTTATTTATTTATTATATTTGTAAATTGTACTTATGTTGAAATAAAAAATATATTACAATACTATTTTTGCGTTCTATGAAAATTTTTGTTGCTCCATATAGACCAAATAGCCCCCCCGGTCAATGGTGTCCCACTTTACCAATGTTAAAATCTGGTCACCTTACCATAGATGCTTTTTGTTAATCCTCACCTGAGAATAGTTTTCCTTGTTGCTGTTTTTTGTTTGTTTGTTTGTTTTGTTTTGTTTTTGTTTTGTGTATTATTATTATTTTTTTGAGAGAATGGAAAAGAGAGAGAGACAGGGAGAGACTTTGATGTGAGAAGGCACATTGATTAGTTGCCTCCTACACATGCACCAACCACAGCTGGGGATTGAATCTGCAATCCAGGTATGTGCCCTTGACCAGGAATCAAACCCTAGCACTTCCGTGTGCAGGCTGACACTGTAACTAGTGAGTACATCAGCCAGGACTAGAGTATTGTTTGAGTATTAGAGTATTAGAGTATTCTAAGTATTGTTTGTATGCTTGTCTCCCACAAATAGATGAGATTTGAAGGCAGTTTTGTTTGTTTGTTTGTTTTCTAATTCATTTGAGATCTATAGTATCTAGCACAGTACCTGGTACAGAATAACTAGATAGAATAACTAGTAAGCAAATGGCTATGGACTGCTGAAGATGATACTATAGGCTAGTTATGGCCAGTCTCTAGCCCTCTGAAGATATTTGTGGAATGGTCCCAATGCTGAGTGTGTGAGTAGAAGAGAGAGGCTCTGCCTCTGCACCAGAGATGCTCATGTCTACAAATGTGGACACAGTCTTTTTAGCAAGCTTGTCTGCTCAAGTGAATAGTCTCTACTGTACCATGGTTCCCCAAAGCTGAGGATTCTATTCTGGCCCATCAAAACTCTCAGAACCATTGTTCCTGCCTGTGGGATTGAACAGTTTTATTAGAACACTACTTTTTTTTTCTTCAACCCTTAAGCAATGAATATACTTTGACCTTACCCTTCCACATGTAGAAATTCATCCTAAGAAAAGAAGTAGAGTTGTTATGAAGAAAATATGTACATTTTTTCTTGGTATCAGAATAGAGTGACCCACCTGTCCATATGTGCTGGGACTTTCCCTTTTTAGCACTGCACTCTCCTCAGTGCTGGGCAAGTCCTGACCTGCTAGCTGCTGACCACTACAGAGCAGAGCCCTCCTGTTTGCTGAGTCAATGTTTTGAGGTGCTGAGTGGAAATATGGGTTATATGGCTTTTAATTGGTTTTCTAAGGAATTTGGGTTTAGTTAACTTTAAGGCTTTTTTCTGTTCAGAATGGAGAATAGGAGTAAAGGGCATAGGTGAATGTCTTGAGAGAAAGGCAATCAGGCGAGGCTAAATGAGGAAGGAATTCAAAGAAAGAAGTAGACCCAGAGGCTTGTGGCCAAGGAAAAAAGTGAAAGAATTTAAGTTAAAGAAGGATGTTGAAAAAAATTGATATAAATATAAAGTCTCTTCCTTCTTCCCATCACAGCTGGTATTTAAAATTTGATTGGTGGATTAAACAGAAGATTTGGTACAGAAAAAGAGAGAATAAGTCAACAGGAAAATTGAGCCATATTCCCACATCCAAAAACTCCCAAATTATAGTGTAGGGGAGACAAACAGAAAGTACAAAAAATAAAAATAAAAAAAAGAGAGAGAGTAATTTGTAACATACATAACTGACCTAAACTTGTTTTTAGAATTTGAAAAGAAACAAGAAAAGCTCTTTATAAAGCACATAAAATAATGAAAGTATGAGTAAAAATATAAATGGGCAAATTATATGAAAGGATATATGGACAGTGAAAAAAAAAAGTAATTTCACCCAGGAAAATGGAAATATGAATTAAAGCCATGTTGAAATACCATTTTTACATTGAGATGAGATACCATTTTATACCCAATAGATTGGCTTTTTAAAAAATAGTTTTATGCCTTGACAAGGACATATCGAATATATCAATTGGATTTTATATTCCAATGGTGAAAATGTAGACTGTGGAGAGTAATTTAACATGATATATCACTTTATGTAATATGATCCAGTAAATATGCTTCTAGGTATAGTCCAAGTATACTCCCTTGCACACTGTTTTATGATATAGGCATAAATATCTATCGATATATCGCAGCATCATTTTTTAACAGTGTGAGAACTGGGGAGCTATACATTGTTTATTGTTAAATCAAAACATACCCCCATGATGATATTTTGCTCCAATAAAGGGACATTGATTAACATAACTTTTCATGTTCTTTCCACAGGAAGAGGAGTAAATTATTGGTGAGTTTGACATAAGGAAATGAACTCACATGGCTTGGCTCCTTTCCCTCTCTTGTTGGGAGTGTGCTACCGTGTGAAATTGCACACCATGTTTGCCTCTCTCCGGAAGTTTCATAGTCCTGGCCTGTTGTTTTGAAGAGGATGACCCTAGATGATTGCTGCCTATGACTTCAGTTCTGGGGTTCAGAATTAGGAAACCCATTTGCCCACAGATGTAAGCAATCTTCTCCAGTTTAGAAAGATGAGAACACACATATGAAGCCTTAAGCAAACATCGCTTAGCCCTGCCTTTCATTTGCCAAAAGCAACTGCTCAGCAGCCTGTAACTTTCATCAAAGGCACAGGTCAAGGAGACATCTTAATCAAATGATGAGGACTTGAAAATGCAATTACCCCTGGCACAGGTACTGGAGGTCATGCTGAGGCAGGATTAAATCTTGTAAGCCATTCTTGAACAGAACAGCATTTGCTGATTTTAAACTGTAAGACAGAACTGAATTCCACATGAATTTAGAAATTCTAGCTTTAAACTGTTAGAAATAAGTCTAGTTAAGTAGTCCTAGAGTGCTGAATCAAATTCTGTGGTGCTTCCAAGATTATAGAGAACTTCTGAGGAACTCACTGCAGATATCTTGTCTTCATGTGGCTTGTTCACAGATAAAGAGGTGGCCCTATGTGCTAAAGCCAGATCATTTTAACTTATGAGAGCTGAGTTTTAAACTTTTGTTAATTTTGTGATGTGGTCGATGTCTTAATAGTAGCTTGAAATTGGACATTGTGGGAGCATTTGTGCTACTGAAATTATGTGAAATCATACATATCAGGGTTTCTCTTCCACCTCAGCCCATTATTAAACCTTTTCCATCATGTTCTTTCATATTCACTTTAAACTTGAAAATTGCATAAGCTCAAACCTGAATTGAGACCCAATCTATTGTTATTGTTTTAAAACAAACAAAAAATAGAATCAGGGCACCAATGATAAAGAACTATGTCATTTTGGGGGAATCGAAGTAGATAACTCAATGAAATTATTTCAGACCCAATAATTAGGAAGACAATGAAAAAAAAATGCATGCCTGGAATAATGTCTCTCTCTAAACCTGGTCTGTTTAGGAATTCAAGAGGCTCCTAAGGAGAGGTTTGAAACACACAGTGCAGTAAAATACAAGAACATAACAACAAACAGAAAGACAGACTGATTAAATTAAGAGAAGAGAAATTTCTTTAGGAAAGCAGTGGAAAATTTGGAGAATAGTCAAGATATTATAAAAGAAAAATGAAAATTTTAAGTGTGAAACACATAAAAATACTAAAGGAAAATGCAAATGCTTCTCAAACTGAATGTCTTGGAAGATATGAGAAGGGAGCCACTGCCTTTATGGTTGCCCTATCAGAAGCATTGACTGGGGCTCACCAAAGAAAGGTAGAATATTATGGAGCAAACTGGAACCCAGGGAAGGCCAGGATTTAGACCACTGGTAAGAGGTAACTTTTAAACAAAGTGCAGGAAAAGCAACTTGTTATGGTTTTCTTAGACAGAAGCATTTGAGACTTTGCCCTGGGAAGTTTAAAGATTTAATCCTCTTACAGATTGAAACAGCTCTCTAGAATAGTGGCAGACAAATCTGGACAGATTTCAGAGAAAATGGTGAAAATCAGCATTATTCTCAAAGATTTACTGGGGCAGTTTCAAGGTGTCAGTTTTTGCATATGGGGGCATAGGAATTTATTGTTCTAAGAGGGAATATGTTTGAAAAAAAATTAGAGAATTTAGACTGTAAAGGAAGATATAGCAAAGATAAATTATTAAAGGAGCAATAGGCAGTGCAACAATTGGTTGAGTTCAGCCCAATTTAAGGCCAAGCTAAAGGACACATATTCTGCCTAACATTATTCAACCAAGAAGGCTGAAAGTGAAGGAGGTTTGTTTGAACAGTAGATAATTTTTGCAGTTTCAGAGCAAACTGATTTCTTATCTCTTATTGACAAAGAAATTCAAAGCAAATGGTAGAGGACTATGTTAGAAAACAATGTCTGAGCAGAAATCGCATTGTAACTTTAAGGAAAGGATATATTTAGGGCTAGCAAAATTATAGTCCTTTGTGAGGTAGAGAAGAAAAGGGAGTTCTTCAAGAAATAGGATAAACTGTTTATGAACCCTGTAGAATCTTCCTCAAAGATGTAGAGAAAGAGTAGAGTAAAATAAAGCCTTAGAGGATTATCCCACTATTGCAATACACCCCCCTCCACCTATTTCTTCCTCCTCCCCACCCCCCTATCCCCCACCCAACACATACAATGGGAAAAAATGCTACCAGGAATAGAACATTTAAAAACAGAAAAACAGAGTAGATGGTCCTTTGAGGAGCATGAGTTACTAGTCCTTGCTATGTCACAAAAGACACAGATTTCAGAAAACCCAACTATAGATTCACTTCAAGAATGTGCTGAGGAAGGAAAAAACTGTATGTTCTCACATGCAGAATCTAAAATAGTTGAATATATAGGAGCCGAGAGTAGAACCCTTCTTCAGGGGTGGGGAAGTGTAAGAAAAGTGGAGGGAGAGAGAACCTTATGATGTTGGCCAAAGTTGCAGTTAAGCAGGATGAATAATTATGTATATTTAATGGTCAGCATGCAATTCAGATACTTTAGCTAATAATACTGTATTGACTATAGTAATAATACTGTACTAAATTCAGAAAATTTTCTAAGGAGAGTAAATTTCAAGTGTTTTGCTTACAAACCAAAAAAGTAACTTTGTGAGAAGATAAGTTAATAGTTTGATGTAGTAGTCAGTTTATTACATAAATATATATCAAATCATCATGTTACAACTTCCTGTCAAGATGGTGGATCAGGTAAATGCTGTGCTTGCTTCCTTCCAGGACCACATCAATATTACAGGTAAATTACAGAATAACCACCCTTGAGAACCACTTGGAAACTAGCTAAACAGAACTCTCAAAACTAAAGATATGAAGAAGAAGCCACGTTGAGACTGGTAATAGGAGTGGAGACGCAAAACGGGCTGGTCCCACACCCACGAGTGGTGATTAAAAATCAGGAGTGACATGTTGGCAATAGAGGTTCCCTTTGAAGAGCAAGGGGTCCCAGCTTCCAAATGGGCTCTCCAATCTTGTCCACCAGTGCCAGGAAGAGGAGTCCCCACAATATCTGGCTGTGAAATTCAGCAAGGATTTTGTCTAGGTAAGATGGAGGGCTGCTGGAGACCAAGATATTCTCTTAAAGGCCTAAACACAGACTCATTTGCTTACAAACAATAGCCCTAAGCTCCAGAAAAGGAACAGCAGCTGGAAAAGTGCTAGGGACATACAGGGAAGAACTGAATTGTGTGGCTCCAGGTTGAGGACTGCAGCAGCAGCTCTCTTTAGGACTCAAATGCCATTCATTGTTTCTTGAGCACTTCTCCCACACAGCTAGCAGGTGCAGGTAAATGGCAAATCTGAGTCTCCATCAACCTGGCTAACACTATCTTGCCCCACCACCCTGATGATTCTTTGAGACCTTGTTCCACCCAATTCGCACCTGAAACTCCTTCCTGAAACTGAAACTCCTTCAGATGCTAAGCTGCATAAGGGACCAGCCTGGGCCTGTGCTGTGGACTTCCCTAAAACTTTCTCAAATGTTCACAAACCCCAAACAAACAGCAGCTGGCCTCAGCATGACCAATTGCTAAAGAGCTCCAAGCTTGGGACTAGTGGCAGGTGGCCTTGGTTCACAGCACAATCACTCCCAGGTGCCTCCAAACTCCTAGACAGCTACCAAATTCAGTTCATTTTGTAGCTCCTACTAGATGGCTTAGGCTGGACATAGGATATAGCTGACCTTGGTCCACATCAGGGAGCCTCCCAAGAGGCCACTTTACCAACCCAGAGCACCGCCCAGTTAGCAGCGGAAATGGCATCTCCAAAGGGTGGATCAGCAGGCACCAGATCCCCACTAAAGTAAATCCCACTCTATGGGATCAGCCTCTGAACAACAGCCTGTTCACTGTAGTCACAGACAGTCCTTACAGTCAGCCTGAGAGTCAATCCTATCCACTGACATATCAACAGCAACCAAGGCTCAACTGCAACAGGAGGTAACCCACAACTCACACAGGGGACACACGTGGAGCACCCAGCTCAGATGAACAGAAAGACTGGGTCTCATAGGACACCTACTCTATAAGGCCACCACACTAAGACTGAAAGATATAACAGATATACCTAACACATAAACACACATACAATGAGGCAGTTAAATGAGGAGATAACGTGTCCCAAATAAAACAAAACAAAACAGGATAATACTGAAGAAAATGTAAACAAAATAGAGCAATTTACCAGATGTATAGCTCAAAACACTTGTTATAAGAATGCACAATTAACTTAAGGGAAGAGTAGATGATCTCAGTGATAACTTCAAGAGATTGGAAACATAAATATGAAGATAAAAAATAAATGAAGACTACAATAACTGAAATTAAGAATACATTAGATGGAGATCAACCAAAGAACTTATTTGCGTATATGCATAACCCATGGTCACAGGCAAAAGTGTGGTGAAGGCTTGGGTGTGGTCAGGGGCAGGTTGGAAGGGGTCAGTGGGGAAAAAAAGGAGACATCTGCAATACTTTCAACAATAAAGATTTTAAAAATTTAAAAAACAAAAACAAATGGGAAGGATGAAACTCATAGGATGCATTTAAGTATAGACAAGTTAATAACCTATAAGATACCATAGACACGTAAATAGAACATGTGAGTAATAAAAACAGGTATAAAGAAGCGCCAAGAAGATATAAATAGTAATCATTCATTAAATATACACAAAGCACTGAAACACCTAATGTTGATGATCTGTATGAAGCAGTCTTCAATAATCATGAGGGTTTAAATTGGCTACAACATGGATAACAGTGATTTTGGCCCCACAAGTTCTTTGCCCAGGAAATGCAGATATGATCTATACTTGCTCATCAGCTTAATTGCCCCTGGGTCTGTTGAATGAAGCAGGAATAGTGTTGTCTCAGCCATCTTCTATCTGTGGACCCCTTTGAACTGTGGGCCTCAAAACCACATCATCAGTAGAGGAGGGTGACGCAGCAGAGAGACAGGATTCAGGTTGTGTGGTCCTTCCATCTTGCTTGCATTCCATTCTAGCTCATTAATCTCTTTTCCTTTGCTTCTCACTGTATGTTTCATCTTAACTTGATCTGTGAACTTTCTGTTCCACAGTCCCTGGGATTGCTTTCCTGGTGGTATATTTGGAAGCTACCATTGTATGAAGATAATTTCCCGTATGATAAAATTGATTCTCCATTGGTTCAACACTCTCTTAGAGAAGAGGATGTTATTTACTAGATTTTTGTGCCTCAGCATCCATCAACAGAGGGATGATAAAGTGTAATTCATACCCATAATAGGATTTATGCAGCTATTAAAATGACTAAAATGTATTTATATGTAAAATAGGAGTAAAACTCTAAAATGCAACATTGAATGTAAAAAAATTAATTCCAAAAAGATACTCTTCTTTCTTACATTAAAAGCACAGCCCTTCACCCAAGACTCAGCACGGTATATAAAAGATGGTTACATTGCTAGACATTTTCCCAGGCTCTCTCGAAGCTATATGCAGACATGAACAAATTCTGCTCAAGGTGACCTGAGCAGATTTATGTGTGCAACTTTAGTGTTGCATCTTCAAATGTGTAAGTGTACTATACACCCCAAAATACCTCCTTTTCCCTTTTAGATTGCTGGAATGCAGAAATACCAGCATCAGCTATGAGGACACCCAACATGATAATGAAGCACCAATAGAAGAAAACTAGCTCCCTAATAATTCAAGAAAGATTGTTAGTCCATCACTGGACTTGTCGCTTGAGCCACTCGATTTTATAGTCATTGTATTTGATGTTTTCTTTGTTATGGCATCTTAATGCAAATGGTACTAAATAATGCATTTATTTTTAAATACATGTGCAATAAAATATAAACTATTTGTCATACCAACTTTAGGATAATGTTAAGCCTGGGAAGGAATAGAAAATAAAGGATGGAATAGTGCACAGGTAGATGCTCTAAAATGAGTAAAATGAATCCACAGTCGTAGGAATCCAGACTCATTATTTCTGCTTTGTTCACTCACTATGTATCACTTCCTTTCTCAAGATGTTTGCTGGAATCCAGCCATCATATTTCTGCTTGCTTATTCCAAGCAGAAAGCAATAAAAGGGGGGAAGGAAAAAAGTGGTCCATGCAAATTAAGTTCACTTCATTAAATTTTAGGTAAGTCCTACACAAAAGTTTTTGCTTACCTCTTCCTGTATTCTTTCCCCACTTTATTGTATGCTCAAAGCAATCTGGTATCTAATGCATTAATAACAGCCCACCTCTTGAGATTCAGTTTAGGCCTTAAATCTACACATGAGTTCTTCATGATCTGGCTGTTATTTCCTCTGGCTTCGCCTCCTGTCCCTCCCTGCTTGCAGGAGATGCTCCAGACAAATCAAATGCTTTTAGTTCCTGAAAACTGCTTCTCTTTCTCTTGTTCTTCTGCCTTGGCAACTATGCCTACTTCTTTTTGGAACATTTTTTTCTTCACTTAACTAACTCCTATTTTTCTTGTAAGACTACCCCTTGGACTTTGAAAAGTATTCAAGACCCTGGTTCTGAACCAGGAATGTTATGAATAAACTTTGAAGAAAATCTTTCTCTATATATTTTAATATACTTATTATATGTATTGTAGTTGTTTCTCTATCTCATCTACTACATACTCAACACTGGAAAGGCTGACATTTTCTTTTAAAAAATATATATATTTTATTGATTTTTTTACAGAGAGGAAGAGAGAGGGATAGAGAGCTAGAAACGTCGATGAGAGAGAAACATTGATCAGCTGCCTCTTGCACACCCTCTTCTGGGGATGTGTCTGCCACCAAGGTACATGTCCTTGACCGGAATCAAACCTGGGAACTTTCAGTCTGAAGGCTGACGCTCTATCCACTGAGCCAAACTGGTTTGGCAGCAGAGATTTTCTTATATCTCTAGTGTTTAGCAAGCAAGAATTGCTTAATAAATAAGGTAACTATATTTATGAAGGTGAGCAAAGTGGAACTTATGGTCTTCCTATCAATAAATGTTTGGCTAATATATACATATCATAAGATTGATATGTATACATTATCAGAGGAGATACACCATTGCATTGGAATTATGCCTGGGTTGCAGGCTCAATCTCCATTATGAGATATACAGGAGCTGATCAATTATTTTATCTCATCATTGATATTTCTATATCTCCCTCTCTCTTTCTTTCTCTGAAACCAGTAAAATATATTTTTAAAAAAATTTGGTGCCCTAGCCGATTTGTCTCAGTGGTTAGAGTGCTGGCCTGGGGACTGAAGGGTCCAGGTTCAATTCTGATCAAGGACACATGCCAGTGTTGTGGGCTTGATCCCCAGTAGGAGGCGTGCAGGAGATAGCCAATCAATGATTTTCTCTCATCATTGATGTTTCTATCTCTCTCTCTCCCTCTTCCTTCCTCTCTGAAATCAAAAAAAAAAAAAAAAAAGTTTTGGTAAAGTTTAAAATAATAAATGAATCTTGCTCCTTTACATAGACATTTAGTTACTTAATAACTTCAGCACGCATAGTTCATGGCACACTGCAAGGGCTTCATAAATGTTCAATAAATAAATAAGAACATGCTATCATTTATTGCCTCAGACAGAGCATTCACGCTTTATACACTGGAGAAAATTTGTAGAGATTAATGATTCAAATAAGAAAAAGAGCACTTTCAGTAGTGTATACAAGAAAACACGTTCACAGAAAAGGAAGTATGAATCATGGTATTTTCCATCATTAACCTTTGCTCCTATGATTGTCTTTCCTGGGGAGTTTTTTTTTTTTTTTTTTTTTTTTTTTAATCTACTTAAGCCTCTGTGGTATCCTACAATCTTCAAAGTCCATCAGGATTACTTCTTCCCCAGAATTTCTGTGTTTGTTGGTCATACCAGAGAATGTGCTGAGATGTGCGTATATACACACAAGGAAATATATGAAACATGGACTATCTTTATTTTGAGTAGGAGATCAGAAATGCCGGAATTACTTTATTGCCACACATTTTTGGCTACAAATTCAGTGTAATCAATTAATTTTCAAGAGAATATTTCTTAGTTCTCTTTCTTTTTTCTTTCTGTATTGTTTTTATTGTATTAAGCACCTCTGCGAAGGTCTTTTTTACTCTTGTGTGGGAGTCTTCTGCCCACAGGACAATTCTGTGTTAAAATTTAAAAAATGCTTTAATTGAGTGATGAAAAGCAAATGCCTAAATAATTTGCGGTGATCTTTGTTTAAGCTCTGAATTTAAAACAATTACTTCCAGAAATACTCATTACTTCTTTGCTGTTCCAAGTTTCCAGAGCACAATTAAATTTAGTTAAAAACTATGAACTTGTTCCTACACATTTGTTCCTAGATACCCACAGTCAGGGAAGAGTGTCAACATTCAGTTCTGGTCTGAGGAATGCAGGGCTCTGGTGATCAGGTTCATGAGCTGTTCGGTATGTGGATAGAAGGATGAAGAACTTGGTCCTGGTAGCATTCCAAGTTTCCATCTACTTGTTCAGCAATAACTCCAATGGAGATGTTACAATGCACTCATACAGACCAAAATAAATACATAACACCTACTCCTTTTCAAAAGGTTCAATCCAGTCAGAAACTCAGACAAATCTCTACGAAAATTCTTTAGGAAGACTAAGGTATAGTGTTCCCTTTTATTTATTTATTTATTTATTTATTTATTTATTTATTTATTTATTTATTAGTGTACTGGTTACAGTTTGTCTTTGCAGAAACAACCATACTTTTCTGAATGACACCAAAGGAATCCAAGCTAATTGTTTTATACTGCATATTCACAGCCAAAGAAAATTCAACTTAAGAGTGGCAACATAATAGAAGACACCTGAACTTAGCACCTAACAGGAAGGGGATTTTGAGTAATTAATTCAATTCTGATCACCTTTTCATGCTTTTTTTTTTTTTTTTTTTTTTTTTTTTAATCAGTGATGACCTAAACTAAATGACTGTACTTTAATTTCAAATACTTGATTTTACGAATTCAAGGCATGAGAAATTAAGTGAAAGTACATCTCTGACCACTAGTCGTCCTTCTTGTGCAGAAAATGAGAATGCTGGATTGAAGTCCTTTTAGTTTAGCTGGTTGGTCACTTATCAAAAAATGTAGAAGACATTGTGTCTTCAGAAAGCATACTTTTTGTTTCTTTTTTATCATCATGTTTCTTTTAGGATTTTTTTTTGTATATAGATTTGAAGCTCTGTATTATAAAGAAAGTGTTATTTGGGGATAAGCTAGTGATGTGGTTCAGTTATTTCCTCAGAGGAGAGTGCTCATTTTTCTCTAGCTGAGTGGCCATGGAATTCTGGATAGGGATTTGATGTATGGAAACTACATTTTCTAAAAAGAGGACTTAGAAGATTCTGCCTTTACTTAAGAATGCCCATATACCCACTTTGGGACATAAGCAGAAGAGGAAACCTCCAGGAGAAAGTGCTAGAATTCTACTACCCTGTCTCCCCAAAAATAAGACAGTGTCTTATATTAATTTTTTTTCCCAAAGTTGCGCTAGGTCTTATTTTCAGGGGATGTCTTATTTTCGGGGAAACACGGTAGTATGTGTAAAGCAGCAGATCAGCCTTGAAGGTACCAGTATGCTGTTGCAAATATCAACCCTCCAAAATGGCTTCTGGAACTAATGAACGACATGGTAGTAAGGGGATATATCCCAGTATCAGTTCTTAGATAGTCAGGATTCTCAACGCTCAGCAGCAAAAATGATTTGTTCTTTCTAAAGTAGTTTCAAACCAAAAATAATTCAATTTCACACAAAAACACCATTTTAATGTATCACATGTGTGTTTGGATTAAAAGAAAGGTATTGTATGACATGTTCTTCTCTAGAGTTTATGGTTGAAATATTGAAAGTTTGTAGACACTAATTATTATCACTTTAACTTTTGGTTCATTCAAGTCAAAATAGAGTCAAATTGACAGATATTCCTCAATGTCACAATAGAGTATATGCTTGTATGAAGAAGCAGGTCTATAGTAATAGTTGTATTGCTGTAAAGTTTTAACTGTTAGTATATGCTATATGCCTTATATATATATTATATTATGTTACTGTCATGCAGAATTGCTATAGTAATAATCTCTAGCACTTGCTAAGATTTCTCTGTGCCTGGCACCATGCTGTGTTTTACCAAAATTGATTTATTGAATACTCATGTGAGGCTGTGATGTACCAGGATTATTCCCTTTTTGTCCATGAGGAAACCAAGGACTAGAAAGGAATCCAAGATCACATAGCTATTAAGCAGTAGATCCAGCACTTGAATGTATACCCACAATCCAACTACTGCATTCTATTTCTAAAGACCAAAGTTTTATCAATGTCCACAAAGATAGAAGAATACTTTTTAAATGAATCAACATTATTTCTGTCAATCATTTGACTGGCCAAATATTTGCCTTTCATTGATTATAAGTTTTAGTTTAAAAATAGTATTTGCTGATATTGTATTCTTGTTCTAAAATATAATTTGTGAAAATAAGGCTGAATTGTGAAATATAAACACATTCTATTTTCCTGAGGATGTACTGAAGGGAAGTTTTTCTCATACAAGCTCACAATTACTCCTAGCGGTCGGAGGCCACATGGTTGATAGGTTATTCTCCAATGGTGTCAGCAATGATGGGGAATCTGATTTCATGGTCTAATTATTCATTGATCTGTCAGCTGGTAAGAGAGGACAGAGAGTTTAGTTTGTTGGTCTCTCTGTTTCATTGGTTGTCTGTCTATTATGAACTCAAATTATTTAAGAAAAAATATAAGTCCTCCTTGGAAAAGAGAAAAAACACTGAGATCTGGACAGGTATGTTTCTGTGTTTTGTTTTGACTTTTGACCTATGGTTGAGGTTATAGAATAAGTTCTCTGTGATTCTGATTCTATGTGACTTAATTTGAGGAAAGTCATTACCTCTTTTGACAGATTGTATTTTTCAAAACTCACCACGCAGTTTCTCTCATCCAACATGTATTTTCATAATATGACTTTGACACTTCTCCTATTGAGAGGAGGGTCTATCTATGTTCTATACTTTTACATTTGAGCAGACTTTGCACCGTGGTGTGACATTATATGACTCCTGAAGCTAGGTTATAAAAACGGATACAGTTTGTTTTGCTTGGGAACTAACACCTTGCAGTGAGGAAACTCAATATACTTAGGTAGAAAGACTCACACAAGAGGAACCAAGGCCCCAGCCCTCAACCTTTGAGTTCACAGCCAATAACCAGCCTCCACTTGCCAACCACGTGAGTGAGGGCTGTTGGAAGTGGATCCTTCATCCCCCAGCCACTGTATGGAGCCTTCTCTGTTAAGTTTTGCTCAAATTGTAGATTTTTTATCCCAATAACCAATTGCCATCTCTGGCTACCAAGTTTGGCAGTAAGTCATTTGTCAGCAACAGGTAATAAAAATCCTTATACTCATAAGAATATGAAATATTTTTCTAACTCTAGAGAATAGCAATAAATTAAATCAGAGAGTCTCTAAAATAAAGAAGCTCATTCTGATTGTTTAATAGAGAATCATGAATACTTACATAATGTAATATTGCCCAAAGTTCCTATATTTTTATATTTTATCTTACATTTCAATTAATAATCCAAGTTTATGTAAGTAAGATGAATCTTAGAACAAAATAAGCTGGCAAATCCCTGAGATCGGGCCTAAATGGGCAGTTGGACATCCCTCTCACAATCCAGGACTCCTAGATCAAAACCATTTGCCTGCCTGCCAGCCTGATCACCCCCTACCTACTCCCCTGACAGCCTGATTAACACCTAACTGCTCCCCTGCCAGCCCAACTGCCCCTAACTGCCCTCTCATGCCAACCTGGTCATCCCTAACTGCCCTCCCCTGCAGGCCTGATGGCCCCCAATGTCCCTCCCTTATAGGCCTGGTTCCTCCCAACTTCCTTCCCCTGCTGGCCATCTTGTGGTAGCCATCTTGTGTCCACATGGGGACGGCTATCTTTGACCACATGGGGGTGGCCATCTTGTGTGTTGGAATGATGGTCAATTTTCATTTTACTCTTTTATTAGATAGGATAATGAACATTAACTCAATTTCTAGCTCTTCTATGGAAAATGGGAGGTGGGGCTGAAAGCTCCAAGCTTCTAACTATGTCTTGGTCATTTTGGTGACCAGGCCCCATCCAGAAGCCCACCAGGCATTATCTCATTAGAATAAAAGAGCTATCAAATAGGAAATCCCAAGGGATTGTGGATTTCTGTGTTAGGAACCAGGATCAAAGATCAAATATTGCTCTTAGTGTTTGTATCACTTGGGAAATCATAAAGGTTTTAGGAGCTCTGCATCAGGAACCAGTGGAAGAGGCCAACATATACATTTTCTGTGATTTTACAGTGATTGAGACTATGTTATGAACAAATATGACAGATTATTACAATTGTGTATTGATGTAATGGATGCAGTTTTATTTATCAAGGGTAAATGAGTGCAGTTTTGACTCAGTAAAATGTCAGGTTTTCAGAATATGAAAGAATATAGTAAGAGACAAAATTTTTGTGGACATAGAAAGTTGTAGAAGACTTTTTAAAAAATTAAACTTTACTTCCTCGGTTTATAATCTCTGAAAATAATTAACCTGAAAAGAAGTAGTTACTATGTTAAATCATAGCAAAATTAATTCCATTTCAAGAGGGAGTTATTTAAAATCCTATATAATAAAAGCCCAGTGACTGAATGGCAGAATGACCAGAACTACCTATCAACCAGTCACTGTGATGTGCACTGACCACCAGAAGGCACGCACTCAATGCAGGAGCTGCCCCCTAGTCATCCGTGTACTCCCATAGTGGGAGTGCCAGTTGGCTGACTAGGATGAGTGGTCTACAATAGCGGCAGCAGCCGCTGAGAGGGTGGGTCCATAGCTACCCAGCTATGATGAGCATTGCTTCCTCAGCAGGTCGATCTGCGCAGGCCATGCCCCTCATCAGTGCATGAATCCTGTGCACTGGGCCTCTAGTAATTTATAAAGAAGGATCTTGTGCATCATTTACTGCTAAATATTATATTAATGCAACATTAGAATTTGAATGTTTCTCTTTGAAAATGATGTGTGTCTTGGCATATTCTATTTTTTACAGATGTAATAATTTTTTTTTTTTACCTTTTATGCAATCTACTTAGATAGCAGATATTATGTGTCTCACTATTATTGAAAATCAACAATAAGAAAATTGTAGCTCCTTATTTAAAAGAGCTAAGGTTCCTTACAATTGTGTATTTAAAATATGTTGTTATTCTGATTGATAAATAGCCAGTGTTCCATGATTTATTCTTTTTAGGCATTCATGGCCCTATCTTAATCAAGTGAATAAATATGTTTTTATAAAGCCTTTGATTTTGACTTCCAAAATCAGATTCTAAATTTCGGGGTGGGGAGAGGGAACCAAATATATCTTTTAAACTATTATAGAGTTTTCCAAGGGAGTACAAGAGCAATCACAACATTTATTTTTACCTTATGAAAACAGGGATGCTAGGAATGATTAGGATTGTTTACTATGTTCAACGTTTCCCACATAGCTCAACACTATAGTAAGAGCCGTCATTTTCTTACTGGGATGATTACTGTAATTATCTTAGGAGAGAAGAAGTATCAGCACAAAAAAGAAGCCCACCTTCCGTAGGTCACTTTCAGGTAGGCCAGGAACATCAACAAATTATGAGTACCTTATAGAGGCAGGATTTCATCTACATGGATATGTAGTACATAGTACAGGTGAAATTCATGGAGATGAATTTCCTGGGCTTGGTTTTATAGTGTCTAGATCAAAGAGGAAATAGCACAGAGACTTCAAAAAGTGCAATCCCAGATTCCATATATGTATTTCCACATGAAAGGTAATTTTCCTGCATTAGTAGTTTCTTAACATTATATGGCTCAATATTTTCAAAGAAGTTAACATCTTGCATGTTGCATTTGTATAAATGAAATGGCCAGAATGCAATAAGATCATTATTTTGTGTGTGTTTGTGTGCACACACACATGTACATTCATGAATGATTATGAATAAATCTTTGGAGATTATTTATGATCATAAAGGTGTCTTTAAAAATATTATCCCAAACTTGGCAGTAAGACAGATGACAGTATATCTTGTTGTTAGATGGGAGCATTGTTTAACAGGCCTATCCAATTACCTACTTAGGAGAATGTACCTTTGTTGGACTTAGTATTTAGTTTTGGTTAGGGTTTAGATGATGTGAGTTCACATTTCTACTTAATAAATAGAAAAGCCATATAATTTGTCTTTAAAACCAGGATGCTATTAATCATTACCCTTAGACAATAGAGTTCCATAGAGATACCAGTAGATTCAAATGATTTCTGGGCCACAGAATGGAAAATTCCAAAGGACATTAATCAGCTTTAATTCTAACTAGCAATTGTATTCAAATGCATTTATAAATACAGTTCTTCATATGCTCTTTGAATCAGTTTTATCACCTTCAGGTTCCCTAATTGAGTTGACTATATAAACATTGTGTTTTTAAATTTTGAAATTATACTTTGGCAGATGTTCTGCAAAGTGTATTCTGGAGTAATAAGAGAAGTTTAAAGAAGTTTTCCCAAGAGAAGTTTTATAGGGAAAATGATTTCATGTTCAAATAAGTTTGGAATATTAATACTTTTTTACGTAAATATTCACCCTCTTGCAACCAGCCTCCATAGATATTCACACACACACACACACACACACACACACACACACACACCAATTTACTTTAATTTAGCTCTTATTTTGGATTCTGGAATTAATTCCAGTGGAGGAAGGGGTTTTCACCCATACCAACCAGGAGGGATTCTCTGGATCACCAGCTCAGTGTCCTACAACTGCACTATATTCTGACACTATCTAGTGTCAGATCCCACAGGGTAAAGGCTTTAGTCCCATAAGACTGCCACTACCCCCCTCTCCACACAAGCACACACTCAGAAGCCAATCCCAAGTTCAGGTTGTTACTTGTGCTTCTGACCCTCTCTCTGGCTACACACTGGAGGTTCCGACAATCCGCTCCATTACTAGTGTGGCTCACAAAACTCAGAGAAACATTTTACTTACTAAATCACTGGTTTATTATAACATAATATAACTCAGGAATAGCCATATGAAAGAGATATAGATGGCAAGGTGAGGGGAAAGAGCATGGAGCTTCCATGGTCTCTCCAGGGGCTCCACTCTCCCCATATATCCATGTTCACCAAACTGGGAGCTCTTTTAATCCTATTGTCTTGGGGTTTTATGGAGGCTTCATTATATAAACATGATTGATTAGCTCATTTGTGATCGACAGATGATTGAACCTCCAGCCCCTCTCCTCTTTCCAATCCTCTAATCATCTGGAAAGTACTCTTGATAACCAACCTTCATCCTTAGATAAGGTGCAATCCTATATAATAAAAGCCTAATATGCAAATTGTGCCATCAACCAGGAATTCGACCACTTGCTATGATGTGCACTGACCCGCAGGGGGCAGCACATAACATGGTGGCATTGGTGACACTGCACTGGCAGCGGGTGGCAGTGGAGGCATTGTTGGCCCTGATGGGCCTTGACAAGAGTGGGACCACAGTGGGATGGTGGAGCAGGTGAATGGGTGGAGCCAGTCCAAGGAGGGTGCAAGCAGGACCTGATAGCTCCAGTGATCACCCTGCAAACAGCGACCTGCAGCAGCAGCACAGAGCGGGACCACTGCCCAACTCCCAGGTGCTGAGGGAGCTGGGCAAGGACTCAATGACTCAGGCAGAAGGGGGCGTTCTGGGGGCTTGGGGGCTCAGGTGCTGCCCAGGGCCCAGAGGTCAGCTGGGATCTGCTCTTCCATGCTAGAGGCTTGTGCTTTGATCACTGGCCAAGCCTATGGACCACACTCATATACAAATTTTGTGCACCAGGCCTCTAGTAGTCACCATAATAAATAATGTCACACCTTGTATTTCCTAACCTTACTGACCCTGGCAGCCCTTTCCTTTCTTTTATTTTTTTCTCTTTTGTTTAATATGTATATCACATTCTATTGGCTTTTTCTCCAAAATACATGCTGAATTTATTTACCTTTCTCCAGCTTTGCTAACACCACTCTAGTTCTAGTCATTATTATCTCTTGCCTGCATCTAAAAATAGTTTAAAACATGGGTTCTTTGCTTCTACCCCTGCTGCTCTCCAACCCATTTTCATAAAGTGGCTTAAGTGATCTGTCAAAAATAACATCATTCTGCGTGTGTTTTCTCTTTTAAAACCTTTCACTGGCTTCTCCCTGCACTCAAGTAAAAGCCAGGCTTCTCCCCTGCCAGGCCCTCCGCGAGGGGCCTGCTGTTTGTCACCCACTTTGCTCAGCTGCTGCTTCCCTCTCACTCACTGTAGTCTAGCCGCACCAGCCTTTCTCCTCCCTGGAACAATCCATGCTTCTTCCACCTGAGGGTTCTGCTTCCTGGAGTGGTCTTTTTCCAGGTCTTTCCAAGATTGTTTCTCCTGATCCTTCAGTCTCATTTTAAACATCACCTCCTCAGAGAGACCTTCTTGACCTTCCAGTTGAAAATAGATCCTGCATTTATACAGATAGACAAAGTCAAAGCCAGTCTGCATGACCTGATTTAGGGGTAGTATGCTCTAAATGTCTCATATTCTTTACAGTAGAATTGCTTGAAAGTCTACATTCATGTCTTTTTGAAGGTATTTTTTTTTGTCCTCTTTTAAAATGCATGGATTTCTAGAAGGATTCAGGCAAGGATAAAAGAGGAAAAAACAACTGTTGGCCAAGGGCAGGAATTAGATCTGCATGTAGGCTTTTTGTGGCCTAAACACATGTTTAAATATTTAAATTTTTGTCAAAACTTGAAAATTAAGAGGTTTTCAAATAAACATCTTTTTAGTGTGTTGAAATCAGGCTTTCTGTTTTAGCAAAAACTGTGTGGAAGGGCACACCCTTTAGAGGTCTCAGTTCCCATCTGATCACATCATTGGAGACTTCCTGACTGCCCTTTACAACCCCTCATTCTAGGCTACTGTCAGCTCTCACATAATAATAGTCTCGCTGAAGTAATTTTGTGCCCAGCAACTTAGACAAGACTTGAATTTTCTTAGAGGTAGTGAGATGGTGGGTTTTTGTTTGTTTTTTAAATAGTGCTATGGTAATCATAAATGTATTAGAGGCCTGGTGCATAAAAAAATAAAAAAAAATTTAATATATATTTTATTGATTTTGTACAGAGAGGAAGGGAGAGAGATAGAGAGTTAGAAACATCGATGAGAAAGAGTCATCGATCAGCTGCCTCTTGCACACCCCCTACTGGGGATATGCCCGCAACCAAGGTACATGCCCTTGACCGGAATCTAACCCGGGACCTTTCAGTCCCCAAGCCAACGCTCTATCCATTGAGCCAAACTGGTTTCGGCTTGGAGCATAAAAATTTTTGCACTGGGGTGGGGGGCATCCCTCAGCCTGACCTGCGCCCTCTTGCAGTCTGGGAGGCCTCAGAGATGTCCGAGGAACTCCCCAAGAGGAGCGGGCCTAAGCCATCAGTTGGACATCCTTAGTGCTGCTGAGGAGACAGGAGAGGCTCCAGCCACTTCCACTGCGTTTGCAGCCATCAGCCCGGCTTGAGGCTGAGCGAAACTCCCCCTGTGGGAGTGCACTGACCACCATGGGGCAGCTCCTGCATTGAAAGTCTGCCCTCTGGTGGTCAGTGCACATCATAGCAGATCATTCAGCCATTAGGGTCAATTTGCATATTAACCTTTTATTATATAGGATAGTCTGAGCCTTGCAAAAGAATTTAGAGATCTAGGTACTTTTCCTATCAATGACAGTATTACTTAATCTTTGTAATAAACTTTTATTTTATTTATTTATTTATTTATTTTTTTAAAATATATTTTATTGTTTTTTTTTTTACAGAGAGGAAGGGAGAGAGATAGAGAGCTAGAAACGTCGATGAGAGAGAAACACCGACCAGCTGCCTCTTGCGCACCCCCTACCGGAGATGTGCTCGCAACCAATGTACATGCCCTTGACCGGAATCGAACCTGGGACCTTTCAGTCCGCAGACCGACGCTCTACCACTGAGCCAAACAGGTTTCGGCCGTAATAAACTTTTAAAGAAGATATTACCAGCTCTTGGAAGAGAAAATGGGTCCTCAGAGAGTTCACACAGCTAGTAAAAGGCAGAGCTGACCTCTATCTTACTAAAATTTGTGTCAAGTCCAGAGCTCTTTACACTTCACTCTCCTGGTTCCCCTAGCAGGCTTTGTGTGTGTCCAGTGTGAGTTGGCAGCAACCATTATATATGTCAGTTCAGTAATCTGGCCTCTGCATCCCTGTCCAGACACAGTCTGGACCCTTTGTGTCCAGGGTTCAAACACTGTATAACATAACTCCTTTAATTTAGATTAGTCTCTGGCTCATGTTTCTTTATTGCTAATGTTATTCTTCAATTCACTCTATGTCCTATTTGTTTAAAGATATTTTATTATTTATTCAATATAGATTTCTCATTAATTTTTCCACCTTTATTAAAACATAATTGACATATAACATCCTATAGGTTTAAAATATACATTTTATTGTTTTGATAACTCATATTATTAAATGATTACCATAGTAGCATTAGTAAGCACCATCCCCTCCAATAATTACCATTTTCTTTTGTGGTGAGAACATTTAAGATCTACTCTCTTAGCAACTTTTAAGTATTTAATAGAGCATTTTTAACTATGATAGATCCTCAGAACTTTTCACTAGAAGATTCTATCATTTTACCAATACCTTCCCATTTCCCAACCCTAGCCCTCTGGTAACCACCATTCTACTCCATTTCTGTGAGTTTAGCTTGTTTAGATTCCACATATAATTTATATCCTATACTATGTATTTGCTTTCTGTATCTTATTTCACTTAGCATAATGACCTCAAGGTTCATCCATGTCCTCGCAAATGGCAGAATTTCCTTTTTTCATGGCTGAATAATATTTGATCAGTCTCTCTCTCTCTCTCTCTCTCTCTCTCTCTCTCTCTCTCTCTCTCTCTCTCTCTCTCCAGTTGACCCTTGAATAACACAGGATTGAACTGCATGAGTTCACTTATACATAATTTTTTTTTTCAATAACTATATAGTCAACATTCTGTATCTCTGGTTTTGCACCCATAGATTTAACTGAGTATTAAAAAGGGCAGAATTAAACAATACATGGATTTTTGACTGCATGGGAGTCTATGCACCTAACCCCCACATTGTTCAAGGGTCAACTACTAGTATATATACATGTGTGTATGTATGTATGTATATCACACCTTTATTCATTTATCTGTAGACAGATAATTAGGTTGTTTTCATATCTTTTCTATTGTGAATAATGCATCAATAAACATTAGAGCCAAGACCGGTTTGGCTCAATGGATAGAGCGTCGGCTTGGGGACTGAAGGGTCCCAGGTTCGATTCCGGTCAAGGGCATGTACCTTGGTTGCGGGCATATCCCCAGTGGGGGGTGTGCAAGAGGCAGCTGGTCGATGACTCTCTCTCATCGATGTTTCTAACTCTACCTCTCTCCCTTCCTCTCTGTACAAAATCAATAAAATATAATAAAAAAAAACACATTAGAGTATAGATCTCTCTTTGAGATCTTGGTTTGATTTCCTTTGGATATATACTCAGAAGTGAAATTGCTAAATCATTTGATAGTTTTATTTAAATTTGTTTTGGAGAAAGCTCTATACTGTTTTTTTTTTCTTTAATATATTTTTTTATTAAATCATTATTTTTGTACGGCTCTATACTGTTTTTGCATAGTAACTATATAAATTTAAATTTCCATCAACAGTGCACAAGGGTTACCTTTTTCCCCCCACATCCTTGCCAACACTTGTCATCTCTTGTCTTTAATATGAAAGCCATTTTATAGGTGTGAAGTGATATCTGACTGTGGTTTTGATATGAGTTTTCCTGATGATTAGTGATGTTGAGCATCTATTTATGTACCTGTTGCCATTTGCCTGTCTTCTATGAAATAATATCTCTTCAGTTCCTTTGCTTATTTTTTTAATCCATCTTTGTTTGCTCTTGAGTTGTATGAGTTTCTTAAACATTTTAGCTATTAACTCCCTATCAGATGCATGGTTTACAAATACTTTCTTCCATTCAGTAGATTGCCTTTATATTTTGTTGATTGTTTCTTTCAGCGTTTTAGTTTTATATATTTCCACTTACTTATTTTGCTTCTTTTACTTGTGCTTTTGATGTCATCTACAAAAAAATGTTGCTAGAACCCATGTCTAAGAGCTTCTATCTATGTTCTCTTCTAGGAGTATATGGTATCAGGTCCTATATTTATTTAATTTCAAGCTAACTTGTGTTCCCCCCCCCCCCTATTTTCTATATTGTGCTAACAAATTATTATAGCTATAGTTATTTTAATTACTTGTCCTTTAACCTTTATACTAGAGTTAGGTAGTTAACAAACCATCATATAAAAGCATTAGAGTATTGAGAATTTGACTATATACTTAACTTTGTCAATATGTTGTATATTTTCATGTTATTAATTAGCATCCTTTCATTTCAGTTTGAATAACTCTTTTTCAGCAGGTCTAGTGGTGATAAATTCTCTCAGCTTTTGTTTTCCTAGGAAAGTCTGTATCTTTCTTTATGTTTGAAGGCTAAACTTGTCTAATAGGGTATTCTTGGATGGCAGTTATTTTTCTTTCAGAACGTTGTATGGGGGTTAAAAAGTATTAATACCTTTCCTTTCACCTTCTAAATTCATTTAGGGTGGGCTAATAATCTAATTAACACAGACAGATCAGCAGGGGGAAATCAGGTTTGATACATGTGAATGGGGGATTCACATAAGCATAAAAATTTCAAAGACAGTGAGACAACATAAGGTATATAAAACCTTTTTAGACAGAGAAAGGGAAAAGTATTCAATTTTAGAAGTGAGAACAGGTTGTTGAGGAAGAGTTGAACATACATGGCAGGCAAATTGTTGCTAGGTAACTCAGAAACAATGGGGTGAAGGGTATATCTACTTATCAGGCCGCTTCTGAAGCTCTATATTTACCATATTTAATTCAAATTAGGCTGAGACAAACATCCTAGGATATCCTTCCTGAAGCAGGTTGCTCTGTCTGAATCTCTTTGACATGAAAGTGGGATAGAATCAAGGTATTTTTGTTTCTTAATACACAGCTTAAGATAAACATCCCCCCAAAAGGCAGCTTTGGGGAGGGGAAGCAGAATTTTGGTTCCTTTCATTTGACTATGTCATCCCACTCTCTGCTGGTCTGTAAGGTTTTGTCTGAGAAATCCATTGAGAGCCTTGTGGGTATTCCTTTGTAAGTTAAAATATTCTTTTCTCTTGCTGTTTTTAAGATTCTCTCTTTTTCTTTGGATTTAAAAAAAAATGTATATTTTATTGATTTTTTACAGAGAGGAAGGGAGAGGGATAGAGAACTAGAAACAACGATGAGAGAGAAACATCATTGATCAGCTGCCTTCTGCACACACTCCATGGGGGATGTGCCCACAACCAATGTATATCCCTTGACCGGAATCGAAGCCAGGACCCCTCAGTCCGCAGACCGATGCTCTATCCACTGAGCTAAACTGGTTTCGGCTCTTTGGAGTTTTAATCTGTTAACCGGGGAATTCCCTTTTTAATTACGCAACATATAACGGGCACATACTCTTTCACTAGGACGTGTCAATACGTCACGCCCAGAGGATGTAATTTCATATTATTATTTTTTTTTATTTATACTTAAAATAAATGAAAACACTATGAAATATATATTTTTTCGTTTATTTATATATAAAGCAGAAAGGAAAATACAAAATTACAAACAAATAGAAAAGAATACCAACAAAAAAATGAAAACATCAAATTAAAAAATTATAAATTTTACAAACAATTATAAAGATTACAAAAAAATATATTTTTTATTTCGATACACAATAAAAAATATAAAAAAGTTAACAATTACAGAACAATAAACAAAAGCACACAAATAAAATAGAAATATTGAGTTTAAAAAATTAAAATATAGATGTAAAAATTCAAAACTCAACTTCTGTGTGATATATTTTAAAACAATTGTTGATACATAGTGCTACCTTACAATCCGGACACCAGTATGTAGATTCTTTCCTAACAACTTTTTTGTAGCAAACTCGGCATTTCCTGGATTTAGTTTTTCCTATATCGCTTTTCATTTGTTCTGAAAAATGCCTTTTAACTAAGCGTGATGGTTTAGATGTAGAGCTGCTTGTTGAAGTCTTTGGGTGGGTTTTCACTATGTTGTTATCTACCAATTTCTATACACACTCTATCAAAAAGTGTAATCGATCCAAATGACCTTTATCTTTTTTGTATATAATATATGCATTGAAGCAGCACATATCAATTAATTGTAGAAAAAATTTTTATATAAAATTTTTTTACCCTATTACGGGCAGCCGTGTAGGCCACCAAAACTCCATCTCCCAAATCTACCCCACCCATATTTTTGTTATAATCCAGGACAACATTCGGTTTTTCTTGCCTTATTCCTCTTTCCAATCATTGTCTTTTCATCATTATGAATAGAACTGAGCACCAATACGTACTTTTTATCTTTCCATTTTAAAACCATAAGTTTGTCTTTGAATCTTACTGTATGTTCATTTTTCTGTAATTTTTTTGTTTTTATTTCACTGGGATTCCAACTCTGTTTATCCTCATTGTTCCAACAATGTCTGTATTGTTTTGACACAAGAGTTCAGCCAAATGAATTGACCTATAGAAATTATCTAAGTAAATCCTATACCCTTTTTTCAGTAAGTCATGTGTTAAGTCCAAAACAATTCTTATTGAACACGTCCACCACTCTCACTAGCAAAATTATACTGATTCCCTCCGTGTCTTAAATTCATGTCGAGACATGTATGGATAACTAATACCTTTGTTGTTCGGAAATATATGTCCCGCCCGTTTCAGGGTGCAACATATATTTCAAGGACGTATTCATATGTCCTACTCATACACGATATTGTTTACGTTTGACCTATTTATACGTCCCGCTCAGTTAACAGGTTAATAGTTTCATTGTAATGTATCTTGGAGAGGATCTCTTTAAATTGAGTTTGATTAGTGACTTATGATAAACCTAGATACTCAAATCTCTACATAAACTTGGACAGTTTATGAAGAGATTTGAGAAAACTGTGATTACATATGTAGAACTATTGGCCCAGTTAATATTTCAAATTAGAAAAAGTTGTAAACAGCTTAGAGGGGAAGACCCCAGTGCATCTACTTCCCTCTCATTGGGAAGTAATTAAAAATATTATTTCAGACTAATATAAATTGGCAAATTGGGTTAAGTGAATATCCAGGGGAACTTAGCTGTCATCTATTAAAATATAAATTACTACAATTTTTATATAATACCTCCATCCTTATACCAAAAAATACTAGGTAGAAACCTATTCCTGGAGCTTTAACTGTTTGATCATCAAATGGGAAAGCTGCCTATTATACAATAAATTCAGACAGAGTCATACTGACCAGTCGTATTTCTGTACAAAGAATTGAACTAGAAGCTATTAAGGCTGCATTTCAGAATTTCCAAGAGCCTCTTAATATAATCTCTGATTCCTTTTATGCTACGAACTTAGTGAAAACTGCCCAGGATGAAATGGCTTAGTGACCAAACTTTATTTTTACTATTTAAACAAATTCAGCAGATTGTACAACAGAGACGATATCTTTTTTTATATCACTCACATCAGGGATCATAGTGTCTTACCTGGTCCTTTAACAAAAGAAAATGCACATGCTGATAAATTTGTTGTTTTATTAAAAGAAGCCTTAGAATCTTATCAGCTTTTAGATCAGCCTGCCAAAATGCTCTCTAAACAATTCTCACTCAACAACAGGCAAAACAAATTATTAAGGAACGTTTCACTTGCATGTTACATCTACCCCAAGGGCCTAACACAGGAGTCAACCCTAGAGGTTTGCTAAGAGACCATATCTGGCAAATGGATGTAACACATTATACTTTTTTTTGGATGCCTTGGGGCATTACATGTCTCTGTAGACACCTTTTCAAAAGTCATATGGGCTACTGCATCTACAGGAGAAATGGCAAAACAGGTTATTAATCATTGCCTAGCTGCTTTTGCCATCATGGGAGTTCCAAAAATTATTAAAACTGATAATGGGTTGTCAATTCCAGGAATTTTGCAAAAGGTGGAAAATTCTGTATATCACAGGAATACCATATAATTCCCAAGGATAGGCCATTATTGAACAACAGCATCAGCGGCTAAAATCACAACTTGAAAAAAAAAAGGGGGGGGGGAATGGAGAAATCACCTGCAGGGAGGCTGCATTGAGCCTTAATTACTTTAATTTTTTTCACTTCTGATGCTGATGAAAAGACACATATGGAGCTACATTGGTGTCAGAATAAAACAAAAGAAAATGGTCTAGTTAAATGGAAAGATTCCGAATCAGATTTATGAAAGGGATATGATCCATTATTGACTTTTGGCAGAAGGTTTGCTTGTATATTTCCAGAGAACTTTTCCAAACCCATGTGGATTACTGCTATAAATATTAAACCGCAACAGGGATCCAAGAGAGAAACTAGCCGGACTAATGAGAACCTTGTGCCTGGAGCCACACCATGCAGCTGCAGACAATCAACTACCTCAGTCACAGAGAGCAGCAACTCCAAGCAATCCACTGAAGATGAGGAACAGGAGGATGACGATCCAGACAACAAACAGCCTGGAGACCACCTGGGGCATGGTAAAGAAGATGGTATAGACGCCTGAGAACATCTTTCTTGCCAAGCTGGGAGTAATCAGCTGCTTGGTAATATTACCTGGGGCAAATAGGGAAGTATTTTGGACTTATGTTCCTGACCTTCCATGGGTAAAACCCCTTACATGGGCTGATTCCCCACCTAATGTAGTCACCAATAATACCAAACACCTTGGTCATCCAGGAGGAACATGGGTGAGACAAAGAAGTATAATTACACAGGGGTCGCCATCCAGCTTCCCTTTTGTATGACACAAAATCAAACCACTACTCCTTTTTGTGTAAAATTAAAGCGAGATTTCTGGCTTGCATGGACACCAAAGGAGGGGCCTATTACTACTTGCTCCTAGGAGAGGTGCAGAAATTATAACTAAGACCGTGTCTATATAAAAAGAAATTGACAGCCAGTTTGAAATTGAATTGCCATGAGCAAAGACTATCCTTACATGATATTATTCTACAATGTCACTATAATTTTTGATATTTTACAATAGCATATTCCCAAACAAACTTACAAACTAATTCTTAAAATGTTTGACAACAATTTAAAAAGGACATGAAAGGATTTAATCCCTTCCACTGTGTGGAAGGCCCCCTGGCAAGGCACTTGAGCATTCTATATTGGCCCCTCTTGCTCTTTTACCAAGAGGGTCCTTCTTCTCACAATCCAATTGCCCACAGCTTTTGCCTGAGCTTTCTCTTCATGCTGAGGTTGAAGTATCATGGTTGCTGGTCCCATGGATTTGTCTCTTGCCCAGTGGTGTGAGCTGGGCCCACCCTGGAGAAGAAACCCCAAGATCTGTGATCAATGCCAGGGCCCTGCCAGCAGGCGAGGGGATCCCAAGGCAGGTGCTGGGCATGGAGGCCATGGGGGCATAGGCTACCAAGGAGACAGAACTGAACCTCATATTACCCTGCTTTGCCCCGGAGGATGGCTGGCTAGCCAGAGATGGATAAGATTCCTTAGGGAAGGAACAACCTAAGACAGGCAACAGTCACAGTCACAAAGGGGCCATCAGGAGAGAACTTGGGGGTCAACTAGGTGGGGCACAAACCCTCACCCCCCCCAACCTTGCAGGGGCCTGAACCATGGCAATTCAATTTCAAACTGGCTGTCAATTTCTTTTTGTATAGACACGGTCTTAGTTATAAAGAGTGAGGTCTCCTGCCCTCATTGCTGCTTCGCTTCCCATGCCCAGCTCAGATCGGGACCCAGATAACATATAGAAACTTGATCAACAGCAGCTGCCATATATCAAAATCCAACCTCGTACCAGGAATGCTTAGGGCCTACTCAAGGATGCAAATAATCCTTTCCACTAATATTTACAGGATAAACTAAGATTGTTGTTAGAGTATTAAATTTGACAGTAAAATAGTAGTTAGGTTTTCAGATTAATTTAAATTGGCAAATTGAAATAAGTGAATATTCAAGAAAATTTAATTGTACTGCACAAAAAACTATACTTAAGTATTAACTAAAATTTCTATTGGTAGTTCATCTTATGGTAAAATCATTTAATATGCAATGAACCTAAAGTAGTCATATTTTTGTACAAAAATTAAAATTTAAAGTTATCAAGACTGCATTAAAATTTTTTTTCCAAAAGTCTCCTAATAATTATAAAAAAAAGGTTGGGATAGTGGAGTAATATTATGTAAGGAAAACTATCCTGTAAGTAAATTATATCTAGAAAAATTTTTACTTTGAAAAGTAATTTTCATTTGTGATGCTAACAGCAACACCCATGAAAAACACACATGGTAACAAAATAAGCCAAAGGAAAATCTATTGGGCAAAAATTAAAAAGGATCCCAAATCAAATTTATAGAAAAGATTCCTTTATTAACTTTTGGTCAAGAATATGTTTGTATATTTTCAGAAAACAACTCCAAGACAATGTGGATTCCTGCAACAGAGAGGAATTGACAGGAATGCTCCATCCATGAAGACAAGAGGAGAAACATCCCAGAGATGGAAGAAGCTGACGACGCCTTCAGCAGCTGTGCATTGCTGCAGGTTGCCCAGGACCAAACCAGAGAGGGTCAGGACTGCATTACCACCATTTGTCCACCATCCAGATATCATTGCTGACATGTGCACATAAGGAACTGTTTGATATTGAAACTGGGACTCAGAACTGTTGGACATTGAAATTGGGACTCAAATATTTTTTGTTCTTATATGTTTATTTCTGGTCTGCAGATGCAAAATATTTTAAAGAAAAGAAACAGGGGAGCTGCCGGGAACCGATCATTGTCCCACTAATAGAAAGATGTGGACAGGGAACCCCGAAGGCTGGTCAACCTTAATTGCTCTGAAAGGTTGAAACATTGTTAGCTGAGGCAGCCTCCACCTGTTTGTCTTATGTAAATTCCTATTATTGGAATTTCCTGCCTAAAGGATATGGGTGTATCTCATAACCTTAATAAAAAGGATAGCAAAGTCAGAGTGGGGTGTAGTCCTCTCTTGGGCTCCCGCCTGGCCACCAATATTCCCAAATTAATACTTTTCTAAGTGTCTTTCATTTGTGTGTGGCCTTCTCCCGAACCTGATCCTTGAACCACGGAGGATGTGAAAGAGGTTCCCACAGGACTACATCAAAATAAAAAGTTTCTGTGCAACAAAAGAAACCATCAACAAAACAATAAGAAAACCCATTGCATGGGAGAACATAGTTGGCAAAGATATATCTGATAAAGGGCTAATATCCAAAATTTATAGGGAACTTATATAACTTAACAAAAGGAAGATAAACAACCCAATAAAAATTGGGCAAAGGACCTAAATAGACCCTTCTCCAAAGTGGACCTACAGATGGCTGAGAGATATATGAAAAAATGCTTATAAAGTCACTGATCATCAGAGAGATTCAAATTAAAATAACAATGATGTATCACCTCACACCTGTCAGAATGGCTCCCATCAACAAATAATAAATGCTGGTGAGAATGTGGAGAAAAGGGAACCCTAGTACACTGCTGGTGGGAATGCAGATTGGTGCAACCATTATGGGAAACATTATGCAGTTTACTGAAAAAATTAAATGTGGAACTGCTATTTGACCAAGTGATCCCACTTGTAGGAATGTATCTTAAGAAACCCAAAACACCAATCAGAAAGAATGTGTGCACTCCTATGTTCATAGCAGCACAATTTACAATAGTTAACCTCTAGAAATAGCCCACGCACCCATCAGTAGATGAGTGGATAAAAAAATGGTGGTACATATACAACGTGGAACATAATGCAGCAGTATAAAAGGAAGATCTCTTACCCTTTGAGACAGAATGGAGGGGCTAGAAAGTATTATGCTAAGTTAAATAAGCCAGGCAGAGTAAAACAAGTATCACATGATCTCACTCATAAGTGGAATCTAATAAATAAAATATACTGTTGAACAAAATAGATCCAGAGACATAGAAGGATGGAACAGACCGTGGAATCTCAGGGGGAAAGTAGGGGAGGGTGCATGGGTAGGAAGAGATCAACCAAAGGACTTGTATGCATATATACAGTATATAACCTATGGACACAGACAATAGTGTGGTGAAGGCCTGGGATGAGGGGCAGGGGCAGGCTAGAAAAGTTCAATGGGGAAAAAGGGTATATATGTAATGCTTTTAAAAATAAAGATTTTAAAATATGATAAGGACACTTTTTTTTTTTTTAAAGGTTCAGTTTGGGAACAGAGAAGGAAAAAGAAAACTCCTTATAATAATAAGCAATGCAATTAGGCATTCTTAATAACAACTCATCTACTGATACTTCACATACATTTCTCTCATTTAATCCTTGCAAAAAGTATATGTTAGGTTTATTATTATCCTCTTTTTACAAATGATGAAACTGAGGTGTAAAGGTGTTAATTAACTTGCTCAAAGCCACAAAGCAAGTACCGTATTTTTCGGACCATAAGACGCACCGGACCATAAGACGCACCAGTTTTTAGAGAAGGGAAATGAAGAAAAAAAGATTCTGAAACAAATAGTGTCCTAAAATATTTTATGTGCATTAAAACCCAACATCACAGTCATAAACACATGTAATCAACCCTGTAAAGTAAACAGCAGCATTTAGAACCATTTAGAACCATTATTAACAAATACAGTCAGCAAAAGACAAAATGTACTGTAAAACACAATAACGAGAGACTTCAGTAATAAATTAGAATAAAGTTGAAGATTTATGGTAAAGGTTCTGCTGAGATCTACAGTACGCCTAACCAGTAGTCAAGCACGGCAACAGAGGGCGGAGAGGAATGATTGGGGGAATAGACGCGGCATTCTTCCGGCACGGAGTACAGGCCAGCAAGGGGTACAGGCGATGATTACGGTTTGGATTACGCAGTTACCGTACACCGCACCTGGGCTGACATGGAGATATGGCTGCAGCGAGGGCATGGAGGCTGACTACCATACATGGGAACTCCTCTACCACTTGGGGTTTACAGAGTGGGGCAAACACTCTGGGCACGGAGGAATGGACAGTGGCTGCAGCAAGCACACAGAGCCGGGCAAGTAAAAAAACTTTTTTTTTAAAGTATATGTGTAGGCTATATTTGGACCATAAGACGCAGGGACTTTTCCCCCCCACTTCTGGGGGGAAAAAGTGCGTCTTATGGTCCGAAAAATACGGTAAATAGCAAAGCAGACCTTTGATCCCAGGTAGTGTGAATAGTGCACCCACGCTTTTAACCACATCACTGCATGTGGAATAAATGTGAAGAAAATGATTCTAGGTATGAGGAAAATGGAATGCAACTCAGTGTACCCTGAAATATCCAGATTAGCGAAAACATCGTATATAAGAAAGAAAAAAAATGGAAAGAAAGGACTGCTACAGAATTTCTACATGAAGAAGGGTCTAAGGTAGAAATCTGGTGAAGGAGTTGCTAAGGGTCTTATCTAGAAGTTTCATTTACATAATTAGTACTCTGCTTTTTATTTAATACTAGGGGCCCAGTGCACAAAATTTGTGCATGGATGAGGGGGTCCCCCTCAGCCCAGCCTGCACCCTCTCCAATCCAGAACCACTCAGGGATTTGGGCCTAAACTGGCAGTCAGACATCCCTCTCACAATCCTGGACTGCTGGCTCCTAATTGCTCACCTGCCTTCCTGCCTGATCACCCCTCACTGCCTTTGCATGCTGGTCTGATCGCCCCTAACTGCTCCCCCACCAGCCTGGTTACTCCTCATGGCCCCCCAATTGACCTGGTCATCCTACATAGCCTGCTGTTCAGTCGTTTGGTTCTCTCTCACTAACCCCACACAGCCTGCTGTTCATTTGGTCGTCCCTCACTAACTCCCCTGCCAGCCTGGTCATAGGCAGCCATCTTGTGAGGGTGTAATGGTCAATTTACAAATTACCTCTTTATTCTATAGGATATTAAATTTTAAGTGGCATAGGGACAGTGGTGGGGGCAGATGAGGGCCAATGAATAGACATGTGTAGAGGCTCTGCCAAGTTAGCTCTTGTTTTTGCTAACTCTGGGTAATTTATCTGGGGCAAGAGAATGCTGGCCTCAAATGTTGAACAGACTAAGGTTAATATGACTAGGTTAGGTAGTAGAAGACTACTATGACTATGTGGGATTTGTGTGCAGGAGAAATTGGGTGAAAAGGGATAAAGAGTAGGAAGGGGAGTTGGGAAATTACTAACGTAGACTAAAAGGTAATAAGACCTCAGCTAGAGCAAGAGCCACCAGTTTACAAAGCAAGAGACAACAGAAAGCTCTGATGACTGATATGGGCATGAGAAAATGGTAATAGTAAAGTTGACTCAACAGTTCGAAACTCAGTGACTACACGTTTCATAAAAGGATTGACAGAAATATTATAGAACAGGAGACAATGCTGAGTTGGATACTTAAAGGGATAGAGATTTTTTTAGTTTGCTAGGCAGCCTGTTCTACCATGAGATAATTCAAATTATTATTGGTGACAAAACAACATTTATATTAGTGAAAGAACTTGTCTGAAATACAAAGCTAATCTTAGAAGACTGATTCCAGAAATATTTTTCTATACAAAATCAGAGATTTATATTTTTAAATACAAAAATGTATAATTAAACTAAAAATAATGAAATATGTACTATTACAATCTGCAAAAATTTAGGCCAAGAATTTGAAGGAAAGATAAAAATTAGATGAGATTATTATAAAGTGTCCCAGGATGAAGGAGAAACATGTGTGGGCATTCTGGGGTGATGAAGAATAGTGCATTTGAAAAATTATAGAGTATAGATAGGTAGGTGTGTGTGTGTGTGTGTGTGTGTGTGTGTGTGTGTAAGGTGGGGAGGATGTAGAACATGCCAAGCCTGGTGAGTCAGGTTAACTTTTTAGATTTTATAAGTATTGTGGGTGTTTAGAGTAGACAATACTAGTGCTCACCAATGTCTGGTTCTCTTCTCCTTCCTGAAATATGTAAGACTATGCTTCTCAGAAACCATGCAGCTAGGGGGATGTATATAACTACTTCTGGCAATAGATAGATAGCAACATGAACTGTGGTAAATAATGTTCCTGTTTCCAAAATGTCCAAGTCCTAATCTCTAGAACCTGTAAGTACTAGTATGTTACTTTACATGGCTAAAGTAACTTTGCAGATGTGGTTAAGCATTTTGAGGTGTAGTAGTTATCTTGGATTATCCAATGAGCCAATGTAATTTTAAGGGTCCTTATAAGAAAAAGATGTGTTGAAAGAAGCAGCGAAGAAGGAAGAAGAAGAGAGAGTGGGAGAGAGAGATTTGAAGATGTTATATTGCCGCTTTAAAGATGGAAGACTAGGCCCTCAGCCAAAGAATGTAGGCAGCATCTCAAAATTAGAAAAGGAAAGGAAATGGATTCTTTCTAAGACACTTTGGAAGGAGTTAGCCAACACCTAGACTTTAGTCCAATAAAATCCATTTGAGCCTTCTGACCTCCAGAGTTATATTACAAATTAGTGTTGTTTTTAGCCAATATGCTTATGATTCCTATAATAGAAAGAGGAGACTAAAAAATACATGTACAGTGGTAATAAATATCACTGAAGAATTCTATCTCTCTGTTTTCCCCCAAGCATAGAATATGGAAGCCCTGTGATGGCAGAGATATGAGATTGACCCAAACTCAATTGATGATAAAGAGAGCTGCCTGGGAGCCCCCCTAATCTGGATGAAGGTGAAGGATAAACCTTTTGTGTTATGTTATTGAGTTTTTGTTTTGATTCAGCAGCAGTAGCCTACCCTATCCTGATTTATAGAAAAAAGCCATTGATGGCTTTTAAGTAGAAAAGGGACATGATCAGATTTGCTGACCTAATGAAATAACATTTTTTACTGTTATTTCAGCTGTAGAGTGAGGAATAGACTGGAAGGATACAAAATGGTTAGGTAGTAGAAGACTACTATGAGCATCTAGGAAAAATATGACCACAATGGGATAGGAATGTATATGAAAAAGAAAGATATTTTTTGAAGTCAAATCAATAAGGTTTTGTAATTAATTTGATATAAGAGATGAGGGAGAAGGAAGAAGCAATAATGGCCACATTTCTTGTATGGAAGATTGATGATGAAAAAGAGAACAAGAGAGAAGGAGGAGGAAGGATTGGGACATGAAGAGTTTATTTCTGGTTTTGTTAGAAGTTGTAATTGATCATCTAAGTGGAAGTATATTGTGCTAGCAGAATATATTTACCTAAAGCTCAATGAGTGCTTTAGGATGAAAGTTAGATGTGGGAGTAATCAGCATATGATGCTAAGTAGATGCATTAATTCACTCAATAAGTATTTGAGTTCCTACCATGTGAATCTTTAAGCAGAGGGGATTCAGCAGAGAAACAAACTAAAAATCTGGGCCCTCAAACAGTGCATTTTAGTGGAAGTAACTGAGATAACTCGGGGGAGGGAGGAGAGGGTTGGAGTGAGAAAATATAAGAGCTTAGAACAGAAACAAGAATAATACCTACATGCAAAGAACAGCTAAAGGAATAAAATCCAAATTCTTTAGTCTGATCTTAAAAAAAATAATTTAAAAATTGACTTTTGTCTTTCTTTCCACACTTATCTCCTGAAGTTTCCATGATACTAGATTTATTCAAAAGGAAATGGCAAAAAATCAACAGAGAGTTAGAATGAAAACCAGGAAAATATAATATCAAGAAGACCAGAAAAGAATGTGTCTTAAAGATAATAGTTAATTTTATTAGATATTATATAGAGACCAAGGAAGAGAGGGAGTGAAAAGTATCTTCTCACCTTGAAATACAGATCAAAGTCATTGCCAAGAGCAGTTTCAGGGCCCAAGGCATTCCTGGAGGGTCTAGACCCAAATGGACTACCATGGGAGAAATATTCTTGCATGATAAAATTATAAGATGGTATCTTAGTTATCCACTGCTGGGGCTGACTGGCAAACTCTGAACAATGGATGAATGACTACTCTGATACATGTTTCTGTGAAAGAGAGACTAAGGGACTACTTGGCTTTCGCCACCAAAGAGTCCTGTTCACCAGGCTCCTTTGGCTTTTATTGGAACAACAGCTTGAACTAAAATTAACTTTTAGATACTATCAGCAGGGTAAGCATCCTTGAGAAAGTATATGTGTCTGTCCTGTCCTTTTAGCAGGGACAGGTCTAAGTAAACACCCCGGGGGATCAGACTTGTTTGGAAAAGTCGAAGTAGGGGCTGCCACCTTTGGCAAGGTCCCCCCAGGGCCACCCGACCTTTCAGAGAATCCTCCTTACGGACCCTCCAACCAAGTTCTGTGCTTCCCCACAATCCACTGATATGTAACAACTTGTCCCCAAACTTAGTAGGACACTTAAACACTAAGTATTTATTATCTCACACAGCTTTGGAAGGTCAGGAATCCAGGATCAGTGTAGTTGGATGGTCTAGCTCCAGGTCTCTTATGAGGCTGCTGTCAAGACATCAACCATGACTGCAAACTCAAAGCTTGACTGAGATTTGAGGTTCCGTTTCCAAGCTCATTTCTATGACTATTGGTATGAAGCTTCAATTCTTCACTGGCTATAGCTTAAAGCAGTGGTCAGCAAAACACAGCTCGTGAGCCATATACGGCTTGCAAGCGGCAGTTTGCTACTCTGTTGACTAATGAGTTTCCTGACCACTGGCTTAAAGGATTAGTGTCAGGAGGCCCCTCTTGGAGGTTGGCTACCATTGAGGGCATAAAAGTACAAAATAAGCTGTCTGACTTTCCTATTTGGAGTGGTGAGGTAGGCTGTGGTTACATATCACATTTCTTTTCCTAAAAATCTATTGTAAATGGTATTAAAAATAATAGCTTTTGGTGAGGCATCAGGACACCAGAGCCAGAAGGATAAAAAGAGGTCTGGCAAAAAAAAGATAATTTTCCTCAACAAAATATTTTATAGTATTACCCTGAAAAGAGCTACAACTTCAAATTATTGTGTTCTGACAATTAGACTCCCTTTGATACATTTGCCATAGATTATCCCATTAAAGAACTTGATGAAAAAGGCCATGCTGATATATTTTATCTATATTTAATAGATTATAAATTAAATGTTCTATTTATATTATCTCCTATTTTAATATTAGTATTTTTATATTACTTATCATATGTATCTTATATTTTATTACTCTTTTCTTACTCTCTAATCCAATACTTTCTAAAGAGTGGTTAAAAAATATTTGATTACCATAATGACAAAAATGAATGGAATTGGCAAAGTAATGGTTTCTATTAAATTAATTTATTAAACGTTTCAGAAAAGTTCTTCAGTAAACCAAGTGATTTCAATTTATTTGTCTACAGACAATGCTTTAATATGCAGATGAATTAGTGTTTCCTGGAAAACCCTTTGGGAAAAAAATGACTTAATCCTTCTTCTCTTCTCTTTCTCAACTCTTCTGGTCCTCATTATGTTGCTAAAAAACCACCACAGTAGTTATCTCATGGCTCGTCTGTTTAGCCTTCCTTAACCTGGTTTTACATGGTCAACATGGCCATACTCCTAAAGCAAAACCTGGTTTTTACTTCCCTCCTCTTTAATTGCCTTGGCCAGGTGGCTCCGTTGGTTGGAGCATTGTACTGTATACCAAAAGGTTTTGGGTTCAATTTCTAATCAGGGCACATAGCTAGATTTTGGGTTTGACCCCTGGTTGGGGCAGGTATGGGAGGCAATCAATCTATGTTTCTCTCTCACATCAATGTTTCTCCCTTCCTCTCTCTGTAAAAATGTTTTTAAATCAATAAAAAATAATAATAAAACCATTTTATAACATTCAGAAGCAGGTACAAACACTAGTCTGTCATGAAGGATACTCTGTCACTTCTCCAGTCTTGAGTCCTGAACTCTTGTGCATAAGCACAGAATTTCCAGAGCCCCTCAAGCATATCACATTTTTTTCTTCTTTTTTTACCTTGCCACTTTTTTGTGTTTTGCACCCCCCCCCCCCCCCCCCCCCCCCCCCCCCGCCTCGCCACTTCCTCCTCCTGAAAAGGCTTTTTTTACTCTGGAAGATCACTAGTCTTTGGGATTCTTCTTAAATATACCTATGTGAAATCTTTTTGCACTGCCTTGTTAGATAGATTTTTCTCCTTAAAAGCATGATGGTCAAATCTCCCAGTTATTTTGTATTTTAACTGCACTGGGTTGGATCTCTTTCCAACAAATCAAGTAGACTAGCCAAACTGGCTTGCAGACACACAGCTGCAAAGGCTTAGCTCTTCTGGAAAGGTCAGGTTCTCTGCAGTTGGTACTTGGCAAGACTGGAGATCAGTGTTTGTCAAGTCTGGCTACAAGTCTTCCATAGTGTGGAACTGAGATTGTGTAATCTAAACACTGACAGTTGATTGTCTCCTAAGCTAGTTTAATTACTCCTTTTCCCTTACCCCATACCACCAAGTGACACTTTAAGCTATATTTATTTACATGGAACAAATCCATTGAAGTTGTCATTTGTTGCTTTTGCTTGTCCTACCTCTATTAAATCTTTTCCTGCTTACATTGTTCTGCCTTTTCCTTTGAGGAATCCCGCTCCTTTGTGGTGAGGAGGACCAGGCTCCATCCTCATCTTCAATAGTAGCTCCATGGCCCACAACTATAGAGGATGTTATTCCTCTGCTATAGTGATCAACTCAGGGGTGAGAATGTAAAGCAAGCTAGACTAATGAGACTCAATTTTTCAACTTTTGCTCCCAGTATTGAGGAAGAGGAACCCTTTCTCCTCAGGAGTTTCTAAGTTGATCAAATGCACATCTGTAGTCACAGAAAGACATGCAGGTGCTTGGGCAGGAAGACAACAGTGAGGAATAAAGAGGTGAGAGCTGGATACTTAACCTTGCTTGGGATTTTAATTGTGTGAGTCAATTAATTCCTTTTTGACTTAAGCTAGTTTGAATGTGGTTTCTCTCACTTGGCATTTAAAACACCTTGGATGATATAAAGGAATTGTTTGTTTACACATCTGACTTTCAAGTAATTATTGATAGAACTTTTTTTATTTTTTCAGCTATAGTTCCTGGCATATTATACCAGTTACTCCTGTCTCAGTGATTGTATGAGCTTCCATCACAAAGTAACTATGTGAGTTCCCAAAGTTCTCCTGCTACTAAGAATACCATCAAATTTTCCCCCCCTGGAGTTAAACAAATTGATTGTAAACTTTATTTGGGAAAATAAGCAAGTGAGAATAGCCAGAAAAACCCTGGAAAAGAAAAAGGGAAATGGCATCTTAAACAGATACTAAAAGTTACTTTAAAGTCTCAAAAATTAAAATTGTTATATTAGCACACGTGAAACAGACTGACTCTTGGAATAGAATATCTAGAAATAAATCCAAATTAATTCTTAAATTTAGTTTATAATGTACTAATTTCATATTGCTGCTGTAACAAATTATCACAAACTTAATGACCTAAAACAACACAAGAGTATTCACTTATAGTTCTGTACCTACAGAAGTCTGAAATGGTTCTCAGTGGGTTAAAATCTAGGAGTCAGCAGGGATACATTGCTTTTGTGTATTCACCCTATAGGCTCTAGAAGAGAATCTGTTTTCTTTCTCTAGCTTCAGCATATATTTTTAAAATGTTATTATTTTTTTAAATCCTCATATGATGATATGTTTTTATTGAATTTGAGAGAGAGAGAGAGAGAGAGAGAGAGAGAGAGAGAGAGAGCCTGTACACTATGGGTTCGAACCTGAAACCTTTGTGTGTAGGACAAGACTTCAACAGAGTCACCCAGTCAGGGCTTTAGCATGCATTTTTATTTATTTATTTATTTTTTTTTTATGTCTTGTGGCTCACGACTCCTTTCCTTACCATCAAAGCTAGAAGTTTTTAAATTTTCCTCTGACTCAGACTTCCTCTTCTGTCTTCCTTGTCCATTTTAAAGGCTCTGTGATTGCATTGAGCCCAACTGGATAAAAGTAATCTTCTTATTTTGTTTAGCTAATTAGCAAGCTTAATTCTACCTGCTACCTTAATTCCCTCTTGACATGTCAACATATTTCTAGTTCCAGGGATTATTAGAACACGTACATCTTTGTGGAAGAGCAGGTATTATTCTATTTATCACAGAAGGCATCTCAAATAGAAAGATACATTTGTGAAATAAATGATGTCATGATAGCTTATGGAAAGGATAAAATAGGATTTATTCCTCGCACCATGTACAATGATAAATTTCCCATGTATAAGAGATTTAAATTTAAAATTATGAAACCATACAAATACTGGAGGAAATATGGGTGAATTCCTCTATAAATAGAAGTGGGTAAAACTTTCCTCAATATGACTCTAAATCTAAAAGCAATAAAGGTAGAAGAAGATAGGTGTGTGTTTGTGTGTGTGTGTCCATATACATATATGTATGTATATATTTACTTATGTCTATATATGTACATATGAAAAGTTTTAAGACAGAATAAAAATAACAAACTAAGAAAAAGATTTTTAGATAATTTCACAAACATGCCTAATATTTAAATAACTAGAAAAGAAAAGGACCAATAAGTCTATAAAGCAATGATCTAGGAAAATGGGTAGTTCAAAAGAAATTCAAGTGGTTTTAAACATATGGAATGATGGTTAAGCTTGCTCATAATAATAGAATTGCAAATTCAAACACATCAAGATAATTTCTCACTTATTTGATGGGCAAAATTATTTTTTCAGTTATTGGTCAAGTATCCATACATTACCAAAAGTCAACTTTATCACAAAAAGATGAAACAATTTGATCATCAATAAGGATGAAAACTTCAACAACTTTAATATAAATATATTTAAATAAATGGGATTTTATCTCAGACGTATGCCAAAAGAACTTCTTCACTGATACGGCCCCTAGGGCAATGGAAGCTAAAGGGAAAATAAACAAATGGGACTACATAAAAATAAAAAGCTTTTTTACAGCAAAAGAAACCATCAACAAAACAACAAGAAAGCCCACTGTGTGGGAGAACATATTTGCAAATAATACCACTGATAAAGGCTTAATCTCCAACATTTACAGACAGCTTATACAACTAAATAAAAGGAAGATGAATGATCCAATTAAAAAATGGGCAAGGGACCTAAATAGAATATTTTCAAAAGAAAACAGAAGGAAGGCCAAAAGGCACCTGAAAACATGCTCTAAGTCACTAATTGTCCGAGAGATGCAAATCAAAACAGCCATGTGGTACCATCTCACACCTGTCAGAATGGCCAACATCAACAAATCAACAAACGACAAGTGTTGGCGAGGTTGCGGAGAAAAAGGAACCCTCATGCACTGCTGGTGGGAGTGCAGACTGGTGCAACCACTGTGGAGAACAGTGTGGAGTTTCCTCAAAAAACTGAAAATGGAACTTCCATTTGACCCAGTAATCCCACTTCTAGGAATATATCCCAAGAAACTAGAAACAAGAATCAGAAAGGATATATGCACCCCTATGTTCATAGCAGCACAATATACAATAGCCAGAATTTGGAAACAGCCTAGGTGCCCATCAGCAGATGATTGGATCCAAAAACCATGGTACATCTACACAATGGAATACTATGCTGCCATAAAAAAGAAGGAATTCTCATCATTTGCAGCAACCTGGATGGAATTGGAGAACATCATGCTGAGTGAAATAAGCCAGTCAATGAAAGAGAAACACCACATGACCTCACTCATTTATGGATAATAAAGAACATTATAAACTGATGAACCAAAAGATAGATATAGAGACAGTAAAGCAACAAGCAGACTGTCAAATTACAGTGGAGAGGGGAGGAAGATCTGGGGGAGATAATAGATCAACCAAAGGACTTGTATACATGCATATAAGTACAACCAATGGACATAAAACTCTGGGGAGGGAGGGTATGTATGGGAGGGAAGGAGAGGGGCAAAAAAATCAATAAAATATATTAAATAAATAAATAAATAAATAAATGGGATTTTAATAATACTTACCAAAATATCACTACTAGCAAAATGTATTGGTCCCAAAACACTAGGGAACCAACTTATTATTTTTAAAACTAAAAAAAAAAATAGGAGAGAAAGAAGGGATTAAGCAATTATCCTGCCTTTCCTATACTATACCTTCATAAACCAAGAGGTAGATGAATGAGATATTTTATAGAAATAGTATAGGAAATAAATGAAGAAATGGTAGAATTACAGTATTATCTTTTCACTGTCCTTTGCTCCCATCAATATCAATTAGAGATCAAGACACTGAGCACCAGTAGCAGCTTATAACATTGAAAGAGAGGGTGTGCCTCTTGATGGAACAACATATCATTCATAGAGAAATCTTGGGGAAAAAATTAAATTTGAATCAGATCAAGCCTTAGCTCTAACAACTTGACAGGAAAAATAGAGAACACAGGAATGTACCAACTACACCATGGTGGGTGGTGCATTAGCAAAATTTAGACTGAGGGGTTGTAATTTCTCTGAAGTTGTTTCTTTAAAGACGAAGTGACTCAGTTTTCCCAACATATAAGAATCAAGAGAATAAAATGGAGGAGATAATAAAAATAGAATTAAGAGATGCATCAACAGCTGAAACCAGTTTGGCTCAGTGGATAGAGCGTCGGTCTGAGGACTGAAAGGTCCCAGGTTCGATTCCGGTCAAGGGCATGTACATTGGTTGTGGGCACATCCCCAGTAGGGGGTGTGCAAGAGGTAGCTGTTTGATGTTTCTCTCTCATCGACATTTCTAGCTCTCTATCTCTCTCCCTTCCTCTCTGTAAAAAAACAATAAAATATATTTTAAAAAAAAGAAAAAAAAAGAGATGCATCAACAAAATTTAATGTGATAAACTGGTAAAGGCATAGAATCAAGCATTCATCTTGTGTTTCCTATTCAAAATAGGAAGTCCTGAAGCACAGACTTCTGTCTCCTGGCCCTCAGACATGGCCTTTTTCAATCTGTGTTTTGAAGATTGAGTAGACTCCATGGAGATTTGTTCTCCAATTGGTGAAGACCTCGTTATGATAATGCTAATAATAAATATGTGATAATAATGATTGGGATAATAATGACGGTGATAATAATAATACAACTTATTGACTCCTCCTCATGTATGAGGAACCGTGCACTATTTTATTTACTCTCCAGGTGACAGTAAGCACGTAGTTTATTATTCCCACTTTACAGATGAGGAAACAAAGGCTTAAAGAAGTTGAAAAAATGGCTTATGATCCCACAGCCAATATTAATTTGGAGGCTTGTACCTGAGAATAAGACACGCTGCTCAGGGCTGTAACCTTCTTCGTGCACTTAATTTACAATAAATGTAAAGGAAGAGATTACTTTTTTGGTTTCATATTTTCTGACATTACAAATTCCAGCAAGAGCTCCATAGCCTCTGAATGAATAAAGCGAATAGAAAATACAACAAAATGTGTACCCTTTTATAGCTGAGGGATATGTGCGCTTGCATCTAGATTGGAATTTTGCTTTAAATGGATTGCTATTTCAGGATTGCTTCAGGGACCAGTGGTGGTAGAGAGAAACGTTTTAGTCTAATAATATTAACCTGCATATAAAAAAAATATGTTATCTAGGGATATAATGTACTTTTGCATTAGAGATTAGGAAAGAAAAAAATTTAAAAACTAGAGCAGAGAGGTAGGAAGGTGAAAAGTAAAATAGGTTATGGAAATGAGAAGTCGTTTGGGAAATAAGCTTAATGAAGAATTAGTAAGAGAGGCTGAACGGCTCATGTAAGGCTGGGCTCACTTTGCAAGTGGCGTGCAGCATGGAACTTGAAAGGACACCTTGTCTTGTGCCAAGTTTTATGCCCTTTTTTCCCCCCACACATCACTAATGACAAAAATTCAAACACTGCTAATGTGCCATAGAAGCCTGGGAAGCTACTGCATGGATGAGATGATGGTGTTTATCTTGTACCTGCTCAGCACAATAACCTGTGTTTTGGCATCCATTTAGGGCTCTGAGGAGACCATATGGGCGGTACTGGTGATTATCTCACACTCAGCTGTTTTCAGATCAAATAATTTGGCAATGTTGCACCAAGATCCTATCACAGACTATGAGTTACTGTAAGAATGAATTGGAACCTTTGATCTCCAAGGGTCATTCTTGAGACTATGAGCCAGCTAGTCCCAGAAGGATGGCTGGCAAATGAAATTTTAGGCTGCATTTCAATATACCTAGATGTAGTTTGGGCACTGTGTTTTGTTTTGCTTTGTTTTTATAAGATTGGAGATTAACTCTTACACCGAATGCATGAAGTTTGGAATAATAATAGCCAAGTAATGATGACAGTATTTTGAGCATGAAAAGCACTAGCTCAGATAGACTTTAAGAAGTGAATATGAATGCCGAAAGGTTCTCTTTGAGAATTGATCCAAAGCTCAGATAATCTTAATTTAAATCTTCCCTTGTTACATGACTCACATAAATCAATGTCTCTGGGACCTACCTCTCTATCACACATCCTAGTACTTTCTCATATCTTTGTTACCAGTCTGGCTTTGCTTAAAAATTCACAGCATAGAGATCAGAGAATTACCTTTTCTTTACCACTATGTCTTCCTTTCCTAATAATCTGAATTCATTAAAGGCTGATGTGCTCATTGCCAATAAAGGACCTAATCTATTCCTGACTTCTCCCCCCAAAATTGACCAGAGTCTGACCAGTGTAGCTCAGCGGTTGAGCACGGAGCCAGGCATCAAGAGAGCACTGGTTTGATTCCAATTGGGACACATGCCAGGGTTGTGGACTCATGCCCCCATGGGAAGAGCACAGAAGGCAACTGATAGATGGATGATGATTTTTTTTCTCATTGATGTTTCTATCTCTAGCCCTCTCCCTTCCTCTCGCTCTAAAAAAAATCAACAAAACATATTTTCTAAAAGTCAAGAAGATTCTGGAAAACATTTTTATTAGGCATATATATATTGATATATATATATATATATATATATATATATATATATATATATATATATATATATATATATACATACATACACACACACACACACACACACACACACACACACACATATACCCTGTTTCCCCGAAAATAAGAGTGTCTTATATTAATTTTTTCTCCCAAAGTTGTGCTAGATCTTATTTTCAGGGGATGTCTTATCTTTCCATGCGCTAGGTCTTATTTTCGGAGAATGTCTTATTTTTGGGGAAACACGGTATATATATTATATATATATATATATATATATATATATATATATATATATATATACACACACACACACAGACACACACACACACACACACACTAATAAAAGAGAAAGATGCAAATTGGCCATACCTACACGATACCCACCAGTCAATCAGGAGTGAGTATGCAAATTAACCCAACAAAGATGGAAGGTTAATTGGCATACACAGGGACCAAGCAGCAGGGGTGGGATGCAGGCATTCCTCACTGCCACAGCCAATCCAGGCCTCTGGACAGCGTGGGAAGGTGGAAAGGCAGTTCCGGCCATAGCAAAGGCAGTGCTGGCAGCCAGGGGAAGGAAGGCCCATTCTTGCATGAATCTTTGTGCATCAGACCCCTAGTATGTATATAATTTTTATTGTTGACACTATTATAGATGTCCCCTATCCTCTCCCCCACTTGCCCACCTTCACCATACATGGAATAATTTGATTAGTTGTGGATTAGATACTGGTTTATAAAACTACTAATCCCAGGGAATAGCAAAGTGCATTGAATATATCAAGTGCTCAACACGTGTAGTTTGTGATTTGATCAAATGTGTGCTCCATTCTCAGAACACGTGAAGTTCAACACAAGCCATAGTTATTTTCGTTTTGGCTCTGAATTAAGCCTTTATTAATTTGACTGGCTTGTTCTGCAGAATAACAGGGCCCCACCCTGAAGTCCAGCAGCCTCATATAGTATAGGATTTCCTTTCTGCAAGGCCAAAAAGTCATTGCATTTGCTATTGTGGTGACTTATTATGTTAAGAACTCTCCACTTTGTAAACAAGACAATTTAAAACGCATTGACGTAAATTAAAAACGAATGCAGTCCCATGTAAATAGGAGAAACAATAATTCATGACAGTCCCTTAAAGGGACCTTTGTTTACTTGTGAACCTGAACTTGAATTTTTATATAGTCTTTATTTTTGTTGTTATTGTTCTCAAGTTTACTTAGATGTTTAATGTATAAACCTCTCTGACTTTAATAAACTGTTGCCCTGATTACTCTATTTTCTTCCTTCCTATCTGTGTTATAAACATTATAAATATTCAACAATTCATTTATTTTAACCCCAGTTATTAAAATATGCTAGCCACTGTGTAGCTACTAAAGACTTGAAATGTGGCTAATACAGATTGAAATGTACAAGTACAAAATATTGAATTTCAAACATAGTACAACAAAAATAAAATAGCTCATTAATAGTTTTTTTTTTTGTTGTTTTTTTTTTTTTTTTTAAATATATATTTTATTGATTCTTTTACAGAGAGGAAGAGAGAGGGATAGAGAGTTAGAAACATCGATGAGAGAGAGTCATCGACCAGCTGCCTCTTGCACACCCCCTACTGGGGATGTGCCTGCAACCAAGGTACATGCCCTTGACCGGAATCGAACCGGGGTCCCTTCAGTTCCCAAGCCGACGCTCTATCCATTGAGCCAAACCGGTTTCAGCTCATTAATAGTTTTATATTGATTACGTATTTAAATGAAAATATTTGGGACATATTCAGTTGAATAAAACATCATTGTGTTAATTATTTAATTTTACATTTAAAAAATGTTACTACTAGAAGATTTAAAATGAAATATGTGGCTCATACTATATTTCTATTGGAAAGGACATCCTATCTAATGAAGAGGGAATATGAAAATTGACCACCACTCCATAACAAGATGGCTGTGCCCACAGTGGAGGCCCAGTTCCCATTACGAGCCTTAAGGAGCAATCAGCAGTGACCTGAGGCTGCATGGCACTGGGCTGGGGCAGGGGACCTGAGGCTGTGCCCCCCATCTGGTGGGGCTTGACAGGGACCTCAAGGCATGCTCTCTGTCCCAGCTCAGGTCAGGAGACCTCAGGCTAAGCATCCTGACCCAGCACCAGGCCAGGTGACTTATGGTTTCACCCGCCACTGGGCAGGGCTTGATGGGGGTGGTGTCAACCAGGTCTGGATCTAGCCCAATGAGGGTGGGGCTGGCTGGGTCTGGGTCTTGCGTGATTTTGAGGAGCACATGGATGGGCAGGGACTTGACTCTAGTTCCCATGGCATGCCCTAGACTCTGACAGGAGGAAGATTTTCATATACATTTAACTAATTTTCTTTCATTTCTGACACTTCTATTATAGATAAAGGGGAAATAGCAATATTAAAATATTTCCTCTAATTAATTTACTCTTATTGTGCACACATTTCATGCACCAGGTTACTAGTCTATAATAACAAAAGTGTAGTGTGCTAATTAGACTGGACAGCTGAATGACCTTTTGGAAGTCCTTCCAGATGGCCTTCTAGATGAAGCCAGGACTGTGAGGGCTGAGGCAAGCCGCCATGGCTGTGAGGGCTGAACCCCTTGCATGAATTTTGTGCATCGACCTCTAGTTTATAATTCAGATCATTATGATGACCTGTCATAGCTTAAGTAGAGTTAAATCTAATAATCTTTAACTCAATGACCAGTCAATAGTTTCAAGGGCAAACAATAATAAGTCTCTAGTTTATATATTTTTTGAAAACATACAGTGATTTTTCTCCCATCACAATAGATTTTACCTATTGGGTGTCTGGTAAACGTCTCTTAGGCAATTAATAAATGCAGTAGTTCGCCCCTTATTTGTGGTTTCACTTTCCAAGGTATCAGTTACCATGGTCAACCAAAATCTGAAAGTATTAAATGGAAAATTCCAGAAACAAATGCTTCATAAGTTTTTAATTATGCACAGTCCTGAATAGCATGATGAAATCTCACACCATTCAGTTCCATCTTGCCCAGGATGTGAATCATCCTTTTGTCTAACATATTCACAGTGTGCACACTGCTATCCATTAGTCACATAACAGCCATCAGACCAGTTATCTGAGAAAGAGAGATCACAATCACATAACTTTCATTACAGTATAGTGGTTTAAATTATTCTATTTTATTATTCATTGTTGTCATTAATCTCTTACTTTACTCAATTTATAAATTAAACTTTATCATAGAGATGTATGTATAGGAAAAAATGTAGTATGTAGTATGTAGCTAGATCTAGATATATATAAAAATCCTAATATGCAAATAGACCAAACAGCATAACAACTGAACAACAGAACTACCGGTCGCTATGACATGTGCTGACCACCAGGGGGCGCACGCAGAACATGTTGGGCATCAGCTGCAGCAGGATGGTGGAGCAGGTGAGCAGGAGTGCCAGATGAAGACAGGATGCTGGTCACTGTCATCGAGGCAAGCCTCTGGTGGTTACTGAAAATTCTCTGCTATCACCTGCTGCGGTCCCACTTGGCGCTTGCACCTGCTGCAGGTGCCAGCCCTGCTCGAACTCACTGTTGGTGCCAGCCCCAAATGCTCTACACCATAAGTGGGTAAGAAAAAAGGCTGGCACAGTCAGTGTGTGGGAGTGGTGGTGGTGGGAATAGGGCTGCTGGCAGAGAGGAGATTGGGGGCCATGGCGGGAGGGGCCAGGTGGGGACATGGAGGATGGGCTAAGACCTGCCGCTATGACCACCACAGCCTTGTGGCCACAGTTCCTTTCAAGTTGCACAAATTCAAGCACTGGGCCCCTAGTTTATATAATAAAAGCCTAAGTGACCATTACTATGGCATAACAAACAGAACAATTGGTCACTATGAGGCACACTGACCACCAGGGTGTAGATGCTCCCTGATGCTGCCCCATGATGGTCAGTGTGTGCCCACAGGGGGAGCTCCGCTCCGCCAGAAGCCAGGCTCATAGCTGGCAAGTGCAGTGGCAGTGGCCGAAGCCCTTCCCACCTCTGCAGCAGCACTAAGGAGCAGCAAGCTGAGTGGTAAGGAGCAGCAAGCAGGTAGGTAGTATGGAACAAGGGCTCCTGCTCTGCAGGAGGGGTGTCTGACTGCCCGCTTAGGCCTGGCAAGAGGTTCCGGACTGCGAGAGGGAGCAAGCCTGGCTGAGAGCCCCCTCCCCCAGTACATGAGTTTCATGCACCGGGCTTCTAGTAGTTATATAGTTCTGTACATCTCATTTCAGACATCCACTGGAGGTCTTGAACATATCCTCTGTAGACAAGGGGAAGGGAGATTACCATACATGAATGTAATAACGCTTTAAAAGTGATAAAAAAAAACAAACCCACAATTATAATGTCTGCTATTTTTATTATTTCAAGAGCTTTTGATAATTGTAATTTATTTTATCTAGTAAAATAATGAAAAGTACTCTTCCATAAAGAAATGAGCAAATTGTTCAGGTCTGGAAATGATTTTTGGTCCTTGTTCCAGAGAAGAGGAAGTGTGACTCACATTGAAGCGCTCTAGTGTGATTCACCAAGGGGAATAGTTCTAAATGTCTCCTCACACCATTGGATGAAGATATCAGAAAGTGATTTTTGTAAATTGTATCTGAAAATGTTTGAATTTTACCTGGATTTTATTTACCTTTAATATAAACCTTTCTTTCCCTTAATGACGGGGGAAACCCGAAAAACTATCATAATGTTAGCTCCTGAAATCTCCTGGGATTATAAAAGTTAAATTTCTCATTTCCTAATGACATCAGAACTGGAAGAAGTTTTTAAGGAAATGCTAACAGCTTTGAAAAGGATTTTGTATGACTGGTATTATTGTCTGACTAGCAGGGCCTGCATAATGTTGTCTTAACTAGAACAAAAGAAAACTTACAGCATTAGCAGGTGTGAAAACACTGTAAGAATTCAACTATCCTTTCCCCTAGGAAACTGATGCACCATTTGGTAATGGTTGCATTCCTGATTCATGCACATTCCAATCAGGGATACCAGAGTGGTCATTTTAAAAGCCGAGACAAATTCTTGTTTTAAACTTGGAGATACTTACTGTCCTTCTTCCACTGGGGGTAGTCTGTCAGTTTCTCATTTGTTCCCTAACACACTGTGCCTGCCATTAAGTGTGTCTTTCATTTCAATTGCTGGGTGGGGGAGGGGTAAGAGGTGAGATGGATGATGGGAAGGCTGATCCCCTTTCTGTGCCAGTATGCAATGTCCTTTCCCAAGGCCAGTGGTTATTCCCACTGATTTCCTCTCTACCCCCCACCCCAGCCCTACCATCCTTTGTTTAAGTGAAAAAATGCTTTAAAAAAAATTAGCATCACCAAACATCCTCTTGGCAGAGGGTTTTCTAGATAAGATTCCAGATGAAACTTGCCTAGGTGCCATGGGAAAGTGTAACTAGGGAAGCAGACTTATCAATCACTTTGAGAATACAAATGATGTGTTTTGTTGTTGCTGTATTGTAATATGCTATGCTTGTTTGGCTTTGGCCTCTGTATCAGCATACATTCTTTTCGACTGCACTTGTGACATTTATTAAAATTGATTCTCACGGGGTCCTAATAAACACTTCAAGAATTTAAAAGAATTGGTATTATCTGAATCACCGTTTCTTACTAAGATGCAATCAAATTAGAAATCAATAAAAATAATAATCATAACTCTCCCAAATATTTGAACATTGGGAAAATCATTTTAAATTAGACAGGGACAAAAGATGGAAGCAGAAGTTATAAAATATTTAGAACTGAATGATTATGAGCATAGTATCTGTCAAACCTTATGAAATACAGCTAAAGATAGTACTTAGAGAAAATTTCATAACCTGAAATTCTTTCATTGGGAAAAGAAAGTATGAAAAATAATAAATTAAGTGTCTCTTTTAGATGGTTTTTCTGTGGTTACAAAGTGCTGTGAATCTCAGGGTCTTACAATGACAAAAATGTACTTCCTATTCACATTGTATGTAGCTGGGGGTCAGCTACTGCCCTGCCTCAATGTTGCTCTGGCCTGTGGCTCTGCTCCATGTGTCTCTTTATCTCCAGACCCAAGATGAAAGGCGCTCTGTGGGGACCAGTCTGTTCTTATTTTTAAGGTGAAGTAAAGAGCAACAGAAATGGTGGAAACTTATTTGTAACTCAAAGCTTTTAAGCACAACTGGCTCATTGTCAAAGCAAGTCCATGCCCAAGCCCAAAGTCAACAAATTGAGATCTATTACAAGGAAATACACTACTGTGTGCTATCTTGATTAAAAATATTCCGTCTTCTTCCTTCTTCATTCAAAAGATCTTCACTGCCACCCCTAGTAAAGAAACCTTGAATAATTTATGCAAAAAGGGCACCTCTCTCAAATATACAATCATAGGACAGTAAATATAACTGCAACAAACACTCCTTTTGGAAAGAGGATAAGAAATAGTTGACTAGGCCTTTGTTTTGCTCATTCCATTGTTTCCCTAGGTTCTTCTCTCTGGAAAAGCTTTCTTTTCTGTTACATTTGTTGGACACATCTCTTAAGGACATAGGATAATATGCAACTTTGAGGGTTGAGCAGCTTGCTGAGCCTGTTCCATCCTTGTAATAAAGAGGGATCCCCACGGTTGTTTTATGTCTTAATAGTTAGTTTCTTTAATTCAGTTTATTAGAACTTTTGAAGATAAAACAAACAAACTCTTTTAAAAGTGTTATTTAAAAACGTATTTTTAATTTCAATCAGAAACATTTACAAATAACCCTCCCTCTCATCCCTACCTCCTGCGTTCTTTTGAGATATGTCTTTCTAGACATACAGGTAACTTGAGCTAACAGGCTTTAAAGAGACTGTGGGCATCTCTCTCTCTCTTTTTTTTTTTTTTTTTTTTTTTTTTGCTAAACCATTTTATTCAACTAACCTGATTGTCCAGGGGTCACTTTAAGCATTCAGTATTTTAAATTATATATATATATATATATATATATATATATATATATATATATATATATATATATATATATTAATTTCAGAGAGATAGGGAGAGGGGGATAGAGATAGAAACATCAATGATGAAAGAGAATCATCAATCAGCTGCCTTCTGCACGCCCCTACTGGGGATTGAGCCCGCAACCAGAGCATGTGCCCTTGACTGGAATTGAACGGGACCCTTCAGTCTGCAGGCCAATGCTCTATCCACTGAGCCAAACCAGCTAGGGCCATTCAGTATTTTTAACAAAGTTTGTGAATGGCAATGCCTTTTATTTGGGTATGTATCTTCATCTGAGCCTAAACAATGCCTTTGTTGCTCAAAGCATTTCCATTTATCTTTTACTAACAGAAACACTTCTATTTCCAACCCTGCAGCACCTACAATTCCCTGTTGCTCTCATTTTCCCTTCTTTCCTGCTTGCAGCAGCACGATTCTTTTCTGAGTTCATTTGACAATTCTAGGGGTGGGGAATAACCAAGTCACATCAGTCACATTCTGTTTTGGAACCTCTTCCCTCAAAGCTACTCATTTATTAAGTAAATTATCTGCTTTCTATGTCATTGCAAGCTTGCTAAATGTTTTGTCAATGCATACTGTGGGTCACTATTTTTCTAGCCTCAAGGGCAGTTTCTTTACAATCTGTCTCTTGGCCCCAAAGTCAATGCAGATTTTGATTTTTGTTTTGTTTTGTCTGTTTGTTTGTTTGTTTTTGGTACAGGAGCACCTTCCTTTAAGATGCCAATATCTGTTTCAGTCACCTTTGCTATAGTAACAAATGGGCTCAAAAGCTTAGTGCTTCTACCAGTAAAAAATCATTCCTTACTCACGTTACACAGAATCCTGGGTCAGCTACAGTTCAGCTAGAGGCTTTAAATGGGCTGGGCTCTGCTCTGCTGCTTCCCATTATGTGGCTGGAAGTCCTGCTTCTGTGCCAGCAATTATCATGCCTCTTAAAGCTTTCACTCAGAGTCAGAAGTATTATAAAAGAACTGGCATCCTGCTCACATTCTATTTTCCAAAGCAACTTAGAGTGTAGCTCAAAATCGGTGGGCAGAGAAGTATCAATGAGAATATGATTGTCTATCCACTCTGCTGTATACCTGAAACTAATACAAAATAATATTGAATGTAAACTGTAACTGTAAAATAAAATATATTGAAATAGAAATCACTAAGTTAAAACACGAAATTCAGATAGTCTGGTAGGCAAGTTTTATCAAACATTCAAAGAGCGAACCCTTTGATCTTACAGAAAATAATGTAGAGAACACAAAATAGAAAAATAGAAAACATCTCCCTCCAAATAATTCTAGAAGACTAAGTGATTTTTATATAGCAAAACCTGTCAAGGACAGAAAGAAAAATAAAATTTATAGAACCATCTTATTCATTAACATGAATGTAAAAATTATGTGAACTGTAGTAGCAAAAAATACTGGGAATATACCCAAAGGTTAACATATTAAATAATTTGGATTTACTCCAGTAATGCAAGTCTTGTTTAACATTAAAAAGTCTGATATATTAGTTTTTAATATAAATACTGTAAATGAGAAAAATTAGAATCTTATCTCAATAGAGTCATAAAAACTCTTGATGAAATTCAACATTGGTTGATAAAAACACATAGTAAGGATAAAATACTCAATATATTCTAATAATAGATATTAAAAATGTTCACTTTTATTTATTTATTTTTTAGTTAATTCTTACCTGAGGATACTTTTTCATTGATTTTTAGAGAAAGTCAAAGAGAGGAAGCAAGGGGGAGACAGACAGAGAAACATCAATTGCCTCCTGCACTCACCCTGACTGTAGAACCTGCAACTCAGGTATGTGCCCTTGACTGGAAAATTGAACCCAAGACCCTTTGGTGTACAGGCCAACATTCTAACCACTGAGCAATATCAGCCATGGTTAAAGTTGTTGTCTTTTATTTATTTTTAAAAAATATATTGTCACCAATTTCAGAGATGAAGGGAGAGGAAGAGACAAAAACATCAATAATAATCGGCTGCCCCCTGCATGCTTCACACTGGGGATGGAGACCATGTGCCCTGACCAGGAATTGAATTGTGACCTCCTGGTTCATAGGTCAATACTCAACCACTGAGCCATGCTGGGCTAAAGTTGTTCCCTTTTAGATCATAAAAGACAAGGCTGCCTTCTAGCACCACTTTAATTCAATTTTGTATCTAAGGCAATAAGGCAAGAAAATGAAGTGGCATGCAAAAGGATTGCCAATATATTTATATTTGGAACATGAAATTTAGTAATGTTTCTGGATACAAAATCAAATACAAAACTCAATTACTTTTAAAAACACAGGCAGCAATAAGAAAATGTAATAATAATAATAATATGCCATTTACAGTATGCCTAAGAAATATTAGGTAGTCAACAATAAGTATAACATAAAATTTGATAGATTACAATAGAAGAAAATATAATTTTAGTGAAATATATTAAATAAACTTGTATAGAGATATATAGGGTGAGGCAAAAGTAAGATTACAGTTGTAAGTACACAAAACAAGTTTATTCTTGTATTATTATTTATTATCTATTGCATTACTTTCCACACCAACAACTGTAAACCTACTTTTGCTCCATCCTGTATCACTTTTGTGAATTTAAACCTCAATACATAAATATACAAATTTTTAAATCTCATTGAATATTTTCATAAAACTCAACAAATCTATTAAAATTGTATATTGAAAAGAAAAGCCTGAGAATAGCCAGAATTCTCCTGAAGAAAAATATGAATGATTGAAGTTCCAATATCAATTATTAAGACTGATAAAGTGGCCCTGCCATTGTTGCTCAGTGGTTGAGCATCACCCTTTGAAGCAGGAGGTCACAGTTAGATTTCCAGTCAGGGCAAATGCCTCAGTTACTGGCTCAATCCCTAGTAGGGCATGTGCAGGAAACAGCTGATGATTCTCTCTCATCATTGATGTTTCTATCTCTCTCTCTCTCCCTCTTCCTTCCTCTTTCTGAAATCAATAAAAAAAAAATTATTAAGAAAAAAAAGACTGATAAAGTGGTGTGTATTGGTTCAAACAGACAAATAGATCATTGGAACAGAAAGAGGTGTAAAAAACACCCTTGACAGCATGAAAAATCTATATATACACTAGAGGCCTGGTGCACAAAATTCATGCGGTTGTGGGGAGGGGGGTGTCCCTCAGTCTAGCCTGCACCCTCTCCAATCTGGGACATCCCTCTCACAATCCAGGACTGCTGGCTCCCAACTGCTCGCCTGCCTGCCTGCCTGAATGCCCCTAACTGCTTCTGCCTGCCAGTCTGATCACCCCCTAACCACTCCACTGCCAGCCTGATTGATGCCTAACTGCTACTCTACGGGCCTGATTGACCCTAAAACCCTCCCTTGCAAGCCTGGTTGTCCTTAACTGCCTCCCCTGCTGGCCATCTTGTGGTGGCCATCTGTGTCCACATGGGGCAGCCATCTTTGACCACATGGGGGCAGCCATCTTGTGTGTTGGAGTGATGGTCAATTTGCATATTACCACTTTATTATCTACTAGTGACCTGTTGCAAGAATATTCCTGCAAGACTTCTGGTAGACTTCCCTCTCACCACTGCCACCTTTCCCGCCCCCCCCCCCCACCTCTCCTGCTGCGGTGGGCAGGGCAGGGCAGGATGCCCTGCAGCAATGGGCATCAGGCCTGGGTCCATCACCAATTAGATGTTATCTCAGAGTGAGGGCCATCACCTCAGCCAGAACTCAAGATGGTCACCTAGCTTGGCCTGGCTCCTCCTCAGAGGCAGCCCCTCTCCTCCATGTGCACTGCAGAGGACAGACAGGGATGCCTAAGAGGCTGGGGCCATGTGCCCTACCCTACTCCCCTGGCCTCCTTCACCTGTGGCCCCCACAGGAGGTATGTATGAGAGTCCTTCCCCTGCTACCTCTCACCACTATCTGTGGCCATCCCTCAGCACCCAGGCATACTGGCTTTCAAACTTGCCCTACTCACTTCCTCTCACCCCCTTCCAGGACCTCAACTCTGGATGGGGCCTTTGGAATCCAGGGCTCTAGGGTTTTACAACAGAGCTGGGGTGGGAAAGGGTGAACAGCACCAAAGATGGTTGATATGGCCATCCACCCCTGCCTCAGTCTGACTAACTAGTTCAGCCTCAGAACCTGGCACTCAGAGGGGATCCCTACTTCCTCAGCAAGGGCTCTAGGACCTCAGCCCCAGTGCCAACCTCCTCTCCCCGCTTAGCCCTCCCCTCAGCTGGTGCTTGGTGCAGCTCCATGTGCCTTACTTAACCACCTCTTCCTTCCCTGATCCTACAAAGCAAGCTGCATCTTTGTATGTTATATTCATATAAACTTTGTAACTTTTTTGGGGAAAAAATGATAACCAAGTGAATGCTGCATTTAACGTCCAGAGTCTGGCTCAGGAGAATGGAGAGAAGGGAGAATTCCATAAATTGGCTGATGCCAAGATATTTCTGAGTGATTGCCTGGCATGTGACCACAGAGGAAGGAGTCCAAGTTTCTCAGCAGAACACCAAGGACTTTTTCCATGTTCTGAACCTTTACATTGGTTTTCAGAATTCCCTGCTCCCCATCTGTAGGCTCCCTCCCTCTGAGAGGTGCTGTCATCGTAACATGGGTGCAACTGGAATATTGTATCTCGAGAGGTTTACCCCACTGTACGTATCTTTTTATCCGATGATGAAAAAATCCCGAAGAACAAGAACAGAGACTGTCCTTTAGGCTTAAAAAACAAACAAACCCAGAAGTGTCCTGCGAAGAGCTGAGACTTGGTTCTGTCCATGAATCTCAGAGGGACTGGATGAGGAAATGGCAAGATTTGGCCCTGACTTTACCCACTTATGTTACTTTACAAATATATATACATATATATATATATATATATATATATATATATATATATATATTATTGATTTTTTTTTTCACAGAAGAAAGGAGAGAGATAGAGAGTTAGAAACATCGATGAGAGAGAAACATTGATCAGCTGCCTCTTGCACACCTCTCACTGGGGATGTGCCCGCAACCCAGGTACATGCCCTTGACCGGGATCGAATCTGGGACCTTTCAGTCCACAGGCTGATGCTCTATCCATTGAGCCAAACCGGTTTTGGCAACACATATGTTACTCTTGAAGGTGTCTTTGCCACAATGTGAATAAACTGCCACCTTTTGGAATAGGGGCTCATATGAAGTCTGCATTCCCAACTGTTCTTGAAACATATCTATGCTCTGCAGCTGTGGCCACTGTCTTGAGACCAGGTCCTGTCACTGAGAATCAGGGGGCACTGGAGTGGAGACCCCCACCCTCTGTCCCTGTGCCCTTTTACATTCAGGGATTGAGCTGAACTCACTTTGGGGGAGGCCTGGCAAGGGTGATAGGTATCACAGATGGAAGGATGGAGAATGGAGAGGCGGACACCCTGCTCGGTCCCCCCCTGGGTGGGGTCAGGCAGATGAAGGCTGGCTGGCCCCACAGTTGGGTGAGATAGTGTCCTCTGTGTCCACCTCTCACCCTGTGGGCCTGGCCACTCCCCTCAGCTCCAGGCAGTCCTCTGTGTTCCACGACAGCTCGCTCTGCCCTCACATGCTGCTTGCCCTAAGTTGGCCCACAGACAACTATACAGAAAGATAGGGCTCATGGATGGTCAGTGCAGTGGTGGTGGCAGGAGCCTCCCCTGCCTTCATCAGCACTAAGAATCAGTGAACTGAATGGTAAGGAGCAGTGAGCAGGCGGGTGGTAAGGAGTGAGGGGTCCTGGACTGCAAGAGGTATTTCTGACTGTTGGCAGGTAGACAAACCCTGAGTGGTTCCAGACTGCAAAAGGGTGCAGGCTGGGCTGAGGGATTTCCACACACACACCCAGTGCACAAATTTTGTGCACCGGGCCTCTAGTATAGTATACAAGCCTAAGTGACCATTTGACTGTTCGACCATTCAATCGGTAGCTATGACGTGCACTGACCACCAGGGGGCAGACGCTCTGACTGGTAGGTTAACTGGCTGCTGAGGTCACCCCAGAGCTCTCCCATGGTTCCTTCCCAGCCCCGATCATGCACTGGTGGGGTCCCTGAGCTCTCTGGTAACCTGTACTCTGGTTTCACAGGGCTTTGTAATTTTCCCTTTCATCCCTATAGCCCTTATTGCTATGTATATAACATTTCCCTCCTCTGTCTTCATTTTTTGATTGAGTTCCTCGAGTACTTCTATCACTTTGCCCATAATGCCCATCATAGAGCTTGGCACCAGAAAAGTGTTATAAAAATTTCCATCAATGGTGAAAGAATAAAAAGCAGACTAGAATGGTCAAGAGGAAAAGGAGCGAGATTTGAGAATGTGTAAGAAACAAATTCAGAAGCAAAGTGGAGAGATAATACTTTTTGTTAACCAAACAACTTTTTTTATTGTTTATATTATTTTGTTTATAAAATTTACAAATGTTCAAAGCATGGAAAATTGTTAAAAAGGAAAATCAAGAGACCCTCTAAATGCTTTCATCATCCAGTGGTAACATGTGAATGTAATTCTAATATTTTTTCCAGGTGATCAAAATTGTAATTGTACTATGTCTATGTATTAATCTAACTATATACCTTTTAAACAACACATTATAAGCATTTCCTACACATTCTTCTTTTTTATTGTTGACACTACATTTGAATTCCAAAGTCCATTTAGTCTTCATTAACCTCTTGCTATGTAATCAATCAAAGAGTGGTGCTATCCTTTAGAAAATTGCTTCCAAATGTTATTGGTTTATTGACTCTGGGAATCAACACTGGCTTAACCAAAGCATAATCAATATTAGTTTGAAGTTTGATTATGAGATCTGATTCTACAGAGGTGATTAAAAAAGTGATGTATTTTCTATATAGTAAATTGCATTAAATTGTACTGCTATATCAACGATTCCTTTAACAGAATTAAAATAATTGTTACTACATTAAGCAATTGTAAAGATATAACTCTAGGGGTTTGGGGCAGGTACTGTAATGAGAGCTGATTATTGCCCTGTAGCTCTGAATGGACCTTGGATTTTCCCTTTAAGTAGAAACCTGAATAAGGACAAAGAACTCTATCCCTTGTGACGGGAAAGCTAAGAATAACTGTGCTTTGTGAGTCATGCAAACACATTCCAAAAAGGGCTTTCTTCTATTCAACATCTGTAACAGCTCTTCCTGTCCTTTCCCACCACCTCAGCCCAGGTAGAGCTGACAGGCAAGGGATAATGGGTCATGGTTATTTTTACTCTATTGAATTTCAATAAAGGAACAAAAAAATAATTCACGAGAACAAATATTTCAGTCCTCTGTCTTCAGAGACAAAATGTGGCCAAGAGTGACCTTTGGAGACAGGAACTGTAAAATTCTTTTTTCAGTGTGCAGCTGGTGCCAATTTCTCACCAATGGAGATGACTCTGGCTCCCTGGTTGAGTCCTCATTTCAGCACATCTTTTGTGGGATGATCGCTTGATCTTTGAAGAAAATATTTTGCTCTGGGTGGTGTCCAGCCTTACGTGGGCAGCACCCTAGTGCCACCGTTTTTTTCTTCACAAACAAATCTAAATTGTATTATTTTTGAAAGCTGACATGTAGGGCTCATCATAAAATATGAAAGTAATTTTTTTTTTAAATATATTTTATTGATTTTGTACAGAGAGGAAGGGAGAGAGGTAGAGAGTTAGAAACATCGATGAGAGAGAGAGTCATCGATCAGCTGCCTCTTGCACACCCCCTACTGGGGATCTGCTCGCAACCAAGGTACATGCCCTTGACCGGAATCGAACCCGGGACCCCTCAGTCCCCAAGCTGATGCTCTATCCACTGAGCCAAACCGGTCCTGGCATGAAAGTAATTTTTATATATTTATCTGAAAGTCAGAAAGGGGAGCCTTATTTTTTTTTTTTTTGAAAACAAAATTTTAGATTCGTGTCTTTAAAACAGACCAGAATCTACTTATCAATTTTTCTCAACTTAAAGGGATTGAGTAGAATGGCAACAATTTTTTAAAATATATTTTTATTGATTTCAGAGAGGAAGGGAGAGAGAGAGAGAGATAGAAACATCAATGATGAGAGAAAATCATTGATCAGCTGCCTCCTGCAACCTGGGCATATACCTTGACCTCCTGGTTCATGGTAGACACTCAACCACTGAGCCATGCCAGTCTGGCTGGTAACAGTTTTCTAATAACATTTTTTGGCTGAGGAATTCTTCTGTTCTTTAATGCAGGGCAGGTTGGCCATGGTGGGACTGTAGGTACTCATCATAAACAAATTGAAGTAACGGAGAAGGGGTGCATGATTTCACACTTTCTACAAGCTCTCTTTGCTGATGTTTGGCTCTCTACGTTGCACGTAGAATGGATGCGATGCTGTAGAAGGATTTGCCTTTCCCTCTCTCCTTGCTAGAATCTGAAAGGAGAAAGAAGAGCAATGGTATGTATGTACACATAAATGTATGTATATATGTGAATTATAAATAAACTAGTGGCCCCTTGCATGAAATTAGTGCACATGGGTGAGTGGGGTAGGGGACCCCTTGGGGGATATCTGACTGCCTGATCATCTTCCTGCCTGGCTGATTGCCCCTAACTGCCTCTGCCTGCCTGCCTGATCTCACCCCTAACTGACACCCCCTGCAGGCCCCAATAGCCTTCCCCTCCTGGCCTGATCTCGCCCCCAACTTCCCTCTCTGCCTCAGCCCTCACCAGCATTGCTTTGTTTGGAAGGAAATCCGATGGCCTGTAGACCTGGTCTAATTAGCATGTTACCCTTTTATTAGTATAGATATGTAAATATTAAAAGGGACCACTCCTGGTTTTTTGCACTTATGCTAGAAAAAATAGATATTTTCACAGCACATTTTTCTCCATGAAATGGCAACTGTGCTACATCCTAAGAGCTCTCATAGATTAGTCAATATTTGTTGAATGAATTAATGCAATTCTAAAAAACAACAAATATCGATGTAATCTTAAGCTGCATGTCTATGCTCCCTAGTGACTTGGTCTCAGAGTGAAACAAATAAAAACCACTCCAGCTAGGATATTATAGTTTCTTTTAACAAACCAGCAAATTTCAGGAATCTACTGTGCCAAATAAGTGATGACAGCTGCTTAATGAATACTCAGATTAGAGATTTTTTCCCCCCTTTATATCTCAGCATGGTGCAGCTAATAGAGGGCAAAATTCACAAAAATAATTAAAATGGTGCCAGCTTTTAAAAGAAAGAGAAGGGGCCCTGGCTAGCAAAGACAGGAAGGCCCAGCAGCTGCGGAGCCAATTTGAAAAGCCAGCCTTTCTCACCTTGAGGAGCAGGCTTCTTGTTTGGCACTAGCCCTTTCATGAAGGAAAACCCTTCAGGCCTGGAAAGTGTCCCAGACATAGGAAGGGCCCTGCCATGGCGGACGTGCTGGTTCCCATGACTTTCTAACTGGTCCCAGTTCTCTTTGTTGTGCTCCTGTGCTGCAAAGCGACAGAAGGGGTGGGAATAAGCCTGCAGGGCTTTGGGTGGCAAGCGCCGAGGAACTTCTCAGAATTTATTTCTGTTGCCATTTGCATCAAAGTAGCATTATTTTAAAAAACATTTAGTCTGAGGGCCTTCAATTCACATAACCAATTCACAAAAATTGTGTAATGTTTCTTTTGTATCCACCTCCTCCTACCAGCCCAAAAGTTTTCAACTAAATACATATTGTCTTTGAATCTTTTGTTCTTTTTTACTCATCCATGTTCCTGTCTCCTTTCCTCACCCTGATGCCCAGGAGAAGGAACAGAAATAATTTTTGACAATTTTAGAACCATTAGTAAGTTAATTTTAGGTACATTTTAGTAGACAGGACCACCTCAGAAGTATCTCAATTTCCAGAACTAAGACATTTGAAAAGTTGGTTAAAAAGTAAAGTTTTTCATTATTCCATTTTGGGTTCTCCTAATAAACTTGGGAAAATGTTGCTTTCAAATAAAATAATTAGTCCTGGAAGATAATTTTTAAAAAGTTATGAAAGAAATCATTTTAAAACCAGAAGCAATACTCCATTGTCACAGGAGGGATTATGCTGTTTGGAAATTCCTATTGACATAGTCATCTTCTAGACAGCTCAATTAAGTATTTTGTTAAACCAGCTATTTGTTTCCTTCTATAGCAGCTAGAAGAGGTCACATTTCAAATGTAGACAATTTTCTAAGCCCCTGAGAAGTTATGGACTTGCGAAAAAAAAATTTTTCCCCTCACGTGTCTTTTGTGATTAATGCCATTTTAGGCTAGCCCATACATCAATCTGTGTAGTCTTACAGTCCGTGTGCTGCCTAAAGGGTGAGTGAGATAAAGAGGTATATTTCGAGTGCAGAGTGTACCCACCCTGCTATCACCATCAACAGAGTGTTTTCACCTTTGAACAACAGTTATGTATTGAGCATCCAATGAGCTCTAGTAAAGCCCTAGAATAATGAGTAAAAGGGATCTTTACCTTCAATAACTAGTCATGCTAAAACATGATAAACATTTATACCAGTTTCAGTTGCAAGTGATAGAAAAATGCAAAGTAGCTTACATCAGGAAAAAAAAAAGTATTGATAAATGAATGAAAAATACCAGAGTAGGCCTGGAATCAGTCATGGACGGGTTTCGAAGCTCAAATAATGTTAGATTTTTTTTTTTTTTTTTTTTTATAATTAGCTGTGTTCTCTCTATGGGTTCACTTCCTTCCCATGTTAACATGATGGCAAGATGATTCCAGAAACTTTCCATATTACATACATCCTCTTGTGTAGGAAAGAGGCATCTTATAGATAACTAGAGACTTGGTGCATGATATTTGTGCACTGGGGGTAGGGGGATTCAGTCTGGCTTGCACCCTTTCACAGTCACAGTCTGGGACCCCAAAGGGAATGTCCCCTGAGGGGTCCTTAGTGCTGCTGTGGAGGCTGGAGAGGCTCACCAGCCGTGAGCCAGGCTTCTGGCTGAGCAGCACTCCCCCTATGGGAGCACACTGACCACCAGGGGAAGCTCCTGCATTGAGCATCTGCCCCCTGGTAGTCAGTGCACATCATAGTGACTGGTTGTTCTGCTGTTCAGTCTATTTGCATATTAGGATTTTATTATATAGGATTCCTGCAAAAATATGGGAATTCCCTCTCATGGAAACAACTTGACCAAGTTTCTTTTGTAAACTAAAGGAGGATGAAGTAAAGGGATTATGTTGATTGGTGAAACTGGGTCACATGACCAATGAAGGAGATTCAGTGTTCTGACTGATCAGACCTGGGTCACATGCCCAGAAGAACATTCAAAGATCTGATTAACAGCCCTGGGTAACATTTCCAGAAAGGGAATTTAATGCTTTGATTGGCCAGACTTGAGTCACATGTTCCACCTCTGACGTTAGGGGTATAGGCCAACTTATTGAACTGATCATTGGAGAAAGTTGTTTAACCAAAGGAAATTTATAGTACTTATTAGAAGAAAGAGAAATGGATAAAAACATACACTTACCACATTATACTGGATATTTAAGTACTTATAGTGTTCTGGACATAGTCATAGCATTATACTTCACTTTGGTTAATTTGTTGCTCACATCAACTTTATGAGCTGGCAATAATTATGATTTACATTTTATATTTACAAAGTCAAAGTCTCAAAAATTAAGTAGCCTGACTTAGGTCATCCTATATAATAAAACCCTAATATGCAAAACGATCAAAAGGTGGAATGACCAGCAGAACAACTGCTCACTGAGATGCGCACTGACCACCAGGGGACAGATGCTCAATGCAGGAGCTGTCCCTGGGGGGAAGCTCCTGCATTGAGCATCAGCCCTCCTCCCCCCTACCCCCCCCAGAGGGAGGTGACCAGCAGCAGTGGTGGTGACAATCTGGAGGTGAAGCTGGCCAGTGGTTGCACCAGGCCACCAGCCAAGGTGAGTGCCAGCAGGGGCCCCCAATCACCCCACCTGCCAGTTGCCCTGCAGATGGCCCTGATTGCTGGCCATGCCGACGGATCCTACCCTATATATTGGGAATAGTCTCTTAGATTTAAAAATTAAAACCTGACAAGGCTACTCTAACACTGATACAGTGATGACATGCATGGACTCTGAATGATACAGTGATGACATGCATGGACTCTGGCTTTCACATTTTGTGGTCAGCCTTGATTCTGACACTTATAACTGTGTGACAAAGCCAATTACTTCTCTCTGTTTCAGTTTTTCCCATAAGATGGGGAAAATGGTACTACTGCCTCATAGGGATCATATTGTGTACTACTTTTTATAATCAGGGCAAAAAATGTAGCTGCCCATACAACAGCAAGATGCCTTTCACCTGTATGAAAAGTATGGTCACTGGTGCATGCAGCGTCCTGGATTGTGAGAGGACACAGGCCTGGCTGAGGGACATCCTCCTCCCTATGCATGAATTTCATGCGCTGAGCCTCTAGTACAGTTATAAGGAAGTAGAGCCAGGATTTGAGCTGCAATTGTTGCCAGTGGAAATAGGATTCTTCTACAGAATCAAAGAAAAGCTTCTCCAGGACCCATGCATAGAAGGACTTGAGGCATAGTGGTACGGTTTATTGGAGTGAAAACAAAGGACAGGTGTCTCATCCATGACTAGATGGATCAGCTCTGTCTTGCTGCAGAAGTCTAGCCTCCGGGACCACAAGCCTGAACCTGCACCCACACCAGCCCCTATCAGGCCCAAGAGGGTCAGAACCTAGAGATTCAGAACTTCTCTATGTCTCATTTCCACATATGCATGTCCCACTAAGGCTGTGCTTGGGCCACAACCAGCACTGCACTTGGGCCTGCAACTGCTACAGAGAGAGAATAGTGGAATCAATCAGGGAAGGAAGGAAGCTCCACCTTTGTTAAGCTTTGGTTATATTATCTTGGGTTTGGTTATATCTTGAGTAAGCTTTCTTTCAAACTAACCAATCTCTTCCCTGTCTCTGGCAGGGCTTGTGCTGTCCCTAACCAAATGCTTTTCCAGATTTTCTGGAGTTTCATGCCCTTATCCTATCTAACCCTTTTCCCAGATTAGATTCTCCCCTGTTTTGTCCCCATTTGGGCTCCTACTGCACAAGTTTCAGCAGAGGAATTTCCCCTTTACTGGTTCTCCCTCCCCTGGTCTTCTGGGAGAAAGGGCCAGTTGTCCCCAGGGGAGATGAAAAAGCCAGTTCTTCCTGCCTGCTGGGTCATTGCTGCTCAGGGGAAGAGAAGGATCTTAATACCCTTGGTGGGGCAATGGGACTATTTCCTGGAGTGTCTGGAAGCTACAGCTTCCTAGTTAATCCTGATTAATTAGACGTCTGCCTCCATTTTCTCTTTTTCTTTGTCAACAAGTAACTAGCTGCCTACGCTAACACAATGTCTGATTTTGGATCCTGCACTTGAGAGCCCTATGATGTACCATTCCTTAGAAAGACAGTGAAAACAGCAACAGTAGCTAATTCTTACTGGGTATTTACTGTGCAAAGGTCTTGTTGTGAATTATGAGCAATATGCTACATCCTTGCAAAGTATAGCAGATTATCTTCCTAGAAAGGCTTACAGAGATAAAGAAGTGGACACAAGAGCTGAGAAGTAAAGTGAGGGAGTTGTCAGTGCTAGGCTTTATGAAAGCCATTTTTAGTAACTGAAGGATATAAGCACGCTGGGAGGCTGAGAAGAGGCCAAAAGAGGCAGCAATTGATAGTGCAAAAGAAAACAGGGATTGTTTATGCAGCAGAATTTCAGGGGAGTTGGGAAAGAATGAGACTCAGAGCTTTGATGACTGTTTTAGCTTTAGGTTAGAGTTAGAGGAACACTTTTTTCTTCAAAGATGGAAAGAAAGGAAGAACGAAATAAAGGCAAATGATAACTTCTTTGTAAAAGAAAATACATTCTCCACACTTGTGTTAAGGCTGCTCAACCTTTCACATGAAATAAGTGAAATTTCACTTTTACTTCTGCTTTTATTCCATCTTCCTAAAGGTTGAGAGTCTCTTGACAACACCAAATCACCAGGTTTTTAGCTGGCTTTGTATAGCATTTTAAAGATATTTATCATGCCCCATTTTGGATTTTTTGTCAAATGTGCTTTCTTGATTTTTTTTGTTAACTTTCATTAGGTATGCTAAAGGTACCCTCTCTCTGATAATCTGGTATTTTTATGGTAAATGTCTACAAAGGACTAGTTTCATAATTTATTACAGAATAATGTATATTGTGTTTTTCACAGAACTTATGTACATAAATTTACATAAATAGGCAAATAGATTTCCAAGGAAGAGATAGAATAAGCTAACTAATTAGCCACAATTTGCAATGTAAATAAATTGGCAGCTGGAAGTGACAACCCATTACTTTATAATTAATTGACTTAGATCTTTTAAAGTTAATTAGTTAAGAAGTACAGCTGGGTAGAAATTGATGCATAAGAAGCCTTTGGTACTCCCATCAGAAATCAAGGTCAAGCAAGTGATTATGGCTATTGCACCTTTTCCATGTCTGTTCACCAGTAATTCAACCAGCCAATTATTGCTGAGATGTTCTTTCATTGTCTTCTGTTGTGCCTTTCAGTAAACCCAGACAACTGTATTTTCTAAATATTGACTTACCCTAAGTATAGCTCTATTGTTCTGTATATATATTCTAAATACATATATACTGCATTGAGTGCTTTATAAATGCTAGGCTCCATGACAAGCCCCTTACATACTTTATTTCATTTTTCTTCTTAGGATCCCTATGAATTGAGTATTTAAATAGATAGCAGAGTGTCATGGAGAAAGGCAATATTCAAAGGCCTAACCTCCAAGATCTACATGCTGGCCCTGCTACTAAATGCTGTGTGACATTGGACAAATTACTGAACTCTCTATCTCTCTGTTTCCTTATCTGTTAGACTAGGGCCCAGTGCATGAAATTCGTGCATGGGGGAGAGGGGATTCCTCAACCCGACCTGCTCCCTCTCCAATCCAGGACCCCTGGCTTTCCTAACCACTCACCTGCCTGCCAGCCTGATAGTCCCTAACCACTCTCCCTGCCTGTCTGACCACCCCTAACTGCCTTTGCTTGTCAGCCTAAAATCACCCCCTAACTGGTCCCCTGCCAGCCTGGTCACCCTTCTCTTCCTCCCTGCTGTCCTGGTCACCTCCTTACTGCCACCCTGCCAGCCTGGTTTCCCACTAATTGCTTCCCTGATGGTTTGATTGCCCTCAAATGCCTCTGCCTTGGCCCCTGCTACCGTGACTTTGCCAGAAGGAAGTAGGACATCCAGAAGATGTCTGATCAACCCGGTTTAATTAGCATGTTACCTTTTTATTAGTATAGATGGTGATAATAATAACTTCTAATAAGTATATATGGATTAAATTAATTAATCTGTATAAAGTGTTTAGAATAAAATAAGGATATTTATAGGGGCAGAAATAGGATATTAGGGACCAGCTATAATTGTAAGAAATATTAATCATGCTCTATTATCTGTGATTGTTTTGCTCTGATCAAGGAAGGCGCATTCTAATAGCTTAGAGTTGCAGCACATCCTCCATATCAAGGAGCTGTCTATTATGGAAAGACTAGAGGCCTGGTGCATGAAATTCATACATGGGTGGGGGGTCCTCTCAGCCCAGCCTGCACCCTCTCCAATCTGGGACCTTTTGGGGGATGTCTGATTGCTGGTTCAGACCTGTTCCCAAGGATTGGGTCTAAACTGGCAGTAGGACATCCCTCTCATAATCTGGGACAACTGTGTCCTAACCACTCATATCTGCCTTCCTGATTGCTCCTAATGGCCTCTGCCTGCTGACATGATCTCCCCTAACTGCCCTCCCTGCTGGCTTGATCACCCCTAACCGCCTCTGCGTGCTGGCCTGGTTGCCCTCACTACCCCCCTGCTGGCCAGGTTGCCCCCAATTTCCTCCCCTGCCTGCCTGGTCACCCCCAACTACCCCCGACCTGCTGGCCTGGTCACCCCTTGCTGTTGTATGAAGGCATCCCAACCAATTTTCATGTTCCTTTATTAATAGTATAAATTAACAATCTTGTTGCAGAAAACAGAGCTGCTAGTCCTTTGAAGATCTCAAGCCTTTTGCATACCTGCAAGCCTTCACAAATCTCCACTCTACATTAATGGTTAAATGCCCACTTGGCATACCTTTTTGCCTATGTCTCCTTGTAATCTTTGTCCTTCTGCTCAGAATAAGAAATTGGCTTATGGGGAAAGGCAGATAAGATTTTAGTGGATGACCTGCTGCTCTCCCATATTGCTGGCAGTATTGGAATAAATGCTCATAATGATTCAATCCCGTCTCTGCTTAATTGGCTCAAGTAGTGTCAGGCAGCATGGACCCATTGATTGTCCAGTTACATTATGACACACATAGTGCTATCATTACTTTCCTCCATCAACCCTATTGATGATGACGACAATATGCACATTTTTGAACACTTACTCTCTTTTAAATATTTTACATATATTACATATTAACTGACTCAGTGTAGCTGCAGAACCAGCTCAAAATGGTCCTATCATGTTTAACAAGATACTGAATTGCTTTTTAGAGACAGCAGACCAAAAAAGTTCAAGTCATGCAAAAGAAGCATGCACAGAGGAAAGAACTTTAAGCTCCAGCTTCACCCAGAACCAGTCTTCCCCCATCCAAGGACATAACAGGTGATCCCTTTCAGAGGGTTCAATGTCCAAGAACTCGTGTTGATACTCCTTTATTGTAAATGGCAAAGTTCCAAGTCTTCCCATTCAACCTTGCCCCATAAGTAGTTCCACATACTTGTTTTTCCCAGCCCCTTAAAACCCTCAGCCTAAATGGAATAGACTGTTGAATCTCAGAGGGAAGGTGGAGAAGGGTGGCTAGGAAGGCATAAACATATATGCATAACCGATGGACTCAGGCAATAGTATAGTGAAGGCCTGGAGCAGAGGGTAAGGGATTATGGGTTATAAGGGGATCAATGGAGAAAAAAAGAAGACATCTGTAATACTTTCAACAATAAAAATAAAGAAAAAACAAACAGACCCTTAACCTAGTCCAGTGAGCAAGATTTGAAGCACCATTAGGTCTCCCATCTTCTAGGTTGGAGCCTTCTCAATCAATAAACAAAATTTTTTTTGCTACAAACTGATGTTTTGAGTTTTGGCCTTTCAAATGATCAGGCATGAGAACTTGAGTTTCAGTAACATTAATCCTCCCAAACAGCTCATGAGGTATCTGACATAAATGAGTCCCCATTTACAGAGAAAGGAACTGAGGTACAGAGAAGACTAACATTACCTATTTACTTATGGAAGAACCAGGATTTACTTTCAGAATAGTCTAGCTTTAAACCTTGTGCTTTTAATTACTCTGCGTAGCTGTCACAGTCTTCCAGTATTGTCTGTACTTCACACGAGCTGGATGAAATGCAATCCTCAGAAGGAGCAGGGCTCCTTTATGACTGTCATTACATGAGCTCTTGGCCTGAATGCTATGCTTCCCTTGCCCACTTGTTGGACACTTATTCTACCTTAAATATTCAATAACAACAAAGTCATCTCTTCTGAAAAGCCTTTCCTAATGTCTTCATAATGGACGTTTTTGCACCACATAATCCAAGGCTTATCTATGCTTTTTAACATTTTTATAATATGTCAACCTTACAGTTAAGTAATCAATGAATAAATTCATCAATGATTTATCACTGAGTCCCTTTCAACAAAGACCTTATATTCTAGTAGAGGATGATAGGCTTTAAACATGTGGAAAATAAAAATTAAGATGATTTCAGATATTAAAAATGATTCTTGCTCTGGCCGGTATGGCACAATTGATTGGCATCATCCCCTGTACCGAAAGGTTGCTGGCTTGATTCCTGGATAGAGCACATATTCTGGTTGCTGGCTCCATCCCCACTAGGGGTGTGAAGGAGGCAGCCCATCAATGTTTATCTTTCACATAGATGTTTCTCTCTCTCTCCCTCTCCTATTCTCTCTCTCTAAAAATCAATACAAAATCATTAAAAAAATATTTCTGGAGAAGATACTATGTATTAGTGTAGAAAGAGACTAGTGTGCTGCTTCAATGAGGTTGAAGATGAGATTTGAAAAACAGAAGTAGTTGGCCATGTAAAGATAAGTATAGAGAGCATTTTAAGCACAAGGACCAGCAAGTGCAAAGCCCCTTCGTGGCATCAAGTTTGCTGCATTCAAAGGACAAAATTAAAAGAGGCAAGAAAGAGTAACATTAATGGATGTATATCCATTAGTTATTAACATGTTTATCTTCCTACCTAAATTTTGAATTCTGTAGGGTTAGGGCTATGTCCCACTCATCTCTGAACTCCAATGTTTAGCATATTTCCTGGGTGATGATCTTTTTGACTAATTGGTTGAATACATAGCTGACAAAAGTGAAATATTACCCAAGACATATTTTTTCTCTTCCTCCTGCCTTTTCCATACATAATACTCCTCTGAAATGATTTCTATGAATCTTTTTTTCCCCCCTTTAATATCCTCTCCACATTTCTGTGTTCCTTTGGTTCTCTCTTCCCACACATCTCCTATCCCTTGATCTCCTTTGTTTGCTCCAGGTAATTCCCTTCTAAGCTGCAGGGATCTGGCAGTAGGTACAGTCTTTGGAAAGGAATTAAAGCTGCTCAGACATACATGCCGCCTTTTACTCTGAGCCCTCTTTCATGGGTCCTGAACAATTCCTTAACATTTTGGGGTCAACTCCAAAGCTGAAAACCTAACCTAGTCCAGAGATCCTTTTTTGGCAAATAAATGTAAGCTGGTTTTCTTTTAAGCCATTGTTCTGAATACTGGCTTTAGAAGAGGAAAGAATAAGGTGAGAGACCTTGGTGTTTCCTGTCCACATAGGGAGACGTTTTATTGCTTGATTGCTTTTAGATGTGAGGTTAAAAAAGGAAAAAAGGAAAAACCAATTTTAATAGTTAACTATAAAGGATTCCTAGAGTTCCTTTTCACCCATCTGGTAGAGAAAAGCTACTCCTGTGCCTTTGTCTGGCACAGTGCTTTCTTCTTCTCCCCAGGAGTTTACACGCATTCAGGAGAAAATGATAACCAAGGATGAACTCAACCTCCCCCGAGGCCTTAAAGCCTGTCTCTTTAGTTGCTAATCACCTGAATCCACACATCTGAGACACGTACCTTTTAATCAGCTCTGCTCCCATTTTTTTTTCCTAGTCTTTCAGGGAGTGGGTTTCACCTATGAAGAATTCGGAGTCAATCTTACAAATATAGGAAATCAGCTTTTTCTTGCTTATGGTTGTTCTTGAGATGCCCACTAAGGTGACCTCATTCCCTCCCCTTCTCCCAGGCACTGTGGGGATTTCTGTATGGCCACTTTCATTCCATAGCTGGCAACACAGTGCAGCTCACTGACCTTTTGTTGCAAAAGAAAACCTGGTGCTTTTTTTGGTAAAAGCTTTTTTTTTTTTTTTTCATGTTTGCTTTAGCTAGTAGTTGTAAAATGCCCACACTACCTTCAATTATTCTAAAATATTATTAAGCATATCTTGGTGTACAAATGTCTTAAATCATAAGGTATTTTCCCAGAATCTACAGATGGAGAAGGAATAATGTACAGGCTATATTTTTGGGCTCTGGAGCCGGATTGCCTGGGTGAATCAAATGCCTGCACCAACATTAGCAGCAGCAGTGTCCTCTTTGGAAAGTTATTCAGTACCTCTGTGGCTCATTTTTCTCATACTTAAATGAAAACAATAGTCTCATGTTATAGAGTTTGGAGGAGGAATAAATGAGATAATGAATATAGAACTCTGAGCATAGTGTCAAACTCAATGTAAACATTCAGTGGAAGTGGAGATTATTTTGTCCATTGGGTTAGGAGACTATAAAGGGAAGAAGTAGACTATGAATTAAGTATAGGAATTCTATTAGTTTCAGCTACTCATCCTCAGCTGTGATGTCTTGCCTGTGTTGTTGGACTTTGTACCCACCACAGCTGTTCAGGCAGATGCACAAATGATCCCAAGTGGCACAGAAATTCTACATGGAGAGGTTAGGCATGGGTGCTCTTATTTGCCAATGTCACTAAAATAGGGGAGGGGGGCACTCAGAATTCGAAGATCATCTGAAGGGGTATTTAGAAAGAATAAGGGGGGTGAAAATCAAATCTATAAAAGAGCCACTGTGCTTTTAGTACACTGTAGGGCTCTCTTAGGAAATTGTACTCCCAAAATTATTATATGGGAGTAATACTTTTTTAACAATTAGTTACTCATTTACCAAAGGGCATTTAGTTATTGAGGATAAAGGATATGCCTTACTGTTATGTTCCTTAGAGTTTTTGGTGTGATATATAATGCAAGTACAATGCTCACCAACATTCACTGTGTGGCCAGAGAGAATGTGCAGTGTCTAATGTGGAGGAAAAGGTAAAAGGCATCACTTCCAGACAATGGATAATTACAGTAAAATAGTTAAAACCATAAACTCTGGAGCCAGAATGCCTGAATTCGAGTCTGAACTCCCTTGTTTATGAGCTGTTTGGCTTTGCACAATTTACCTTAACTTTTCTATATGCTTTAAATGTCTTATCTCTCAAATGGGAGCAAGAATAGTTATCCCCCATCCAGTTGTCAACTTTAAATGAGAAATGCACATAGGCATCAGCTCAAGAGCTCAGGGAATGCTATTTTATTATTATCAGAGATTACTTTCTTTTTTAAAACATATTTATTAACGAGAGAGAGAGAGAGAGAGAGAGAGAGAGAGAGAGAGAGAGAGAGAGAGGCATTTGCCTCCAGCATGCTTCCCAACTGGAGACTGAGCCTGAAACCTGGGCATGTCCACCTGGCTGAGAATAGAACCTGCCACCTTCTGGTGTATGGGACAAAGCTCCAACTAACTGAGCAACACTGGCCAGGGCACCAAAGTTTACTTTCAATTTCATTGGATCTTTGTTTGAAAAAGTTCATTTCTTTTTTTACCTGTTTACAGGTTCGAGTAAAATCAGTTTTGTTCTCATCAAACCACTTTTAGATGCCATGCTGCCCCTTGTACAAATTTGACTGGTTCCTCCAATGGACCTCAGTATTGATATACTCACTCCACACAATATGCTCATGTTTAGAAGATTAGAGGTTAGTAGTTACCATGCTTGCTAGTAAAAAAGCAGATAACCAGGCATCATAAACAGAGACCATTTCTGCCTCTGCTACTGGCTGGCTAGGCAAGTCTCTTCACCTCACTGAACCTGCCTTTGTTAGCTTCAAAGTGAGGATAATAAGACTCCTCTGCCCACACACAGATTTGGGGTAGCTTAGTTTATTGATATTTACAATGTGCTGGGAGGTAAAAGGCACTGTGGAAACATAAAGAATACTGAAGAACAAAGTGAAATATTAACAGTGACTGAGGATGTAATAGAACTAATAGCTGAGCAACAGACCCTAGGAGATAATAAAGATGATGCAGCACTACATCATAATATTAATACTAGGATTTTAGAGAGCTCATTCAGAAGAATATCCCTTTTGATATACAATCATTCCTGACTACTGCAGCATCTGCCTTCTTTTCCAAGTGATTGATGACCTTAAAAATGTGAGGCACTTATTTCAATCAAGGCTTTAAGTTTTCCCCACATTCTTCTGTGAATTAATGTAACCTTTGTAATACTACCCGTGGTGCTGAGAGTGTCTTTCTAATGATACTTATTTTCATGACACTTATGTGAGGTCTAAGGTCAGAGATTATCTAACCAGAAAAATTAGATAACAAATTTTACATAAATTAAAAACAAATCTTTCTCATTCTTCAATTCAAATCAGAAACCAGTTTGACTTATTTTCTGTTCATGGTAATAAAAGCCACCTCTATCAAAGTGACTTTCTTTTTTTCTCTTCTTTTCTGTTCCCATTTCTTTTCTATTCCTATTTCTGAGCCATCTGGTGTGACAGCCATTACAGCTGAAATACTTTCCTTTGAAGTCTTTAGAAATGCCCCCTAGAGGCAAATAAGCATTTGGTAGCATCAGTAAATATAAGTGTAAAAGGATATTTCCTGCTTGTTCCTTAATCTAAGGTGTTGTAAGAGAGAATCAGGGCAAGGGGTGAGAACACCTGCTGCCTACTTGGCAGATTTATAGAACCATTTCAGGTGGGACATACATTTCCAAGGCCCAAAGGAATTTGATCTCACTTCCATCCTGCAGCAAATAATGTAATAGCACCTTAGTATTCAGCTGTGTGTGTCAGTGACCTTGGATCATTTTTTAAAGTTTGCAGTAATCACACTAAAATACATATGTCGGTACTAACTGTAAGCTCATGAGAGGATCTCAGGCTGTCCATTTTTCTCATTACCCTTACCAATATTCTTTACTGATTAAAGACATACTGGAGATAAGACTTTTGAGAGGCCTGAGATCTGAGATTCAAACACAAAATACATCACCTGCTCAAAAATGTACCTCTGGCCGAAACCGGTTTGGCTCAGTGGTAGAGCGTCGGTCTGCAAACTGAAAGGTTCCAGGTTCGATTCTGGTCAGGGGCATGTACGTTGGCTGTGGGCACATCCCCAGTAGGGGGTGAGCAAGAGGCAGCTGGTCGGTGTTTCTCTCTCATCGACGTTTCTAGCTCTCTAGCTCTCTCCCTTCCTCTCTGTAAAAAATCAATAAAATATATATTTTTTAAAATGTATCTCTGGTTGACTTGAGAAATGGGTGTCTGGTTCTAAAGTCATAGAGTGGGATTTGATGGCATTTTATGGCTTATACATTATTATATTTTGTGCACTATGTATTCACCATGTCTCATTAATCTTTTACATTTGTTTAGCCTTACAGAAACCAGGCCAAAATCAGAGGTCAATCAAACATGAAATGTTTGAGTTTTTGCTTCCCTAGGTTTTGCACAGAAAATTGGGGGTTAGTTGGAAAAGAAAAACAAATTGGTCTTTCAAAATTACTCTAAGTCAATGTCAGAAGCCACTGAAGAGACACAAGGGAAGACATAATAGAAAGGAGGGGTTGCTGGTTGGCGGTTTCCCTTGAACAGTATACAAAATATTGAATTTGTTTTTTAAATCTGCTTCAGTAAAAATATCTGCCAAGTTCATGGATGAGATCTTAAGTTTGCCATAAAGAATCCAGTTGCTTCCATTTTATAAAACAATAAGCTATAAATAACACACACAATGACAGTATTGTGTTGGTTTCCTTCTGACGTCCCCTGGCTGAAGGCCTCGGTCAGAACTCTGCGGTGGAAAGCAGGAATTCTGTCTGAGCTACAGGGTCATATATCGCTTTTCCAAGAATAGCAGAGGAGGCAGCTTGCAGGAAGCAGCCTCCTCACCAGGCATTGCTGTGAGGTTCTAAATTATTTATTGTGTAAGAGGGCTCCTGGCTTTGAGCACAGGTTCCCTAGGCCACAAAGGCTCAAAATAGATGCACTCCTCCCTCCCTTCTCACTTTGTACAACCAAATTATCCACTACTACCCTCCACCAAGACATGCTTTTCTTTTTCTTTCTTTCTTTCTTTCTTTCTTTCTTTCTTTCTTTCTTTCTTTCTTTCTTTCTTTCTTTCTTTCTTTCTTTCTTTCTTTCTCTCTCTCTCTCTCTCTCTCTCTCTCTCTCTCTCTCTCTCTCTCTCTCTCAGTGTGTGTGTGTGTGTGTGTGTGTGTGTGTGTGTGTGTATGAGTGTGTGATGGCAAGGGACAGTAACATTTAATTTCTGCTTATTAGGAGTTGCTCTGAGGGTGGCTCACTTTCCCTGGGGAGGGCTTGTGTAATGGGCGATGCAGAATCACATTCATAAATCCATTATGAATCATCTCAGTGCTAATACAAATGACAGGCTCTCAGGAATTAGCATTGTATTTAAGCACAGCCACATAACTGGAAGATTGCTCCTGGGCATGCTCACGGTTCATGATTTTCCATGGTCCTAAAGTCTGTGCCTTAGTGATTCATTAATTGAAAACTTTTATCTGAACCAGTAAGGCCATCATTATTTGGTGCATCTTTCACCCAGCCAACCTACGGCAACTGCTGCTTTACTCTGGTTCTTTGGGTGAGGACTGAATGATGTGGGCCCTGGTTGCCTTGTTACCATTACCACTCCTCAGCCCAGACATGCATCTGACCATGTCGATAATGGCAGACTTGCATGCCCTTGGCATTAAGGAAGATCATAACTGGCCTCAAGGGAATCTTGTAGGAAAAAAATTATATTATGAGACCAAAAGGAATTATGTCTGCTTCCATTTGCCTTGCACAGAGTAGATGCTCAGCAAATACCTGATCTTTGTATGGTTTTATTATTATTTTGTTACCAGATTAGAAAGTGGTGAGGACTAGTGGGAACATATCTGGTAAACTTAGTATGTATTCACTGGTTTTGAAAAGAAAGACTTCAATCCAGTTGGTACAGGTATGTTTGTCCAACCTGAACCCCATATGTTCAGTTCAATTTAGTTCAAAAGCATTTATTGAGCATCTATCAGGTGCCGTGAAAGGAACTGTGCTGGTGCTGGGAACAGAAAGATGATCCCTTGAAAATCCTATAGTCTTAAGGAGAGCCAGTCATGAAAATATGCCATAAACATGCCAAGTATGCTTCTAGTGGTGCTTCCTAGAATTGCCGAGGCCACAGTTTGCTCTTGAACATGAAGAGGAATTAGCCAGGCAAAAATAGTTTCTGCCCTGTGTGCTGTTTGTCCCACTTTGCAGACATTACTGAATTGTCAGTGTTTAAGAGTAAAGGTTGACCTTTACTTCTCAGTGTTCCACTTTGGCAGCTTTGTCAAGCTTTCCTTTATATAAAGAAAATCCTTAGGTAAAGTTATATTTACTGGCCACTACAGTCCATCCTATTGAAAGGAAGAAAAATGCCCGTGGTTATCACTACCTTCAGGTTCCCACCTGGACCTTATCCAACACACTTTCTTGGTATTGAAGGGCCCCAATCCTATATAATAAAGAGGTGATATGAAAATTGACTATCATTCCGACACACAAGATGGCCACCCCCATATGGACACAAGATGGCTGCCACAAGATGGCCAGCAGGTGAGGGCAGTTGGGGGTGATCAGGCCTGCAAGAGAGGGCAGTTGGGGCAACCAGGCCTGCAGGGGAGGGCAGTTGGGAGCAACCAGGTTTATAGGGAAGGGCAGTTAGGGGGACTAGGCCTGCAGGGAGGAGCAGTTGGGGGGACCAGGCCTGCAGGGGAGGACAGTTGGGGGTGACCAGGGGGGCAGGGGAGTGGTTAGGGGCAATCAGGCAGGCAAGCAGGCAAGTGGTTGGGACCCAGCAGTCCTGGATTATGTGAGGGATGTCCCAGATTAGAGAAAGGGCAGGCTGGGCTGAGGGACTTCCCTCTCCCCGTACACAAATTTTGTGCACTGGGCCTCTAGTAATATATATGAGGGATTGTCAAACTTTTCCATAAGGTACATGTAGTAAATATTAAAGGTTTTTCAGGCTGGATAGTCTCTGTTGCAATAGTCAATACTGCATTTGTATCTTGAAAGCAGCTATAGACTATATGTAAATGAATGGGCTTCATTGTGTTCTATTAAAACTTTATAAAAAACAGGAAGAGGGCTGGATTTGGCTCCTGATCCATAGGTTGTTAATGCAATATTAAACAAATATACCAGCTATTATTTGAGGCCCAAAAGCACTTTAAAATTTTAAGTGAATACTAAAACTTCTGATATTGGATATTAAAACCAGGAGTCTAAACTCACTTTAAAATTCATCTTATTCCATATCTACTTGATGTAAAATATTATGTGAAGGGACAAGAATAAAAATAAATGATACTTGGTGCTTTCTTTCAAGGAGTTTATAATCTAGCAGCAGGAAGGCATGTTTTACAGATCAGGAACTAGAGACCCTCACAAATGACCTACTCTTGGTTAGACAGTAGCAAAGCCAGGCCGCAGAGTCAAGCCTCTGTGAGGTCAGGCATCTTTTCCTACCCCGGCACTTTGTTAGGTAAAGATCCTCGGGTCAGCGTGGTGTCTATGAGGAAGAAGAGAGGATGTGTGATTCATCGAGGATTTCATATGCTTACATTTTTGCTTCAGTCACCTGCTAGAAATATCAGAAAAGAGAAAAATGAAGCTGTTTTCCTATCAATGTTCAGAGTCCTGCCATAGCTCCTGCTAACAAGAGAGTTTCCGACTTCCTTTGCTGCTGGGAGTTCACAGTGTGTTCATGCTAGACATCGCCAGACTTCAAAGGATTTGCTTTCATTTGGCAAAAGAATCTTATCCTTTCCTTGGATCTGTGTAATGCTCACACAAACAAAACAAAAATGAATCAAAACCATTATCATGGCTAAAACTGAAGAAGCCATTGGGAAAATTGTTCTTTATTATTTTGATTTAAATTCCTATAGTAAATGTAATACAACTGCCATTTTGCCATCTGATTCCCTTGATAATCTCTGAAGCATTTGATAGTGTTGTTTGCCACCCTCTTTTTGAGAATTTCTCTTCAATTTTATAACATTGAACTCTCTTCTCTTACCATGGATATTCCCCTAAAGCATAGTACTGAGCCCTTTACATTTTAGATTCTTTATCTTCTATCTCAGCCCAATCTGCTCTTAAGGTTTTAACACTTACTTCTAATTGAAGAAAGGAGAACAGAGGAGCAAGAAAAAATATTTATTTGGTACTTAAACTGTTCTAAGGATCTAGAGATATAAACCACAAATCTTTCCTCCAAGGATTTCACAGTCTAAGAGAGAAAGAAAAAGATAATGGCTCTACAGATCATAGATGCTGGGGTTTGATAAGTGATTGTGAAGGTTTTGCAGAAGAGCAATAGCAGTGCTGAATATAAAAGTCTGAATGTGAACCATCAGGGAGAAGAGTTTTGATGCTTCAAGACTAAACTTTCTATCCCTCAGTGTTTACCCAGACTGGTCAAGGCTAACACCAGCTCCTTAGTTATTACCCATTTCCTATCTCTTCCCTGACTAGATCAAAAGCTTCTGGAAGCCAAAGATGGGCCTTGTTTATCGTCATGTCTGGCACCTAATAGGGGCTCAGTAATATTTACTTAGGGGTAGAGATTATTATTCTAACTTTGTCACTGAGAAACTGAGTCTCAGAAATTGAGAATAAAGTTATTTATGACCAAATATCAAGTCCTGGGAGATGTGGACATTTAAACACAGGTGTACATGTGTCCTTCCCTTTTGTGCTTCAGCTCACCTCACTTGACATCTCAGGCACCACATTTACTCCCAGCTGCAGTTCCCTGTCTCCAATTCCCATTTTTATATTCTCCCAGAAGGTACTCCCTCAAAGTCAACATGATCAAAATAGAACTACTTATCTTTCTCTTGACTAGAGATGTTTTTTTTCTTTCTGTACGATATCAGTATGTATGATATAGATACCCATTTTCTTGTTGCAGTCTGACATTCTTGGGTGTGGGAGTTAATCAAATAAGAAAATAGAAGACAGGGATCATTTGGCTGACAGACTTTTAGGGAGTTTTGGCATATGGCAGCTCCCATGCCATGGTAATTAGTCCCCAACTCTGAACAAGCCTTATCTTTTGTGTGTGTGTGTGTGTGTGTGTGTGTGTGTGTGTCTTTTTTAATTTTTAATTTCTTTATTGATTAAGGTATCACATATTTGTCCTCATACCCCCATTCCCATCCCATCCCTCCCCACACATGCCCCCACCCCCTTGTTGTCCTTGACCACTGGTTAGGCTCATATGTATACACACAAGTCCTTTGGTATAAGCCTTATCTTTAAAGGAACATCATCCAACATATATTAAATGTAAGCCACAGATATAAACCACATATTTTACATTTTCTTATAGCTGTGATAAGAAAAGTAAAAAAACTGGTGAAATTAATTTTTTAACAACTGATCTTTTCAACTGCTTAATAGCCACCTATGACTAGCAACTAATATATTAAACAACATTGTTCTAAAAATTCTTTCACAAAGATTTTATAAGCTAAAAAATAACATTACACTTCCAAGGCTCCTCACATCATTTGTGTCCCCAGTACCTTTACTATTTAAACCCAACTCTTTGGCAGGCAGGCAGGCAGTTAGTGATTTCAGAGGGCAGGTCAGCAACACTGCTGAGGAGGAAAGCAATCAGGAAAAATATTAATATTGCAATTATAGTATTTTATTTTTCCTTGAAACATTTTTGATCTAAAAAATTCCAAGTGTTGCCAAAGCCGGTTTTGCTCAGTGGATAGAGCATCAGTCTGCAGACTGAAGGGTCCCAGGTTCTATTCTGGTCAAGAGCATGTACATTAGTTACGGACACATCCCCAATGGGGGGTATGCAGGAGGCAGCTGGTGAATGTATCTTTCTCATTGATGTTTCTAGCTCTCTATCCCTCTCCCTTCCTCTCTGTGAAAAATCAATAAAATATATTAAAATAATAATAATAATAATAATAATAATAATAATAATAAAATCCCAAGTGCTGTTCTCCACAGTGGCTACACCAGTCTGCATTCCCACCAGCAGTGCAAGAGGGTTCCACATCTTCACTCAGCACTTGTCACTTGATGATTTGTTGATGATAGCCATTCTGACAGGTGTGAGATGGTATCTCATTGTTGTTTTCATTTGCATCTCTCGAATGATTCATGACTTTGAGCATGTTTTCATGTCTCTTGGCCTTCTGTATATCTACTTTCAAAAAGTGTCTATTTAAGTGCTTTGCCTATTGTTTGATTGGATTGTTTGTCTTCTTTTGTTAAGATGTATGAGTTCCCTATAAATTTTGGAGATTAGGCCCTTATCTAATATAACATTGGCAAATATGTTTTCCCATGCAGTGGGTTTTCTTGTTCTTTTGTTGATTGTTTCTTTTGCTGTGCAAAAGCTTTTTATTTTGATGTTGTTCCATTTGTTTATTTTCTCCTTAGTTTCCATTGTCCTAGGAGCTGTATTGTTAAAGATATTGCTATGACATATGTCTATGATTTTGCTGTCTATGGATTTTTCTAATATTTGCATCTTCTTTCTTCTGTTTTATTCTTTTTTTGAATTATTTTTATTTTGCAATTATATATAATATTATATTAGTTTCAGGTGTACACCCCAGTGATTAGAGTTTATATAACTTACTAAGTGATCATCCTAATAAACCTCATACCCATTTGACATTGTACATAGTTATTAGAATGATATTGAGCATATTCTCTACGCTGTACTTTACATCCTCCTGACTATTCTGTAACAACCAATTTGTACTTCTTAAACTCTTCACCTTTTTTTACACATTTCCTTAAAGCCTCCCATCCGGCAACCATCAAAATGTTCTCTTTATGTATCTGTTTCAGTTCTGCTTGTTCACTTATTTGATTTTTAGATTTAATCGTTGATATGTATTTGTTGCCATTTTACTGTTCATATCTTTTATCTTTTTTTCTTCTTAACAAAAACTCTTTAACATTTTATGTAATACTGGTTGGGTAGTGATGAACTTTGTTAGCTTTTTCTGGTCTAGGAAGCTATATATCCTTTGGTTCTAAATAATAGCTTTGCTAATAGATAGAGTAATGTTGGTTGTAGTTTGTTGCTTTTCATCACTGGCCAGTCTGTTCTGCTCTACAAAGTTTCTGTTGATAAATCAGCTGGCAGTCTTATAGAATCTCCCTTGTAGGTAACTATGTGCTTTTCTCTTGCTGCTTTTAAGATTATCTCTTGGTCTTTAACTTCTTGTAGTTTACTTATGACATGTCTCCATGTGGGTTTCTTTGAGTTTCTCTTTTTTTGAGACTTTCTACACTTCCTGGATTTGTATGTCTATTTCCTTCACCAAGTTAGAAAAGTTTTCTGTCATTATTTTTCAAATAGGTTTTTGATTTTTTGCTCTCTCTCTCCTTCTTTCCATAGCCTCATAATATGAATGTTGGTATGATTGAAGTTGGCCCAGAGGCTTCTGACACTATCTTCAGAATTTTAGATTCTTTTTTCTTTTTGTTGTTCTGATTGAATATGTTTTATTCCTTTGTATTCCAAATCCCTGCTTTGACTCTCATCTTCATCTTCTCTACTTTAGATATACTAACTAAAGTAAAAAATAATAATAATAATAATACTTTTATTATTATTATTATTTTTTACTTTAGTTAGTATATCCTTCATTTTGAACTGGTTCTTTTTTGTCCTTTTTCATACTATTAAAGTTCTCACTAAGTTCCTTGAGCATCCTTATAACCATTATTTTGAACTCTGTATCTGGTATTTTGTTTGCCTCCATTTTATTTAGTTCTTCTTCTGAAGATTTCTCCTGTTCTTTCAATTGAGACCTGTTTCTTTGTCTCCACATTTTGGCTGTTTCTATGTATTAGGTAGAGCTGCTATGTCTCCCAGACTTGGTAGAGTGAGTGGCCTTGTGTACCTGGAGGGCACAGTGGCATAGCCTCCCAGTCAGCCAAGATGGGCACTCCCAGGGTGCCCCTTTATGAGCTGTGTGCACTGTTCTGTTGTAGTTGAATCTTGATTGCTGTTGGCATCACTGGGAGGGATTAACTCCAAAGCATCTCTAGGGTAAGTGGAAGGGCTGTAATGTGGTATGGTCTGAAGTTGTCCACAAGGTGCCCTGACTCTGGGGCCTCCTGGGAGGTGCAAGATTGTCCACCACCTTTTCCCTGCCTGGGACCACTTGGCTACAGAGCAATACAGATGACTGCTACTTGTGCTTGGCTTAGAGGTGCCCTGGAGAAGCCAAGCTTAGAAACAATGTTAGCTTTGACTAGTGCTGGGCCTGGGGCCACTTAGTAAGAGGCCCAGAGTTTGCAAAATCCAGATGCTGCTTTTTTGAGAGACTTTAGGAAAGTCCAACATATGAGTCAAGAGAGGCATTTGTATGGGGAAACCACTGGAAATGGCTTGGGTGAGCCTGAGGTAGGGTCTCAGGAAATCACTAGGGCAGGGCAAACAGTGTAATCCAAGTTTATGGAGACTCAGATATTGCAGCTACGTGCTGGTTTTATGGGAGAAGGGCTCAGAGAGGAACAATGGACTATGCTAACAGTTTTGTCTGGCATAAAGCTGCTCCCTGCACCCCCAATTCTTTCCTGGTACCAGGCAATTAATCTCCTCCTCAAATGTCTCCAGTTCATTTCAAGCTGCTGCCCAGCCCTGGTGCTCAAAGGAAGTTAGTCTGAATAAATCGTGGGTGGGCCCTTTAAGAGGAACTGCCTGGGAGTCCAGCAGCCCTCTATCTCACTCAGCCACAATTGCAGATTATTTTTATAGCTAGAAGTTATGGATGCTTCTCCTCCTGACTCCAGAACCCTGGGATGAGAGTCCTGGTGTGGGTCTGGGACCCATGCTCCTCAAGGGGAACCTCCATAGCCAAGATAGCTCTCCCAGTTTTAAACCACCACATGTAGGTGTGGAACCAGCCCATTCTACATCTCTGCTCCTCCTACCAGTCTTAATGTGGCTTCTTCTAATTCACTAGTTGTAGGAATACCACTCAGCCAGAGTTCAGATGGTTCTGAATGATAAATGTTCTGTAAATTTGTTGTAATCTCGATGTGAGTACTGGGCTTACCTATGTCACCATCTTGATTGTAACTTTTCAGTTATTTTATTATTATTTTCTTACCCTCACCCAAGGAGTGAAGATATTTTTTTCCATTGATTTTTAGAGAGAGTGTAAGAGAGGGAGGGAGGGGGGAAGAGATAGGGAGAGAGAGAGAGAGAGAAAGAGAGAGAGAGAGAGAGAGCAAGATTGATGTGAGAGAGACAAATCGATTGGGTACCTCCAGCTCCCATCCCAACTGGGACCAGGGATTGAACCTGCAACTTAGGTACCAAGAATCAAACCCAAGACCCTTTGTTCCATGTGTTGATGGTCTAACCACTAAGCAAAACTGTCTAGGGCTTGGTTATATTCTTAATCCCACTTCTGTAGTACCCGACTCCATCACATTATAGTTTGATCAATGCAATGATCTCTAAAATGATTTTGCTATCTCAAGACTCTTTATGCTTTTCACCATCAAATTTATTTATTTTTATTTTTTGAAAAGGCAAGAATTTTTTAATTAGGACACAAAAATCACTAACCATAAACTAAGAAAAAAAAAAGGTTTGGTTTATAATAAAACTACAACTGTTTTTCATAAAAACATACAATTAAAATAATGACAATTCATTCACAGAGTGGAAGATATTTTCAATATATATGTGATAAATGACTCATATCCAGATTTTATAAAGAACTCTTATAAATACAAAAGACAAAGACAAACAGTCCAATAAAAAAGAGTAAAAGTCTTGAATGGACATTTTGCATAAGAGTATATTCAAATAGTCAATAAATGTGTAAAAAATAATTCAACTTGATTAGTCATCATAGTATCAATTTTATCTTTCTTATACTTTACTTAAAAAACACCTTCCTCTCTGAAATTCCTCTCACTGGATTCAAACTAAAATCTCCAGTCACCTCACTTTACAAATGAGGAAATTTAAACTGATTAATAATAAGTCACTTATCCAGAACCACACAATTTAAAAACGAAAAAGATGGATTTAAACCCAGGCTTTCTGATTTTCAATCTTACATGCTTTCTACTACATATCTTGCCTCTTGAGTAATGCCCAAGCTCTTTATCTTTATTCCAAGCTTTGCCCAATTTAAATCCTATCTACCATGCCAATCTTCTCGCCAGCTCCCATACCCAGTCCTGTCAACACATTATTCCTGAAAGAGCCATTCATTCAGCCATTCTACAAATGTGTATTAGACATTCTGTTTGATGCCTAAAGGGACTAACTTTCACAGGCTATGTGTGAGATGTAGATGGAGGCCAAAATACTGACAACGTTGAAAGTCAGACTAGGAGTCTGAGATTTCATTCATTAACAGGGAGTACAACAGACAGCTTGTGATTAAGAGTGTGAGATGACAAGTCTGGCAGAGTGTGCAGAACACATTGAAGTCGGCGGAGCTTGGAGAAGCCCTGAGGTTGCAAAGTGGTAGTGCCTGGAAATAATAAAGACAGCAGATGGTTTTCATTTGTCTCACATGCTAGTGCTGTGTTGTGTGTATTTGTATGTGTTTGTTTAAATAAAATTAGTTGTGGATGTTTAAAATTTAGTAGCTTACATAACAATCAATATTTAAATATTCTCTTCAAAACCAGATAATCTGGCAAATAGAGCATGTGTTCCCATGTAGAAAGAATCAAAAGAGATGGATGGGAAGCTGACTAATGTAGGTAGGGCATACTCTTAATCCATAGCTGGATTCACTCATGTATATTACCTGCCTAATACTTAAGGTGGTGAGACTGAGATTCCTCCTTTAGAAATAAAACTATTGGAGGTAAGGACTGAGCAAGAGAATAGCACTAGAAATATCAATGTTGAATTGAGTCAAGAAATAGAGAATACGGAAATGATTTGCACATGCTTGTAATACCCTTGAAAATGCACTGTGGGCAAACTTCAAAAACTGATTTAGTTCAATATCTTCCCTCTGTGAGCATCCCTTATGCCTACTATTTCCTTCTACATTGTTTTCTAATAATCTGTTTATGTGTATATTCTAGGTTTATAAAGAGTGCTTCCAATGCAACCTCATCTAAAAGAAAACTAAACTAAAAAGCTAGAGATGAATTGACATTTAAAGGTAAGAAATAAACTTTAGATATAGAAAAAATTTATGAAACTGTTTGTGAGAAAATATTTTTGAATAAAAATAAATCTTGCTGTATAAGACTTAAAAACCAGAGTGCACATGTTAGACACACACAGAGAGAGATTTTAAAACACTGGCAAAATGTCAATTCACAGAATAACAACAACAATAACAAAAACACACAGCCTAACTGGTTTGATTCAGTTGATAGAGCATCAGCCTGTGGACTGAAGGGTCTTAGGTTCGATTACGATCAAGGGCATGTACCTTGGTTGCAGGCACATCCACAGTAGGGGGTGGTGGGCAGGAGGCAGCTGATGGATATTTCTCTCTCATCAATGTTTCTAACTCTCTCTCTCCTCTCCATTCTTCTCTGTAAAAAAAAATCAATAAAATATATATATATTTTTTTAAAAAAACAACAATAATCATGAATAGCTGCTCAATTTCACTCAAGAAAAGGCAAAGTGAAACAATACTCAAATATCAACTTTTTCTCTTTAAATTGCAAACATTAAAAAGGAAAGTGTGACATATAAGTGCTGAAGAGGATACAGGGAAAGTCACTTTCATACATTGCTGTAGGAGCTTAAGTTGCTACAGACTTTAGAAAAGTAATATGGCAATGTGTATTAAATTAAAAATGATATACCTTCTGATGCAGTGATTCCACTTTTCATAATGTTTTCTTTAGAAATGTGTACTCAAGGATGTTCACTACAGCTTTATGTGAAATGGCAAAGCACTGGAAACAACTTGAATGTCCATTGATAGGAGAATGGTAGACTATGTTATGGTATATTTATACCATAACTTAGTGTATAATATTAAGTGAGAATGCTGAAATAAATAGAAAAATATTAGATAGGCAGATAGATAGAATGACATAATTACTAACAATAAACTCTCTCTCTCTCTCTCTCTCCATATATATATATATATATATATATATATATATATATATATATATATATATATTTATATAGCATGGCAAATGTGGAGGAAGGTATGGAAGCAAATGCACCAGTTCATTAAGGTGGTAATGGGAGAGATTAGCGTAATGAAGGGAGATTATTTAACTTCTTTATTGAACTTAGTATCATTTTACTTGTTACAAGTGTGTACTCCATTATCTACACTAATAAAAGAGAAAAATGCTAATTGACCATACCTCTGCTAGCCCACAGTCAACCAAGAGTGATATACAAATTAAGCCAGCAAAGATGGAGGGTAAATTTGCATATGCAGGAGGGACAGGCTGTGCCTGACACTGCTGTGGGGTCCAATCTACCATGGGGGACTGGGCAGGCCTGGTGGGCAGCACCTGATACCGCTCGCTGGGTTGAGGCTGACATTGGGCACCTGAGTAGGTGGGGATGGCCAGGGTCTCTGGGATCACTGTCTGCCCCAGGGCACCTGTGGACACAGGTGGAGCAGGAGGGGTTGAACATTTTAATGAAAATGGGATGCCTGTGCCCCAGCCCACCATGCCCTGGCTGTGGCGAGGAAAGGGCAGTGGGCAGTTAGCAGGCACCAGGGCTTGGAAGGGACTGGGAGCAACCTGCAGGCATGCTACCAGGAAGAGGTGCTGAGCCATGATGATTCAGAGGGCTGGCTGATGGAGACACGCAAAGGTGCAGATGAGGTGGCTCTCACTGGCCGAGCTTGAAAAGCACATAGACAGCCTGATGGAGGAAATCGCCTTTCTGAAGAAGGTACATGAAGAGGAGATCACCGAGCTGCAAGTGCAGATCCAGTACGCTCAGATCTCTGTGGAGATGGACATGTTCTCCAAGTCCGACCTCTCTGCAGTGCTGAAGAATATCGGTGCCCAGTAAGAGAAGCTGGCTGCCAAGAACATGAAGAATGCAGAAGAATGGTACAAGGGCTGCTTCACCATGCTGACCAAGAGAACTGCCAAGAATACTTATAGTGTGCACGCTGCCAAGGACTAGGTGTCTGAAAGCCGCCGCCTGCTCAAGGCCAAGACCCTGGAGATCAAAGCATGCTGGGGCATGAACTAAACTCTGGGAAAGCAGCTGCAAGAGCTGAGGATAAGCAGAACTCTGATGTTATTGCTAAGTAGGACACAATCAACAAATTAGAAAATGAGTTGAGAACTACAGAGAGTGAAGTGGCATGATATTTAAAAGAATACCAGGACCTCCTCAATGTGGCTTTGGACATTGACATGCAACTTACAGGAAACTCTTGGAAGGTGAGGAGACCCAGCTCAGTTTCACCAGCATAGCCAGTGGCTACTCTCAGAGTTCCCAGATCTTTGGTCCATCTGCCTAAGGTGGTTTACAGACTAGCTCCTACTTGATGTCCACTAGCTCCTTCCCTTCTTAATATACCAGCCATGTCCAGAAGGAGCAGATTGAGATGAAGGAGACCATTAGGAAGCTAAGGATTAATGCCCTCTCTGAAGGAGAAGCTCCAAGAGAAGGAGAAGGAAGGAAGTAGCTGACAAAGAGGAAGGAGAGGAAGAAGGTGCCAAGGAATAATTTGAAGATGCAAAAGAGGAAGAAGAAAGAGGTGAAGGTGAAGGAGAAGATGCCTGAGAAGCTGAGGATGAGAAGAAAGATGAAGGTGTTGGGGAGGAGCAAGCAACCAAGAAAAGATTGAGCCTCCCTTTCCTTAATTATTTCAGGAATAATCCTCTTGAAACCAGATCAACCCCGTCACCAACCAAGCAGTTGAGTTCGGATACAATATGAATTAAGAAGTCAATATATATAACATTCTGAGGTGACTCAGGTTAGACATTAAATGTTGTGCGATGACTTTTCTCCTTATGCAGAGTATTTGTTTACTTGCAGAGTGGCTTCCTGGCTTGCTGTCAATCTGTGCATGGTCCATGCTTATGAGTTCAGGATGTATGACAATGTGAATAATTCAGATGTTTACAATAAAAACACATGAATACATGAATTCATTGATGTTAATGTAAAACTTCAAATAGTCCTTTGAATCTTTGGTGGTTAGAAATTAAAGATCTCAAATCATGTGCAATAAACAGTAAATAAAGTTATACTGAATGACAAAAAAAAAAAAACCCAAAAAAACAACAACAACAACAACAATAACATTAGGGGCCAGGAAATGTTCAAAGAACTGGGGAACTAATCCCAAATCAGGAAGGGAAGTCACAGGGTGTATATTATTGCTATGAAAACAGTATTTTCTACTACTTACAACATATACAATATAATGTATTAGATGCCTTCCTATTGCATGAGGTATATATTCTTATAAAGTAATACTGGTACATATGTTATAGTTATGGCAGTATGTAATATCCTATCTATGTTAATAAAAGGGTAATATGCTAATTAGACCATGAGACCTTTCAGAAGTCCTTCTGGACAAAGCCACTGTGGCAGGGCCAAGGCAGAGGCGGTTAGGGGTATCAGGTCAGGAGGGGAGGGCAGTTGGGGGTGATCAGGCTGGTGGGGAGGAGAGTTGGAGAGTTGGGGGTGAGCAGGCTGGCAGGGGGGTGCAGTTGGGGGCAATCAGGCCAGCAGGCAGAGTGGTTTGGGGTGATCAAGCAGCCAGGCAGGTTAGTGGTTAGGAGCTAGCAGTCCCAGATTACGAGGGGGTTGTCCGACTACCAGTTTAGGCCTGATCCCACAGGGGTCTCATATGCACTGGTCCACTAGTCATTAATAAAAATAAAAAAAATAAAGACAATTTTGAATAAATACTTCATCTTACACTCAGAAAGAGGTGGCCGCTACTTGCCTCATAAAACATGAATTTGTCTGTTTAGAATTTAGATAGAAGAAATACGTCATCAGATTCACTACCTACACTAAGCCTTGGATAATCCATCTGGTATCTTTCTCTTCCAAATTGCCCAACACCTTAGAAATACTATCTGGAAGCTCTGATGATGAGGCGACATGTGCAGAGGTGGCATATTGCAGGGGTGCTGCCACTCCTGGCCATACTGTGAGCAGACAGTGCCAACCTACCACCAGCTCCTGCTAATCCTGCTGTGCTCACAGAGAGCTTGTCAACACTGGTCTCGAGGCTGTTGCTACCAGACAATCAGAATTGAAGATGACATGGTATCCCTTTACCTTTCCTGGTATAGTATAAAGAGCACATACACAGTTTTAAATCAGATATTTATGTGTGAACCGAAACAGATTAATAAGCCGATCTGGGCTTTAGTTTCCTATAAAATTGGAAATTGCCTCATTTATAGTTTTCTTATGAAGAATGAGTAAAATCTTCTCCCGGCCATAAAGGCCCTTCATCATCTTTCTACATTTGCTTATATCCAGTGAAAACTTTTAGCTTAAAATGCTGACTGTTGCTACTTTGCTATTATTTATGCTTGGTCTTTGTATTTGGATGTACTGCTGAGTGGAAGATATTGATTCATTTTGATCTGGAAAACAATTACTCATCTTCTGTCCATTCTATCCATTGCCTCTAGGGCAAAGGCACCAGCAGTAGCTCTAATGGTTAGTCTGCTTTCCCAAAACTCACGGTCCAAAGTCAGTTTCATCAGGTGATCCATTGTTTTCCTTTCTGGTCAACTGTCACCCAGCTATTACTCTTATTTTAGTTTCATCTTTTGCTTTCTTAGCAGATTTTAATATTTTAACTCTTTTGTTATTGTTGTTGTTTTCAATAGATAGCATACAAAGATTTTGGCAACTCTCTAAAAAATGTGATCTAGGTTTCATGAAGAATACTTTGTTGAAGTTGATCAGGGACATGAACCAATTCAGAACAGAGTCTAGGAAATGTCAAGATATTATCCATCCATCCATCCATCCATCCAATGTTTATTGAACCCAAATTCTGTGGTAGGCCTTGCAACAGATGCTGGGATTTAACAGTCCAATAAGACTATCAAGTTTCCTTCTCCAATGGAGTTTCTAATGAGGGAAGATGGACAAAAATATTTGACATTAAAAAAAAATAATGTGATGTTAGGTATTACTAAGTACTACGAAGCAAAGCAGAGAAAGTATGAAAACCAGAAGACTGGTTTTAAGCCAGAAGGTGAAAATGCTTGCTTAAATAAGAGGTCTAGAAAACAGAAAGTCAGCAAGATTGGAAGCAGTAATCAGGTCCCTAGTGATTGAAGATAACAGAGTGGCCAGCAGAATCCATGGAAATGAGCCAGGTGCAACTGGATGCCTACCCTCAGCCTCTCTTTTCTACCTTAGAAGGAACTTCTCTCAGGATCTGAGCCAACAAATGGATTGGCATGGGGAAAATGGCTTTATCTAATTAAAGAAAGATTGCAGGAGCGGTAGAAAAATTTTTTTTTCTTTACATATTTTGCAGTTTTCATAATTTCCTAAATTTCAAAGCAAGATAAAAGATCGGGTATGGTTTTTGCACACCAGATAAAAAAGAAAAATCCTTTCTTGTGGAAGTGTCAGGATGGAGCCCCTTACATATTCTTCACACAGGTTGCAGACTCCAATACAATGCTGAGACATGTAATTAAACTACAACAAATTAGGTGCAATTAAATATTTTCAACTCTCCCACATACCTGATACCAAAGCTGTGAAAAAAGGGTGTATCTCAGGTAATTAATTGCCAAGAAATATTTAATAACCTCTCCTGCGCTACATTTAACAGGAGTGCTTAGTTTCAACTTAATCAGAAAGTCCCCCGGAGCCACGGGCATGTTGCTGCGGCACACTAAAGGAAAACTCCCAACGCAGGGCTGAGTTAATTTGCAACTCTTGCCACACCACTTCACACCTGAATTCTTTATCCTGTGGGCACACATGATATAACCGCAATGCACTGTAGTAACATTCACTTTATAAGCAGAACTTTCATCTACCCACAGTTTCCTCTTTTTTTTTGTAAGACCATTTGGCTGTCTGTCCCAAAATGACACCGAGCAGGTTTCTCTCTTTGTAGCCTGCTGGCCCGAGGACCCTGCAGAATCCTGGGATACTTTTATGCATCTTTTTTCCCCCTCTCTAATAACAGAGTGAAAACTCCTTTAATGGCAAGATTCTCTAGAGAAGGACATTGCATTAAAAGTATTGTCTCTGAAGGAGCGTAGGTGCCTGCCAACTTTCAGAGTGTCTAATGCGCTGTGCCAGCTTCCTCCCCCAGGCCCTTCCCGCTTTCTTAGAACAGGGGGCATTGCAAGAAAGTGTATCTTCAAAAAAAAAAAAAAAATCCCAAAATGTACCACGCAGGATGGTGGACAATGTCAACCAGGGTTGCCACAATTTGCAAAGACAGATTTCCTTGGCTTTAGAATTAGATGACAGTGGAATGAGTGTGTTATTGCATTTAGGGAAATATTTGCTGAGCTAGTTGGGTTGGGTCTGAGGATTCTGTCCAATTTCTCACAGAAAGCAGGTTAATCTCAGCATCAAAGATGGAAGGGACCTTTTAAAATTGAGCTTGTTAAACATAAACTTTTTTAAAAAATTACATCAAAACTGAAAAAAAGGACATGAATTTTATTTTGTGCTGTAAGATAAATTTGTTTTCCCCATCTCAATGCATTTGTGTATAACTCTGAGACCTATTTGTTACTATTTGATTTGAAAAATATAACAAATACAGTTACTATATATATACTTTACCCCAGCACTGCTGGCCTGAACATGAAAAATTATGTACTTTGCAGGTATTTATATATATATATATATATATATATATATATATATATATATCCATATACCAGTTTTTCTGGCTTTTCATTTTACTTCCCTCAAAGCTGCACACACCACCCCCCCCCCCCCCCCCCCCCCCCCCCCCCGCTCCCATCCCAATACAAATTCTCAGCAGAGTAGAGACATGGATTTATCATTCTGTTTGGTTTCACATGATTGCCCCCAGGACCACCCTGGTTTGTTCTGGTCTTGGCCAGGGACCGATCTCTGAGTTTGAAAATACTCCAGCCATGAAAACCTTCCGAACTTGCCGGAGAAGATACCTTTTCCTTTCATTCCTCCAGACGCTGACCTGGGAAATTCAGCGGACTGATTCCTATTCTCAGAGCAGAGTATTTCACAGGATGGAACTGGAATCAGGGTCTGCTTCCCAGGAGAGGAGGCGGCATATCTTGGGTTGTGTGAGGAAAGGTGAGTTCTGTCCATCAGCATTTAAAAGCTCAGTGATGTGTACGTGAAACAGGCTTTGCTTAAGAGGCCAGGCTTGCCCTTTGTCATTAAGACTCGGAATCTTTATGGATTCATGTCTTCTGCGAAGACATCCAATCCATGTGCGCAGAAGGACACGCTCGCTGGAGACTCTGAAGGTTCTCCATTGATGCAGTTTTAGAATTTGCAGTTTTGTGCTGCAAAGACCACCACGCAGTCCTGTTGGGAAATTTGTGACTTGGACAGGCTCCTCTGGGGTTATTGATTCAAAAATCTGGACAGACGTAAGAATTAGCTGGGGATTTCTTTAAAGGTATAGGTTCCTAGCCCTACTGCAAGAAAGTTTGATTTGGCTGTTCTGGAATAAGGCCCAGAAATTCATAACGCACAGAAAAAACCTCCCTCGGTGACTAATGCTTTGCACAGCCAGGCTGGGGAGGCCATCGCTCTTGTCACGCTAACCAGCTTGTTTGGGAACTGAACCCTGACCTTAGCCTCATTAGTACCACGCACTGGATACCGCAGCTAACTGGTTCCTTTTGGGAATTTATAACCTTGTCTCTGATCTTGCTAGAGGGCATGAATGTGAGAAAATAACCCTCACCATGATTTGCTAGCATACCTCAATGTGTGATTGAGGTATGCTAGCCTTTAGTTCCTCACAATTTCAAAAAGTGTTTTCATCTTCAAGAGAATTTCTACATTTGAATGGAGAGTAAAAGAAAACCTCGTTTTAAAAAAATGCCTTTTTCCAGTAAGGATGATCTTACACATTTTAATGACCCTCTCAAAAAATCTGAATTTAAATGTTTTTCCTCCAAGCAGGAGTTACATATCTTTTCATGACTTACCAAAACTTTTAGAAAGAAATATTCTTATTCTTATTCTTATTCTTATTCTTATTCTTATTCTTATTCTTATTCTTATTCTTATTTGTATTTATTAATTTAGTACAAGGAGTAGTAAGTAGGCCCTGGGCAAAAGGCTCTGTTCAGTGCACTCACAGACGTGTGTGTGTGTGTGTGTGTGTGTGTGTGTGTGTATGTGTGTGTAAACAAAGTCATTAAACACTGTTCTTTTTTTTTTTTTTTTTTTTTTTTTAAAGGCTGAAAGACCTTTGAAGAAAAGGCTGATTTTTTTCTTCAAAGGCTGATTCAACTTTGAGATCATCTCATTGTTTGCAATGATGCACGTTTCTGTAAATGAGGCTTGTTTTTGCACTCTTATGACCATTATTAACGGAGAAAATTAAAGAATAAAAGAACACTTTGTACCAAGATGAGACAAGTAAAAGACGATGACAAGTCAAAAAGAAAACCTCAAAACTCTATCCCCTAAAGAGTGCAAACAATTTTAATGAACCAGTTGATTTATCTCAGTCTACACATTAACCAAAAACGGTTTACTGAGTAATCTCTCCGAGGCAGAACACAGTAGCAATTCCAAAAAGCATTTGGGAGCTGGAGAAAGCGCTGTGCCCAATGAAGCTGAGCGAGGCCCTGAGCTCCAGAGGGCAGCAATGCACACTGATTAGCATCAGTGCCGCAGAGATAAGGAATAGTCCCCAGGTGCTGTGTCCTGCACTCGAGTCACTGGTTCTCAAACTTCAATGTGCTTGAGTCCC